>NC_091827.1:74951970-75309470 GCF_038994185.2 Dermacentor albipictus
ACCTTTTAAACTCCGTAATGAAAAAAAGATTTAGCAATTATCTGATATGTGCACAATAATTCTAAAAGGAAATGAAATTTATTTATGCGCACCACATTGAATTATAGCAAGATGCCATATCAGGACTACCTCTGAACCATCGCAAACATTGTGAAATATTTACTTAACCTGTAAATACATAAAAATGTGTATGGTTGAGGTGCGCTAGCAGGTGCTGTTTACTGTATTGTAATACCTCCTTTTGGTGCAGAAGTATGGCATTAGAAACTTGGTTTTATTTATTGTTCAGCGATAGTGACCGGCTGTGACAGTGAGTCGGTGCTCACTTTCTTTCTTTCTCTCCCATCTCCTATCTCTCTACCTGCCGGCCTCTTTCTCCCCAGCGAAGGCTAAAATTCTGAATTTCCTTAGCTGGTTAGCCTTGTTTGCTTTACCCTTTCTACTTTCTTTCTCTGTCTGCGTTCATGAAACCAACCAAACAGAGGCAATTTAAAATAAACATAACCTAAAGAAAATTCGGGTTTCTGACATTTCATGAATTAACTTCTCTCACGTGAAATAAGTTTCACTAAAATATATCCAGTGAATGAAATATGAAAACATTTCTGCAATTTGCATGAATTAGAATAGAAAAAATGCATTTTATTCCAGGAAGTGGTTCTTTATGAATATCGTCCTTTTTCTTGCAAACCCTGTAAAGAAGACAACTTCGCCTTCACAGCATTGCAATCAAGAACAATGCTGCGTACTTTGTTGAGTCAAAGAATGCCGAGGGTAGCAGTTTTGCACCAAACCTCGGAAGAATGTTGTCTAGCGCTGAATACCTAATGCGCAAGCTTTCTATCACACATAAAGTATAGGTAGCCTTTTGTTTCTCTTAGATTGGAATGGTGGAAATTCTTAAAAGATAGGGTTATTTCATGCCTTTCATAGCCATAAACATTGTTCAGCTCCATAAAGACGCTTCCTTGCGGATGAAACAAGTTTGGGCTTGAATCTGTCTTCTATACCGTGAAAGTATACTGCTTTCTCTCTTGCACATTATTTGAACAGGAGGGCTATACATAGCGTTACGCCATCACGCTACCTAAATTGTGGATAATGGGCTATTAGTGTATCGTTGTCTCCTTCAACGGTAAGGAATGCCTTACCATCGTACTTCAGCAGCAAAGCAAAAGTAAAGAAACGTACGCCCAGTAACTGCCGTTTTGGGGGATGGTTGGCCGCCATGTCTTGGGAAATTGTACATCAAGTGAAAGCCAGCCTCGACGTTTTAGAGAAAAAAAAAGATTGTTTGCTGTCGTAGGCTCCGTGGTCGCGAACGTCTCTGCAATGTGTTAAAGTGATGTACACCACGATAAGGAGGGGGGGGGGTGCTCATATTCTAATAGTTTATTGTCTAAGGAAGGACCTGCGCGCCGTACGAATGATTAAATGCACGTTGCAACCAGGAGCAGCGATTACAGAAAAGGCAACGTGGGCGTGGCCTCTTTTTAAACGCACCGGGCAGTAGCAATGTGGCAACAATGTAATAATTCTGGCTGTTTACCATCAAAACATAATTGATTCTTTGGTATGTGAATAATCCGTGCAACATTTCGCATCACTAAATGCATTTTACGAACTATATCAAAGAAAGATGCAATGGAGTGTATTGTTTGTGGACAAACAGGCATTCCTAGCGGTTCAACCAAACATTCGTTTCTGTAGTTGGTCCTCTTTGGTAATGCGTTACTTCTTACCGAAAAGCACACATTTCCACTAGACTGCTTACGCTTTTGCTTTCGCTTCTGTTGAACACACACAGCGCCTCTGTCTATGCCTAATTCGACGCGAACACTGGGGGCGTTGCAGAAATGACACAAAATGAAAAGCTATCATTCTTGTTGTTAGCCCTTCTGCAATCAGAGAAGTTGCTTGTTTACAAATCTCTTTCTCATGCCCACGTGTATTGCTGCCGCTTAGTCTGGGGGTAACCGCAGCACGAACGAACCTACTCTTAATATTATAGGCCGAAACAAAAATTTGCACTTTATTCAATTTAATTCCATCTTATTGGTAAGTAAATTTGTACAACGGCAGTTGTATAGAGGAAGAAGCCCCAAAGTAAGAACGGCAGCAGGCACCGCTTAAAGTGAATTGTAAATCGAGAGAACCTAATAAAACATTGTGCTAGCTGAACCCGTGTCATTCGTGTTCAAGAAGTACAGTATATCAAAAGCAAAGTTTTACTGCGACAGGTTAGCTATAGAGGGAGAATTTCCTTTTGAATGACATGGCGACTTGAGAACGCAACAATTTTGTGTACAAAACACTAAAGTCAGCATACTAGAAGGTTCCGGTGTTCCTTTGAACTTGCGGTCTCAAGTTGTAAGAAAATAGCCTACCTCATTTATTGAACGAGTATTATGTATCAGGTTTTCAAATTTATTGCATAGAAATGAAGGACTAAGCTCATCTTTTGAATTTGTAAGGCCTTGCTGTGTCGACTATACAGTTCTCTTCATTGTTATTCTTGTCGCTGTATTGCGGCTACTTTTTCTAGGTACACTGTTTTGTGACCTCTCTTTTTAGACAACAGGTACTACTTTATGCATGTTTATATTGAATTTCTGCATCTCACTATTTTGTATTTTTCCTTCTGGACATCTTAGGAATTGGATTCTCGTTTATATATGATGTTTTTGGTTCAATTTAGGCCCTGCATTAACTTTCTAGCAATTCTTGCCTCGATTATTTTATACCTGTTTTGTACCTTTGGTCATATGCATGATCGTCGTGTTTTCTTGCTATGCACTGTTCTTGCTCATGCACCTAACCGCGGCTTTCTGTCAAAGCCCTCCACTTATTTTGTCCAAATGAAAAACAAATGTTTGATTTGATTTGAAACGAGCGCGCGTACACATTCTGCTAGACAAGTGAAAACACTTCTTACTCTCCTAAAAAAGCTGTTCGCATTGAAACAACAACGAAGGTGGTAACTGCGACAAAAGTGACCGGGACTGGCGCGCGTTCCAAATAAAGGCGAAGGCAGGTGAGGGCAGCTCAACTGTTCCCACAACTGCCTCACGGCTATTCTTTGCTTGTACTTCCGCTGGCACCAAAGCATTTCGAAAGCTCCCTGCTGTCGAATTCGCCGCTGTGCAGACACAGATAACGCTGCGAATTTGCTTGGCAGTCGTGACAAGCGCAGAAGAAATGTATCCATGGCCGCGCTACTCTCCGCAGCACCAGTCCTTGCGTCCACTTCGTAAATCACGACGCGTAGCTGCGGGCGAGGAAAGTCGGGGGGGGGGGGGGGGGGGCATTGACGGAGAAAGCAAGAGCCTCTGCGTGGTCTTTGTATGCAACCATACATCTGCGAAATTGGAAGTCTACCGCAGAATCTCAATCGCGGTGAGAAAGCAAGTGTGGCGAAGATAGTGGCACGCTATATTGAGGTCTATCAGTGGAGGACAAAGGTAGAGCTATATCCCTCCCACCTCGAAAAACGCCGACACCGGGGGGTTCCACTACGTTGCCGATAAACGCGGCATTCTAATAGTGGACGAGAGAGCGAAGTCATGGCGGCGGCACTTCTAGAAGATTTCGACTGGAGAGTTTACGCTACCACCGCTCCGCCAACATCTTCCGTTGCCGTTGCCGTTCCGTTCACCACCACAGTAGAGGTGGATGCATGAGGTGATGAAGAGTATGAAGCACGACAAAGCAGCAGGACCCGATCACATCGCGGCGAAGGCCTGGAGGCGCAGTGGCTGGAATCCTATTGCTTGGCTCTCCGAGATTTCCAACCGCATTGTCGATGAGCAAAAAGTGTCTGGCTACTGGCAGCAAAACTTCAGGGTTTCCGTCTGGAAGCGGTGATGAGCCGACCAGTACAGCGGCAGGCTGTACAGCCCAATGGACTTACCACATGGTCCCACTCCCGTGCATGCTTCCATCGTGCGAACGCCAATTAGATCTTGAAGCTAATCATCGGGTGTGTCGTATTGCGTAGCACGGGTGTGAGAGAGCTCGTGCGTGCGTCCCAGATTCGTTTACGTTTCAGACGGAGGACTAAATGAGCAAATGTATAGCATTTGATTACCTGCTTCACGAATGCTTCGCCTCAGATCGATCAAACAGTTACCTTTCAAAGCAAATATTCAAAACAATGACGTATGTTGGATTGCCGGCAGTTGTGCTACCGTGGAACCGTCTCTTAACAGGTGCGCCGTCAACAGCCATGGCCGCAATAATAAGTCGGAAGTGTATTCCTTGAATACCCTTTGAAGAGCGATTGGTTGCAATAATGGAACTAGGGTCTGGCTTTGTTCTGTCTTTCAAAGCTCCTTAGTTATTTTAGGGGGTTTCCTTCTATGAATCCCTAATTAAGTCTCACGTGTGCTAACGATTTTCCGTTCGTTTTCTCGCAGCGATGTCTTCTCGAAGAACGGAAACCTCGGCGACGCTGCTGTCTCCGCACTTCTCTGTATGGGTGTCGCGGCTCCGCACCTGATGGGACTCGGCGGGGGATTCCTGGCGCTCTACTTCAACGAGTGAGAGCATAGGCCCCGCTTTCCAAATGACTCGAGCATCTCGCGAAATGCAAAGCTTCAGACATTGGCTGCGAGGTCGTGCGCTGTCTTGACTCGCACTCATAGCAAATTGAAACTTTTATCGGAAAGGATAGCCTTTAGCCTACGATAGGGGTGAGGTATAAGGTGAAACAAAGCATGCCTGCCTTATTAGCACAGCCAAGCAAAACTTAAATGTTGCGGTGCTGCCTCCTTGCGGTGCCACCCGCTTGTCATACCACGCCAACCATAGAGTTCGGTTGTGCTCGCCCCTGAGGCTGGCTGCGGCGGGACAAGACAAGATGACCTGTTTGAAATCGACGTTGATTGCAGCTCAGAGTATCCCACTTGTGTTACCCTCCACTTGCTCAACAGCTCGTGTAGCGGATGGGCTAGGTCTTGTCTTGTGGTTAAGGACCGTGGTTGCTCTTGGAATGAAAAGGATGCTCGCAATCTACCCCCATAAAGGAAGCATCCTTTCATGCTACAGTGGGGCACTCCGGTGGTCTAATGCAGTGATGGATGACGTGGTGCCATAGCTATGGTCCACCAATAGGTGACTCACGTCAAGACACTATAGTTACACGCAGTAATTACTTGAGCAAACTCTGGGGCAAGTGTCAGCGGGATCTGCAAATGGGATGATTCAGCCAGCATGGGAACTGGGGTTAGTGCATGAATTTGCCTCAACTTCGTTTCTCTCTTTTGAACGGCATCGCCGCCGTGTAGATTCATCATTCTCAACAAAGTACCGTGTTTTAGGTAATAAGACAAGCATTATTTAAATTCTCCGGCAGCAAGGTTATAGCACAGGAACTCTAGCGCAGAAGCACGATATTGAAACAATCAGGACATGGACGCATGCATTAACGAGCGGCACACAACTACATTTATAATTTATGCGGGCAAGCCAGTGAGTTGAGATACTTGGCGCCTTTCGATTTGCTGACCTCGAGTGGAACAGCTGCAATTTGTAGCGTTTATGCGTGTTAGAAGGGTGTTCTGCATTTATAATAGTCTAAATTGCTTTTAAGCTGAGGACAGTGCACGCACATAAAGCACATTGTACAAAGCGATGGAAGTTGCAAGCACGAATATCAGACAAATCTATGTACTAACTGCCACTCTCATAGTGGCAGCACGATGGCAGCACCAGATTCGATGAAAACTCGATAGGAAACTCTATGTGTTATACAATAACATTTCCTCGCAGTCTTAGGTTCACCCCAAGCACATTAAGGCCGGCGGAGCCTTAGGTTCCTGTGTGCCATCATTTCAGCCTCTTCCATAAGACATTAAAAAGGACGACGTTGATATGAAACTGCGCTTGGTCATTGTGGGCATAGGGGGAAATAAGCGTGCGACAGATGTTTCTCGACGTGGCGTAAAGCGCTGATTTTGGCCCAAATAATACACTTTTATGATGAAACCTTCGTATGAAGTATGTTTTACTTTATTACAGCCATCTGTATTTTTAAAAAGAAGAAACGCATACAAAGAAAGGTACCAAGTTCGGACGACTAAAACTGAACGAAAGGACGCCAACCAGGCATATTGGTTTTCAAGAATATATAGTGGTAACGCTTGATGATATTGTACAAGACAGCATGGCTTAATAGTTAATAAGTGATCTTATGGAATAACAAGAAGAAATTTTCATATGACACGCTATTTCAATATTGTGTGAACCATTCTGGCAGAGGAAACTCTGATGGCCAGAATGTTCTGCATGGTATCTTCGCTTTAAAAGCGCCTGAAGCCAGCCACGCCATACTGTGGTAGACCATGTGACACATCTCTTGTACGTTTGGCCATTACCCTTTCGGCTATCTGCTGAACTTCAGTGTGACAGCGTCCATCATTGTGTAAGGTTTCCACTAAAACATGTTCCAGAAGCCGAACGAAGCTTCAGCACACCCTTTAGATGATATGCGTATCTACTTTATTTTGTCGTAACTTCATTGCTGTGTTATAGTAGAATTTTGGTCATAATTAAATCGTTGCTATAAAGCAGTAGCAAAGTTGCAAATAAGTGCCATAAGTACTCATAGCAATATACAGGCATACCCTCTGGACGTTGCTAACTGAAAGTTGTTGAAATTCGGGAAGCGTCCTGAAATACATTTCTTTAGCTTGTGCATTGTTATAAAATAGACAGGTGGCCACGGGCGCAATGCCCCAATTACCTCTCAGGACCAAATTCGAAGATAAAGTGATTTTGGCCCAGATGGGACGCAGCGAATGCACGGGCGATGTGCCTTCCCTCCTGTCCCCTCTGTGCCCTATTACCAAAGATGAAAGATAAGATAAGAAAATAGGAGCCAGCATGACCTAGGGCCACTATCCTCGCCAAGGAAAACGGCATCTGACGCCACCTACAGTTTTTTTCGGGGACTGTCTGCGCGTTGACCGCTGGCAAATAGGACCCAAAAGATTGACTGACCATTAAAGCTTTTGTATTTGTCGTAGATCTCAAGCGCTTGTCGGAATTAACCTTAGCCACATACTTTCTACTGTACTATCCCCAATACGCTCGCTGAGCTCGACAGCTGTGAGATACCGCTTGCCGGTACCTGTGGGAAGGTCTATCTTACACGAACTTCTTAGCGTCTATTTCTTATTTTATTCAAGTTTTCTAGCAGTGCTTCATACCATTCTTTTTCCTTCATCCACGGCGTGTAGTTCTGTTATGTTGTAACCAACTAGCTCGAGTCGAGAAGAAGGGAAACAACGGGCGCATTTTGCTGCAACGCACGACCATTCGAAGGTAACTCATAATGAAGTGATGGAAAACTTAGGGGAAATTATAGGTAGCTTTTTAAATGAAGTCTTCGAATTAAAAGCGAAATGAAAGCGCATAAATAAACGACTTTCGTTTGGTTGGATTGAAAGACAGAACGTCGCGATTAGAACGTCCTTGCGCTACCAATCGGGCAGCGGCGGCGGCTGTTCTCTCGTACACATTATTGGGCATTTTGAAAAGAGAAGTGTAGCCTTCTGCGCCACCCAGTTTCCTTGTATCTACTAAGGGAGCTGCCGAGTGCATCTGAAAAGATAACTTATCGCCCAAGCGCGTGTTGATGTTTGCATAACTTCGCCTCTATATCGATTTGAAGCTGGAAGGTGAAGGGCCGAGAAATGTAAATATATGACTTTATATTCCGGAGACCAAATATTCGGCAACTTACCATTTGCGTTTCGTCTTCTTTATTTATACAAATTGACTCTGAGCTACAACCGAAGCCGTAGGTTTGTGCCTTGTGCCCATCCGAGCAATATTATATTTCGCCTCTGGAATCCTAAGTGCACAGTAGACCAATTTCATCAATGCAAACAAGTCAATATTTGTGAATATTATTTAGCCTAACAATAAAATTATCTGAAGCCACGACTCGTCGCGAGAAATTTGTGTAGAAAAAAAGAGTGGTTGTTGAAGAGTCTCAATCTGTTGCCTTTTGATTTGTGCCACACACAGGAAAAGAAATAAAGTCGAAGCTTTGAATGCCCTTGGAATATCGCCAGCTGACGTGACCAACGTGGATGAGAATGCAGTCAAGCGAGGTACATTTTTATTCGCTGATTCATCTTTGAGTTCCTTCTAGTGGCAATGAGCAACACAACGGAGAACTATCGCAGTAACGCGAATAACTGGGCTAGAAACCTAAAATAATTGAAAAAAAAGGTTTGCCACGCAGAAGTCGGAAAGAAAAAAAAATGTCGCGATTTCGCCGTCAAAGCAAAGCATCGATTGCCATAGAAAATTATTAGAGGGATATACGAGTGAAGGTAGTGGTTTCATCGGCCGTATACACATATAAACATTCGGTAGCTGAACAAATTAACAAGCGTGGCGTCACGTGCACACAGGCAAACGTGAACACATCTGACTCTATGACCGTGGACTTTCCCTCTGAAAACACCTGTTTGAAAAAGAGCGGCAGCAGCGGCGAGCGAATTGCCATCCGCGCTGCCTCTTGCTTTGATGTGAACTCAGCGGCGAGAATGGAGCAAAGGCTTAGCCCTGAGTACGCGTAGGCTTTGTACCCGCCGCAGATCGTCTTAAAGGAGGGGCCTCGCAACCACTGCTGGAGCTGCATGCTTGCCATACCCTCTCCTACCCCTCCTACCCCTCCTCCCTTCCTACTCCTTCTTCTCCCACCCCCTCCCCTGTGCGGCTTTGCGTGCGGCAGAAACACGTCCAATTTTTTCCGGCCTTCCTGTCTTGCGCGCGCGCGATCGGGAAAACAAGCTTCTCAGTCCAGCCTCGCAAGGTTTCACTCGCGCCTTAAGCGTTCTGTGCATGGGAGCGATCTTACGCTGCTTGTATTTAGTGCGGAACATCGAGTCGACGGTGGCGCTCATGCCAACCGCTACGTCGGATGTTTGCCTCGAGTCTTTATATGCTGCAAGATAACGATACGCAGTCGAGAACCACTTCGTTGCTACCTGAGCTGCCTTTCATTTGATGGAAAATACAGTAGACCAGGGCATTATATGCTTTGACACTGGCGAAGATATCAACTGCGTTCCGTTCAACTAATTGTCAAATTGTTGTGAAAATATATAATTACATCATAATAGTTTATGTACGCTGCAGGAGGAAGACTTATGCCGGCGTTCTCCAGTTAACCCCGTCTAGCGCCTTGCCTAACGCTTACCCGATTTCGATGCACGACTTAGGTCTTTGTTGTACGCGGCTACACTTCGTTTATCGTTGAACCCATTGACTATAACATGTCCCTGTGTACAGTGCTACACGTTACATGGCTTGCTCATGTAACAGGCTACTCATGTAGTGCTCATGGCCTGTGCATGGCTCTCGCATGTGTGGCGATAGCCTGCGTTTCGGAGACTATTCGGAGCTATGCGTATCTGGAAGTGTTCGTACGAGCTCGTACTATAGCCTACAAGTTCTATGACGTTACACGCATAAATCTTAGGAATATGCGAAAATTCAAACTATGAATAAAGTATCGAAACCTGTGCTATGCGATTGCGTCTTCTATTGGAACAGCATCTAGTCATCAATGTGAATATTTTATTGCAATAGCGATTGTGTGCACATTCTGTGCGAATTTTCTCCCGGCGGCGTCGCCATGATGTTTCGCCCGAAGTTCAAGGGCGATAACACCGCCGCGGCGTGCCGTATTCTCTAGGTGCCGTTGAAAGCACGCGAGTGGAGCCAGCTGTCCTGGCTTTTTCTGGTGCATGAAACGCCATGAAAAGGAGGGAGGGGGGCAGCGTTCTCCTGCTGCAAGTGCGTATATCGAGAATGAACGCTAGGGGAACCGACGATCGCGGCTCATTCTTGTGCGCTGATGGGAGGAAAATGGGGAGGAAGCGCGCCGTCTTCCGTCGCGCGCACGGAACCAGGGAGAAGCGAGGCAGGGAGGCAGGGGGGCGGGGGGCGCATTGTACTTCGGTAGTAATGCTGGGCCGCGCATAATCACGTGGGCTTTATCTTTACGGCGATGTACTTTGCGGGCAGTGTCTAGATGGGTCGGCGGCTCGTAGCTTTGCGCTGCTGTTTTTTCTCGCTTCTGAGTTAGTGTTGAAACGATGGACAGCACGAAGGTGACTTCGCTCGCTGCTTTTGGTGCCCTTGCTTACGCCTGCGTTTTCAAAGGGAGTGTCCGTGGTCAGCGTGTGTGTTGGTCCATGAATGTCTGTTCGCGCTTACCCCAAGCATGGGGTCAGCGCGCAGTTTACTAGTTTAAAATAGCGAATGTTTACTAGTTTACTAGCGTTTACTAGTTTACCCCCGTTTACTAGCGAATGTTTCCATGCTTCTAGGGCCGATAGAGTTACTATCCTTTCTTCGTGTAGCTTTCAGTTAATTTTCTAGCAACCAACGCTTCGTTTTTTGAACGAAGCTATCACTGTTTTCGAATAGATTTTTTATATATCACTATCGGTAACTGTGCTAAGTTAAATATATAAGAGCAAAAATAGAGCACACCCAATAGCCGCGAATAAGCAGGCATAAAACGTCAACTCAGGGAACCACACTTTACTAGCCAAGCCATGATCATTGCCTACGTAGATCCTTCTCTAAGACTCAGTCTTTCTACTCGGTAGAGCCCAATAATTACATAACCTGCAGCTAGGTCAGTTGCCACAGTACGAGACAAATTCCTACTACTACTAATATCCTTTTTACGAGGCCAATTTGCCATCGCAATCGATCCTTCGCCTTTCGGGCGAAAGTGGAAATTCTTCGAATTGCTTGTGTATATATCACTATCGGCAACTGAGCTAAATCCCGTATAAAATACGAAGAAAAAAGGGAGACACTCCATTCCGGTGACTAAGCAGGCACAAAATATCAACTCTGGCATAACCACAAACGACGATTATCTACGTAGATCATTCGTTCTCTAAGACACGGTAATGCTACTAAGCTGAGCCCATTACCAGTATAACCGCTGGCTATAACCGTAACCGCAGTGCGATATAAATTCCGCGGATGCGCAGCACACACCGCCAGTCTCGGCGAGGCATCTCTGCATATTTCATTTTGTACTAGCAGTGTTGGGAAAATGAACTGCCTTTGTTTGCGCATGGCATACTTGTGAGACCATTAGTCGTCTAGAAAAAGGTAATTGCTCTATGACGAGCTTGAACAAGGGACGTATTCTGTAAGCGTAGAGCTAGTGGACACGTCCATTTTGTCTGCTGTTGAATTTCTGGTTGGCTGGGCTTGGCTGCGCGCCCGAAGCAACCAGGCGCCACAGGCAATCAGTACTTCAGCAGCAGACGAAATTTATATGTCCACTAGGTGCATTCTTACACAATGCCTCCCCTGGATTGCAAACGCTATTGATCTCAGCGCTCGGCGAGCTATGTCTACCGGCCCTATTGACAGCTGTCCGGGGAGCCTTCACTTCGTGACACGCCATGTTTGTCGCTCGGGCATGTGGTACGCTTGCGTAGACAATGTTCGCGTAAAATGAAGCGACACTGTCGCAAGATATTTGTTTTTCTCTTACTGAAGACGATGTGAGTCCTTACTATCGCACGCGCGCGACCTCGGTTCTAGGCCTAGTACATACCGCTCACTCGTTCGCACACTTCGCATGTGCATCCTGATTCGCTTGCAGCACGATTACGACACAACGAGGCGGCGCATTACGCATAGTTCACAGCCGCCCATGCCGCTTCGCACTGGCCGAGGCGCAGGCTTCGCGAGCCAGCGGATGATGGCTGTTGGTGTCTATTGGAAGGGAACGAGAGCTGCAGCATTGCCTCCGAGATTGCTTCAGTCGCACGGAATGGTCTCGGAAGTCTCGGCAGCAGAATCTGTCAGAATTAGCGTCACATAACACTGTCTATCATACACACTGTCTATCACGACGTGGCCGCAAAGTGCTGTAGTTTATGAGAAAATCAATAAATTTAGTATTTTCCCTCTATTTATTTCAAAACAGCGCTCTCTTGGCCATTCTTGCAACCGAGCTTTCCTTTGGGCTCGAAAGCTCGGCGGCAAAATTTTTATTCGCTATGCCTTAAAGAGGCGCCCAAGGCGCGGTGCACTTGCGTATTAATTTCTTTTTCCTGGCTTTCTGACTGTATGGAAATGTGGCCGCCGTGGCAGCAATCGAACGCATGCACCACGGAGAAAAGTGCAGGGCCGTGGCATCTACGCCACGACCGGCAACGCTAGCGATCTTACATATTAACCTCCGTCATTTCCTCAATAATAGAAAAGTAGTTTTCATTGCACGGAACACAAGGACATGGTTGCTTTCTCCAAAGTAAACGGAAGTCTTACGGTCCTATTCTCGCTTTCCATAAGTTCCATAAGCAACCGCAGCTAACTCGGAAAAAATCTTGTTTCTCAGTAGTAACACAAGTAAATTGAGCTGATGAACGTTCGTTCGGTGACTGACAAATAAACTTAAAGAAGAATGCCTATTCATGACAGTCAAAGGGAAGGAAGACAACGTTGACTTATGCACTTTATGTTTATATGTACTGGAATTGGCGGAGGGAAGATTATAGATATTGCAATAATACAATGTTGCACAATATTTTAGAATAATTTACTTTATGTTATTCGTTCCATGGTCGGAGCTCAAAAGTTTTTTGTCAACCGTTTGTATATTTTATTCTTGTAAGCTCTTTCGTTCGCTTTTTTTCGCGCTTGTCGTAAGTGAACGTTGTTTGCTTTCACATCTAGTTTGATGACTTTGGTTGAGATTTTTTTTTTACCTAAGGGCCAGGCAGGCCACCCGGGGTGACGCAGTCTGCAGTTGAGTGACGTCGTTAGTTTTGCATCATATTAACGCTAATTACACCGGTGGCAGTAACATTGGTGCCAGTAACATTGCAGGTTCTGCAATTATTCCTGAGTGTTCTTATTTGAGACCTTTTGATACCTCTTGTGCCTCGCTACGACATCCTGAAGTAACTATATTACCCATTTCGGAACAGGGTTTGAAACAGAGATAGCCAGATCTCAGTTACACGGAATCCGTAGGTAGTGAGCAAAGAAAACTCTCTTCACAATGCTTTTTTTTAAATATTCTTAACATACCAACCGGCAGCAAGAACCGGCTTTGAAAGGAACCCCGTCAGTGATATCTCTGGGTTTCGGGACAACAAATGAATTAGCAGTCATGACACGTTTGCTCATCTTGGTGCATCGCAGGAGCCAATGCGTCCATTGTCCCGGGAGCACTACGAGGATACAAGGAACTTCACGAAAGACTCAGAGGAACCATGAAATGGGAAGATCTCTTCGCCCCCGCTATTAAGTTGGCCAAAAACGGCTTTCCCATCAAGAAGCACTTTGCAAAAGTTCTCGCCAAGCATGCAACTGAATTATCCAATACAGATATCAAGTACGCATCATAGGCATTCTCCGTATTTTCCGCATAGTCGCTGACTTGTGTCCGTAAATTTGATTCATCGCCTTCATACATTCAGAGCAAGTGAATCCGGATACCACATTTTGGCAATTTCCCCGCTTACCACGAATAATTATTGGATGGTTGGTTTAGTGCAGAGTGTGCTGAGCGAGAAAAAAAAAAATACGAGACAAATATGGGACATAGACAATGAGGACGGACAGGGAGAAATTATGCCAGTCGTTGTTTTCTCTCTCTCTCTGTATTTCTCGGTCTTTTGCTTGTTTATTCATTCTCTTTTCTGGGAGTCCTTTCGCTAGCGGTTACCAAAGTTGGCGGAAGCTTTTTGTTGAAGCTGGTGTTGTCTTTGTTTGTCTTGTTGTCGTCGTGCTTGTTGATAACGCTGTTATTTTGCTTGTTTGAAATTGTAGCGAAATCATGATGTGGTCAATGCCGTACATTTGGTTGCTCTAGGAAAATCTTCGATGGCGTCAGCAAGGAAGGCGACAAGCTTGTGCAGCTGGATCTGGCAAAACTTCTGGAGGATATTTCGAAGAAAGACGCAGATCATTTCTACACCGAAGTCTGCGAAGAAATTATCAACGGCCTGGGAGCAGGTAAAAGTTATTTAGTCTTTGGGTAAACCGCTCATATCCCTGGTGACCTGAAAGCACATTCATGCTGCGCTGCTGTGCCCATTACAGTTTTAGGGGCATGCTACTGGGAAACACCCAACTCGACAAAGATAAGTCCATCCATGGAAACGTAGGCAAGCCTCTTCTGAGGCACTTTGTACCTGCTTATGTCACTTCTATGCCCAATGAGTTTAGAAAGAAATCTTTGAGTACTGTTTTCGCAAAAATTCGCAGAAGACAGGTTAGTTATTCGAAGACAAACATCAAGGTCATGTCCAACTTTATTTTCCTGAATTTCGCATAGAATTCTCAGTGCCCTGGTAAGTGTGATGTTACGTATTTCTAATCTTATCAAAATGTTTACTTCTATGAAAAATTGACATGCAGGAGAGCTTGACAAAAACTGACAGAAACCATCTCAGATGGTCGCCAGTGTGAGCGACAGCTGTGTTCCGTGACCTGATGGAAATCGCTACGTCATTAGAGAGCCTACATGCGATTGTTATGGGCCATCACTAAATCGCGAAACCTAATAGGCACACCAGAAAACACACGAAGTGGCTGACTACCATAAGCTTCCAGCGAAAATTAAAGGAACGAACTCTGGAAGTACGAACGTTCGGTTACCATGACAACAATAAGAAGTACGCTGATTTATTTATTCCTCGTTGGGGGGAGGGGGGGGCGGGCTCGGCTGGCCTCGTAACATTATTGCGATTTATATTCTTTTATTTCCAAGCAATCAAAACATCTCGAACGCGTGAAGAGCGATAGGTTGCTGCACACGCGTATAATTAAAGAGAATCATCGCGTGTAGCAGGCAATGTCACTAAGCCGTGTGAAGCCAAAAGGACGAAGTTCGGTGAAATCCCTTTATTAACCATGCCAATACAGGTAGCTCTATTTGCACAAGTTGTCGACATGGGAGCCAGAACTCAATCATGTAGATTCTTGTTGTAAAGTCTATATAATTTAATGTGGCATCCAATATGAAAAAAAACGTAATGTAAGAAAGAATTTTGCATAATAGTACTCTATTTACTCGCATAGCGCTGCTAGTTTTTCTTCCTTTGCCGTAAGTTTACGTGAGGTTGGTGTGTCATATTTATGCTGCGGAAATATCCTTTCGAACTGTATAGATAATAAAAATAAAACCTAAAAGAAAGGAACTATGCATATCCCGTCCATATGTTAAAATCTAAGAAGCGAAACTTTCGTGCAGTGGTAAAGAAATTATTATATTCTGCGCAGTGTATCGCAGCACAGCCATTGACTACCTGCCAGGGAAGGCAGCATTACGGGAAACCCCACCACGTCAACTACGCGACGGCGCATTTTACTGTCTCCGGGAATGCACCCTGGTAACATGGCACTGTATCCAGGGTCAATGCGTTTACTAGAGCTCACCGATCCTGGAGATAGTGCAATGGGCGTCGGTACTTTACTCGGTAAAAGTCCGAGTAATCAGATGCGCAAAACCACAAACCTAGGAAGCCATGAGCAACCAACAAACAAAGGCACCAAGGACAACATAGGGGAAATGAGTTGTACTTACTGATTGAATCAAAGCAATGATAAATTAATGGCAATGAAAGTGAATGAAAAAAACAACTCGACGCAGGTGGGAAACAATCCCACGTCTTCGCATTGCACGTGCGATGCTCTACCAATCGAGCTACCACGGCGCCGTCTTCCCATCCAATTTCCGGGGTATTTATGTGTTACTACTAGAACTGACCTTAGGAGTGTTAGCCCGCGCCACCACTCACAAACCTTGGCAGCGGATGTGGAGGATCCTTTCTGCCACAGGCGTCATGAGTACATGATCGTTTTGGGTGAAGGCAAATGGTCAATCCACACGTGCTACCTGCAGGCATCAATGTTGCCGGATTCGAGAACCTCGTTATGTAATGAACGAGGAAAAAGGGAATTAACCGAGGGTCCCAAATTTTTATTAATCATGTCATAAGAAGCCAACATGTTAACAAAGACACGAAGGACAACACTGGGAAATTTCTTGTACTTATAATTGAAATAAAGAAATTATAAATTATTGGAATTGAAAGTGGATGAAAAAACAACTTTCCGCAGGTGGGGAACGATCCCACGGGTCTCGAATCCAGCAACATTGGTGCCCTCAGGTAGCACGTGTGGGTTTTTCGACCAGTTGCTTTCACCCTAAAACATCACGTACACATGACCCTTGCGGCAGAAAGGAAGTTCCACATCAGTCACCAAGGTTTGTGAGTGGTGGCGCTGGCTAACACTCCCAGGGTTAGTTCCAGTAATAACACAGCAATAGCCCTAAAGTGGACGGGAAGACGGCGCCACGGTAGCTCGATTAATACAGTCATCGTCATCATCATCATAATCATCATCATCATCGTCGTCGTCGTCGTCGTCATCATCATATATTATGTCCACTGCAGGACGAAGGCCTCTCCCCGAGATCTCCATTACCCCTGTCCTGCGCCAGCCGATGAAAACTGGCACCCGCAAATTTCCTGATTTCATCGCACCACCTAATCTCCTGTCGTCCTCTACTGCGCGTCCCTTCTCTTGGTACCAATTTTGTCACCCTAATTATCCAACGGTTATCTAATCTGCGCATTACGTGACCTGCCCAGCGCCATTTTTTTCTCTAAACTTCTATTACAAGATCATCTATACCCGTTTGCTCTGTGATCCAAACCACTCTCTTTCTGTCTCTTAATCTTATCTTGTTTTATTTTTTATTTACAGATGCCTTACCCACCCCTAGAGGCAGTGTGTAAGGGGGAGAGTACACTCAAAGGTTATACAATAAAGAGATTACATATGTGATTACATATACAAAAAATATAGCGTAAGGAATGCGCTAACATGCAGTAATGTAGTGTTAAAATTGTGCAAAAGACAAACCGAATGCTATTGAACGTAGAGGTCAGTGAACAAGAAATTTTCACAAAGTAAAATATAACCAATAGAATTACAGAGCGAGCGGGACAATATATGGCTATAAAAAGAGTATTTGAGGGGTAGTAGCACAAAAATAACAGGAAACACCACAAAAAATAACACGTTAGGTTATGTAGACTTTGAAAAATGCGTTGCTAGAACATGCCGGAATTTTTCCTGGTCACTCTCATAAGCGATGGCGTTAGAAAGATTGTACCAAAGCTGAATGGCTCCTGGAAGAGCGGACTAGTTAAATGAATTAGTCTTTCCGCAGACACGCATGAAAATGAACTGATTGTACAGCCGGTGAGACCTGTAATGAGGGGGTTCAAGAGGCAGAACTGATGGAGCTGTATTAAGAACACATTTATGAAATAATGATATCGTGGCTATATCACGACAATCCTGCAAGCGCTGTAGTGAGAGGTCGAGTTTAATTTGTGTTGTGCTTTTGTTACACTCATAACAAGGTGAAATAAAGCGCGCAGCCCTATTCTGGACGGATTCGAGTTTTTCGATCAAGTATTTTTCATGCGGAGGCCAGACGGATGCGGCGCATTCAAGCTGAGGTCGTACAAATGCCAGATAAGCAACTTTACGAATGTCTTTAGCAGAATTATGCAACTTGAGTCTGATGTACCCTAAAGATGTTGAAGCATTCGTGCATATGTATGCAATGTCCGTTGACCACAAGAGAGTCGAAGTTAGGTGAACACCAAGATATTTATATTGAGTATCATGCAAAATAGTGATGGTAATTATGTGATGAGGAAACGTAGATTTAGTATGCTTGTGGCTAAAATAGATAATTTTCTATTTAGAAACGTTAAGCTTCATTAGCCAAGTCTTAGACCAAATAGAAATAAGTTCAAGATCTTTTTGGAGGATTTCATGATCATCGGCACATTTGATGGAACGATAAAGAACGCAGTCATCTGCAAAAATGCGCACCTGTGAGGAAATGTTATTCTTCATTCCATCGCATTCTTCATTCTCCGTTCCATCGCCCTTTGCGCAGTCCTCAATTTCTTAAGTTTCTTTGTCAGTCTCCAAGTGCCTGCCCCATTTGTCAGAACCGGTAAAATGCACTGCTTGTATACCTTCCTTTTCAATGATAATGGTAAGCTTCCACTCAGGAGCTCACGATGTCTGCCGTATGCGATCCAACTCATTTTTATTCTTCTGAGAATTTCCTTGCCGTGGTCATGAGAAAAATGTGAACAAGGTGAATGCAGGAGCCAACGTTTCGTAAGTGGACTGGTCTTCTTCAAGGCGACGTACGCTTTCCTCGCCACAGATAGTATATACTCGCCACAGTATACATAGGTGGGGTTCTTCTAAAGGGGAGAGGGTGTGAGGTGGAGGGTGCGGAAACGAGGGAAGGTGTGTTAGCGTGTCGAATTGACAGTAGAGGAACGCTGTGCACAAGGCCAAAGCCAGGACCCCCACCCTGTTCTGTCAACGCACGCGTGTTAGCCGGCGTGTCAAGGACTTCTGACACGCCGGATAACAAGCGTGCGTTGACAGACCGGAAGGGGTAGGCCGGGTGGGGGGTGGCCCTGGCTTTGGCCTTGTGCACAGCGTTCTTTTACTCTCAATTCGACACGCTAACACACCTTCCCTCGTTTCCGCACCCTCCAGCCTTACATCCTCTCCCCTTTAGAACAACCCCACCTATACATGCTGTGGCGAGGAAAGCGTAATATTCAGTCTACTCTTACTTAATTTTCAGCCCTACTCTTACACTCTCTGTGTTAAGGTCCTCAATCATTTGTTGTAACTCGTCTACAGTGTTGCTGAATAGAACAATGTCATCCGCAACCCGAAGGTTGCTGATGTATTCGCTGTCGATCCTTACTCCCAAACCTTCCTAGTTTAAACGCTCGAACATATCTTCCAAGCACGCAGTGAATAGCATTGGAGAAATTGTGTCGCCTTTTTTGGCTCCTTTCTTTATAGGTATCTTCCTACGTTTCTGGTGTAGAATTAAGGTGGGGGTGGAGTCTCTGTCGATATTTTCCAAGGTATTTACGTAAGCGGTATATACTCCTTTATTACGCAATGCCTCTATGACTGCTGGTATCTGTACTGAATCAAGTACTTTTTCTTAATCTATGAAAGCCATACAGAGATGCTTATTGTACTCTGCGGATTTCTCGATAACGTGATTAATGACATCGATGTGATCCATTGTAGAAAATCCTTTCATGAAGCCCGCCTGTTCCCTTGGTTGATTAAGGGCCAGTGTTGCCCTCATCCTATTGGAGAAAACTTTGGTAAATATTTTATATACTACTGGGGGTAAGCTTATAGGCCTATAGTTTTAGTTCTTAAATGTCTCCCTTTTTGTGCATTAGTATAACGTTTGCATTCTTCCAGTTTTCTGGGACCCTTGCAATTGATAGACATTCCATATAGAGAGCCACCAGTTTTCCTAGCATTAGGTCTGCTCAATCTTTGATTAAATGGACTGTTATTCCATCCTCTCCTGCCTCTTTTCCCCGTTTGTTGCCTTGCAAGGCCCTTCTGACCTAATCTCTAGTTATAGGAGGAGTTTCTGTATACTGTTCATATTTGTTGGAATAGAGTACTCCTGAGCACTTTGGGTACTGTATAGGTCAGTATAGAATATTTCCGCTTCATTTATTATACCTTCGAGATTGCTGATGATATTACCCTGCTTATCTTTCAGTGCATACATATTGGTTTGTCTTATGCCAAGTTTCCTTCTCACTTATTTCAGGCTGCGACCATTCTTTACGGCTTCCTCAGCCTTTCTCATTTTATAATTGCGAATATCATTTATTTTCGCCTTGTTAATCAGTTTTGATAGTTCCGCGAATTCTATCTTATCTCTTGAGTTGGACACTTTCATTCTTTGTCGTTTCTTTATTAGGTCTTTTGTTATTTGAGAGAGCTTGCCTACAGGCTGCTCTGGTGCCTTGCCTCCCTCTTTAGATGCTACCTCTGAAGCCTGCCTTGTTACGGTTTATTTCATTAGCTTTTTGTCATCATCATCTCTCTGTTCTAAGGCTGCAAATTTGTTTGCAAGTACCAGCCTAAATTTGTCTGTTTTTGCCCCTACTGCCTCTAAGTTGACTCCTTTCGTCTTGACCAATTTTACTATTTCTCTTTTCAAATTGAGGTGAATCCCTGCCCTCACTAACCTATGATCACTGCACTTTACGCTACCTGTCACTTCACATCTCTCACTATGCAGGGATTGGTACAAAGTATGGAATCTATTTCGTTCCTTGATTCACCATTAGGGCATTACGGCTACGCTTCCTGAAAAAGGTGTTCATTACTGTCAGTTTATTCCTTTCTGCGAATTCTACCAGCACTTTTCCTCTAGTGTTTCTAGAATCGACGCTGTAGCTGCCAAGTGCCGGTTCACCCGCCTGGTTTTTTTCCACTTTTGCATTGAAGTCACTCATCACTATTGTATATCGAGTTTGCACCTTTCTCATCGCTAATTCAGCATCTTCATAAAACTGATCTACTTCCTCATTGTTCTGGCTGGATGTTGGAGTGTAGGCTTGTACTACCTTTAATCTATACTTCTTATTATGTTCGACTACGACTACGGCTACCTTCTCAGTAATGCTGTTGAATTCGTCAATGTTGCCCGCTATGTCCTTATGGATTAACAATCCTACTCCGTGTTGCTTCTTATCTGACAGACCTCTATAGTAGAGACAGGGCTGTTACTCAGCAACGTATAAGCCTCACCAGTTCTTCGAACCTCACTAAGGCCGATGATATCCCAAACAATGTCTGATATTTCGTCTAACAGTACTGCTAAGCTAGCCTCACTCGACAAAGTTTGCCAATCAAAGGTTGACAGGGTCTGTTTCCATTGGCGGCCTGTCCGGACCCTGAGACTGTTAGCACCCTCTGCTGTATTACAGGTCTGACCGCCACCTTGGACAGGTGCTCCAGAGATGCTGGGGACTGAGGGCCGTGAGTTAATTGTCGATATCATTGGGGAGTTTGTGGCCGAATACTGCATCAGGGATGCCAATTCCTGTTCTGGTGAGAGAGTGTGTTCAAGCTTAGTGGGCCTTCCTAATATGGTTGTACCTGGATTAGTATAGCCCCACTCGCTCTCGGCATCTTTCGCCGGAGTCAGGCTCCACTCCAAGCCTGCAGATGTAGTGCACGGGAGGATGTGGTAAGCAGATGCACCATCGTAAACTTAAAATAAAAAAGAAGGGGGGATTTGAACTTCCGACTATCGCAATCGAGCATACGACATAGCTCAGTAAGATAATCCCGCAGGCCGCAAGGCAACCTTGTCGCCTGGAAATGCGGCCCAGAGGGTCCTACGTGCCTAAGAGATCCACTGATTTTTCTGCCGTTTGCTCGTTTTGCTGGTCGTCGCAGGTTGCCCGACACAGTGTCAATTCTTGGTGGCCCTAATGTCTTGTTTCCCGAATCTCACGCATGCACGCGGTCGTGAGCGTGCCTAGATACACGATATATTTTCGTTGAATTTGAACAGCACTTAAAACGTGTGCGTAAAAATAACAAGTGGAAAATTTTCAGCGCTTACCGAGACGTCCCGAGTTGCGTACAATATAGCACGCGTAATGCGAAGACGTGGGATAGTTCCCCACTAGGGGCAAGTTGTTTTTTCATCGGCTTTCAATTCCATGAATTTGTAATTTCTTTATTTCAGTCGGTAAGTGCAAGCAATTTCCTCCTGGGTTGTCCTTGGTGTCTTTGTTGGCTTCTTATCATGTGATCAATAATGATTGGGCCTGTCAGTTAACTCCTTTTCTTCGCATTCATTACATGACGAGAGCCTCGAATCCGGCTACATTGATGCCTTCAGGGAGCACATGTGGGTTTATTGACCAGTTGCGTTCACCCAAAAAGATCACGTACTTGTGATGCCTGCGGCAGAAAGGATGTTCCACATCCGCCGCCAATGTTTATGAGGGCTGGATCTGGCTAAGCCTCCTAGGGTTAGCTCAAGTAGTAACACATTAATACCCCAGGAAGTAGATGGGAACACGGCACCGGGATAGCTCATTTGGTATAGCATCGCACGCGTAATGATTAGACATAGGATCGTTCCGCACCGGCGACAAGTTCTTTTTTCATCCACTTTAAATTCCATTAATTGAAAATTTCTTAATTTCAATTAGCACGTACAAGTACTTTCCCCTGTGTTGTTATTGGTGTATTTGTTGACTTCTTAAGATAAGATTAATAACCATTGGGTCCATCGGTTAACTCCCTTTTTTCTCGTTCATTACCTAACGAGGGTCTCGAATCCGGCAGCATTGATGCCTTCAGGTAGCACGTGTGGGGTTATTGTGCAGTTGCCTTCCCGCCAAAAGATCACGTACTCGGGACGCCTGCGGCAGGGACGATGTTCCACATCCGCCTCCAACGTTTGTGTGTGGTGGCGCTGGCGAACACTCTCAAGGTTAGATGTAATAGTAACGCATCATACCCCAGGAAATGAATGGGAAGACGGCGCCGAGGTAGCTGAGTTGGTGGAGCGTCGCACGCGAAATGCGAAGACGCGGGATCGTTCCCCACTTGCGGCAAGTAGTTTTTTCATCCACTTTCAAGTGCATTAATGTATAATGGCAATATGCGCGAGAATACCAAAAAGATGTCGGTGTGTTCTAATAGCTCGTCGCTGCCTCCTGCGTCATAATAATATGACACTTACATGCCTCTCCTGTGATAAGAAACCAAAATGTCTTCGAAAAAAGAATCTCTTAGTGTAAATCACTCAGAAAGCTCGTCAGTTGTCCATATTTTCGCTGCGGTCTCCAGCTGTATCAGCATTTAGTAAAGCTGTGAACGGGGATTGCTGCGCACGTCCGCGATTGCATTGCGGAGAGTTTTAACGCAGAAAGATAAAAACACGACGAGACGTGTTCGCTGACAAGATTAAAGAGGTGGTATTTGGCGCTTAGTCTATGCCTCTTGTGTTGTTTCATTCTTTCAGTCTTAAAGCTCAGCGCAAGGAATCATGAAGTAGCGGCTTTGCTAACCTGAAGGGCGACAAAAAAACGCACAATTAGTATATTCACTAAATCTGCAACTCCAACCAAATTTGTATCGCGTAATGTGGCTATTGGGCTAGGGAAAGTAGGTGAAGAGCAAACTCCGTGGGGACTTTTCAGTTTGAAATAAGAGATCACGCATCCGGAAAAAAAGTCCCGCTTAACGTGACGCTTTCAAAGCAGCAACTTCAACCATAAAAAGCGGCGCATCTTCTCTGCATGACCTATTGGACTTCACCCGCGGCAGGATGTGGAACATCTGTCGGGTTTGATGTCACGTGTCCTGGCCACCGGGTGCATGCGTCATCTGCTTCAATGCTATTTAAAGGCTGGTAATAGTCTAGAGGAATTTGAAATCCCACAAGTAATGCCGGAAGAAGTAAAGGACGCCTTGGGAGCTATGCAAAGGGGGAAGGCAGCTGGGGAGGATCAGGTAACAGCAGATATTTTGAAGGATGGTGGGAACATCGTTCTAGAAAGGCTGGCCACCCTATATACACAATGCCTCATCACCTCGAGCGTACCGGAATCTTGGAAGAATGCTAAGATAATCCTAATCCATAAGAGAGGGAACACCAAAGACTTGAAAAAAATTATCCGACGATTACGATACTCCCTAATGCGAAATTTGAGCGCAGCTCTATACGTGTTTCCATTTCGCGATATTTTGAAGCAAAGAATTTGAGAGACACATGTAGCAGAGTCGGTAATGGTCGAAAATTTGATCTGCGGATCAAGCGAGCCGGCGTTTATACATGACTCGTCAAAGGTTCCAGTGTGATCGCTGGTGCCGCATGGCTTCCAGAAAGTACTATACAATTCGCATAGCGCATACAATCAGATTAAGAAACAATCTCACACAATAACAACCAAAACAAGCGCGAACGAGACCGACCCAACAGAACCAAACAGGCGCGGGCGAGAGCTTTGGCGCGAGCAGACGATAGTACGAAACGAGCGGATCGGCTGAGACCAGACACGAGTGCGCATCGAGCCGTAAGGAGGGTCCGCATGACACCAGCATCGCGCGCGCACGTCACTGAAGGGGCCGCTCTCATTGGTCTCCGCCATTCGCGGCTTGCGTCCTTCGTCTCCCACTCCAGCGAAGGGGGGCGGAGCTGGTTACGAGGCCGACAACGCCGACGACGACGCGAAACCCAGGAACGGACGCCAAAGAGCTGCACTCTAAAATTATAGACCTATCAGCTTACTGTCCGTTGCCTTCAAAGTATTTACTAAGGTAATCGCAAATAGAATCAGAAACACTTTAGACTTCTGTCAACCAAAGGACCAGGCGGGATTCCGTAAAGAGCTACTCAATAATAGACCATATTCACACTATCAATCAGGTGATAGAGAAATGTGCGGAATGTAACCAGCCCTTATATATAGCTTTAATTGATCACGAAAAAGCGTTTGATTCAGTCGAAACCTCAGCAGTCATGGAGGCATTACTGAATCAGGGTGTAGAAGAGCCATATGTAAAAATAGTGAAAGATATCTATAGTGGCTCCACAGCCACCATAATCCTCCATAAAGAAAGCAACAAAATCTCAATAAAGAAAGGAGTCAGACAGGGAGATACCATCTCTCCAATGCTATTCACAGCGTGTTTACAGCAGGTATTCAAAGGCCTGGGTTGGGAAAAATTGGGGATAAGAGCTAATAAAGAATACCTTAGTAACTTGCAATAACTTGCTTAGTAATTCAGGGGACCAATTGAAATGCATGCTCACTGACCTAGGCAAGCAAAGCATAATGGTGGGTCTCAAAATTAATCTGCATAAAACTAAAGTAAAATTCAGCAGTCTTGGAAGAGAACGCCAGTTTACGACAGGTAGCAAGGCACTGGAAGTGGTAAGGGAATACATCTAGTTAGGGCAGGTAGTGACCACGGATCCGGATCATGAGACTGAAATAACCAGAAGAATAAGAATGGGCTGGGGTGCGTTTGGCAGGCATTCTCAAATCATGAACAGCAGGTTGCCACTATCCCTAAAAAGAAACGTGTATAACAGCTGTGTCTTACCAGTACCCACGTATGGGGCAGATACCTGGAGGCTTACGAAAGGGGTTCTGCTTAAATTGAGGACGACGCAACGAGCTATGGAAAGAAGAATGATGGGTGTAACGTTAAGGGATAAGAAAAGAGCAGATTGGGTGAGGGAACAAACGCGAATGAATGACATCGTAGTTGAAATCAAGAAAAAGAAATGGGCATGGGCAGGACATATAATGAGGGGGAAGGTAACCGATGGTCATTAAAGGTTACGGAATGAATTCCAAGGGGAGGGAAGCGTATCAGGGGGCAGCAGAAAGCTAGGTGGGCCGTTGAGATTGAGAAGTTTGCAGGGACAACATGGCCACAGTTAGTACATGACAGTGGTAGTTGGAGAAGTATGGGAGAGGTCTTTGCCCTGCAGTGGGCGTAACCAGGCTGATGATGATGAAACATCCATGAAATTGCCACTGTTAAAGCTTCGCCAAGATTGCTTTAGCGTTGTACACTACTAATTTATCATCATTTTGCCGAAATCAGGTCTCGTCGGAGTTGGCTAGAGAACTTGAAGCAGTAGACATCAAAACAGACAGAAGTGCACCTTAAGCGAGGGCAGCCTCCGCAGTCTACACCCGCTCTATCTGCAACCTACAATATAAAAAAAAGACATTAACATGTGCTGGTTTGTTTTGCAGATGCTGTGTTGACCAAGGACGACTTCAAAAACTACAAACCTACCTGGTCTCAGCCAGTGAAGAGAGAATTTTTTGACTACACATTTTATACTCCACCTTTTCCATCCAGCGGTGTGTTACTCCTCCCAGTGATTCCGTGGACATCGCTCAAGTAAGTGCCGCTGGTCCCCCCCCCCCCAAAAAAAATAGGCATGCGACTCGAAGACAGGGTGGTGAGGATTTAGACATGGCAGACTCGAGTCAAAGCATAGTAACTGTTTTATAAGCTTATTATCTGATAAAGGTTCCATTTGGAAGGAAGGTATAGAACTTTGCAAGTTCGCGTAGGGCTTCAAACCTGCTTCACCTTCGCAGTGGGACGGCCTGGTGTTGCACCATCTCCAGGATCGCCCACGCTTTTTGCAAATGCAGAACACAAATGTACAGAATCGTAGCCCAAAAAATATTTTCGCTGTAAAAGCGACTTCGTCATGAACACCCGTGCCTGCGCTTATTTATCTCTCTCTCTCTAACTGCTATGAAGCACTTGCAACAATGTGGAAAGCGGGAAAACCTTTTGTTTTTATAAACAGTAGAAAACACAATTAACAAAAGCACTCAGGACATGTATGTGGGACTGATAGAAAAAATATGACGGAAGAATTAATCTCAGGATGAGTGTCGATGATAATACAAATAGCAGTCGAGCAATTTAGTCACGGGCCATATTCCCGATGTCCTGTTTATTAGCACTTGTTGTTGTGATTCTGACACTCATAGATACGGCTATATGCTACATATTCTGATATCGTCATACTTTGCTATGGAACTCGGCTGGTGGTGGCGGCGAAGCGTGGTGGTGATGAACGATGACCGACCGCCGAGCAGCTGTGCTCGTCGGTGTTTATTGCAGTACCATGACCAATCTTGCCTGCCGAGCTTGGCAGGCCACCGAGCCTGACGGGCGAACGAACATTATACCTGAGGGGGCGTCACATGCTTGCTACACCCCCTTACCCCGAGTTGTTTGTTAAATAAAAGAAAGAAACGTACACGTTGAAAATACGAGGCTCTGCCTCCACCCTAGCTGGGTCGACGGTGCCTGCTATCCAGGCGAGTAACGGTCCGGTGGCCTCCGCCGTCGAGTACTCCGCCTGGGCAGCGGTGTTGACGGGTCGCGTGTGGCAACGCCGGGTGTTGCCTGATCCAGCCTCACTCCATCAGGAGGGTCCATAGTGGTCGGCCTTCTGAGTGGTGCCGGACTGGACACTGGTCTAACTGGTGCCACACCACTGGCTACGGTTGCCCCCTCCGAGGTGGGTGGTGCTCCGCTGGAAGCGACTGGTGCTGCCGCTATTCCTCCTGCGGGCTGGAACTCAGAAGTGGCAGTCGAGGGTGCTGGCCAGGTCCCGAGGCGAGGCCTGACATGGTCGGCGTGTCTGCGCCACATGTCACCCACCATCTGGCACGCGGACGAGCAGTGATGAAGCGCTGGCAGGAGACACCAACTGTCTGGCAGACCAGGGTGGGCCAGGACGGATGTTCCTGGCGAGAACTGGAGCTCCCAACCCTGGAAAAGGCCCGGGATGGCACCCTTAGCAGCCAGCTTTTGCATCAGCTGCTTCAAGAGCACTGTTGATCGGAAGTCCAGATGCAAGATGTCCAAGGGCGTCTTGACCATTCCACCCAGCAGGAGTTCACAGGGGGCACGGCCAGTGACATCGTGAGGCGTGGTCCGATACTGACACAGTATATGTGCAATCTGCGTCCTGAAATCCCTAGTCTGGCTCTTCTTGAGCTTGTCTTTGTTGGTTTGCACCACCCGCTCGGCTGCTCCATTTGAAGCAGGGTGATACGGCGGAACCATCGTCCGGCGGATTCTGTTCTTCGTCAGGCAGGCCAGACACTTTGTGCTGGCGAAAGCAGGACCATTGTCGGACACGGTGAGATCTGGCAACCCCTGGGCGCCGAAGACGCGGCTGCTGATGGAGTGGTGACAAGTAGAACCTCCACCCACTTCGAGAAGGCGTCCACCAACCACCAGGAAGTAATGGCCCTTGAAGGGTCCCCCAAAATTCACGTGTAGGCGGGACGAGGGTCCCTGTAGGAACGGTCAGGGGGTGATTTCCACATGACTCGAGGCTCGCTGATGCTCCTGGCAGATTTGGCAGCTCTGCACCAAGTGAGCGATGTCCTGATCCAGGCCAGGCCAGTAAACATGGGACCGCGCCACCAGCCTGGTCTTTTCAACGCCAGCATGACCCGCATGCAGCAACTGCAGGACCCTGGACTGGAGACTTTGTGGGATCACCACCCTAGAACCCCACAGTAGGGAGCCCTGTTGCAAGCTCAGCTCAGTGTCGCTGCACCATGGCCAGCAGCACCGATTTGTCTCCCCGGGACACCGCCTTGACCACCTGAGACAGGACTAGTTCCCGGCTGGTCGCTTGAGATACCGCAGGTCTGGAGAGCACCTCCGGGTACGCATGTTCCAGCATGAACACTTGAGCAGGTTCTGGCAAAGTGTCAGGCAGCTCTGGCAGGGGCAGGAGGCTCAGGGCATCAGCAGGTCCGAGGTCCTTTCCCGGACGGTAAACCAGCTGGTAACTGTACGCTGCCAGCCTCAAGGTGCAGCCTACCACTCGAGGTGATGCCTGCACAGGAACTGCCTTGTCAGGCCCCAGCAGCCCCAACAGCGGCTTGTGGTCGATGACCGCCTCGAAATTCCGGCGCCAGACATACAGGTGGAAGCGTTCGACACCGAACATGAAGGCCAAACATTCCTTCTCCAGCTGGCTGTAACGTTGCTCTACAGCATGAAGCCGTCGAGAAGCAAATGGCACAGGGCGTTCCTGGCCATATTTGTCCCGGTTTTCCAGGACAGCTACCACACTGTACGGCGACGCATCTACAGTAAGGATGACCGGCTTGGCAGGATCGAACTGCACCAGCACTGGAGCCTTGGTGATTAGCTCCTTGCTGTGCTGGAAGGCGCGGTCCTGCCCTTTCTTCCAGACCCATTGTTGAGCATCTCGAAGCAGAGGATGGAGCGGCTGTAGATGCTGCGGCAGGTTCGGCCGAAAACTCCTGCAGAAGTTGATAAAGCCGAGGTAGCTCTGGAGATCGTTCTTGTTCTGGTGCTTAGGTGCCTTGAGCACAGCATCAACTTTGCGGGGAACCGGGACTAGGCCTGCCTGGGAAATGACATGTTTCCCACTAACAAGAGCCACTAACAAGAGTTTCCCGGCCGTTACTGACACGCTGGACTCTGTGTCCAGCTCCATGGAAATGGGGTGCCCGCAGATTTCGTCGGTCAGCATGTACGGAGGCATAGGCGATGGTACAAAGCCTGTGTGCCACATGTCGAAAATCAGCGTGTTCTCGGCCACGACGTAGAGCCTGGCCACGGAAGAACTTGAGCCTGCTGCCACACGCCCCCGCCGCATACCCTTGCGACGTCTACCCTGGCTGTGGGCTTGTGTGTTACCTGGGCTTGAATCAGGCTGCTGCTGCTGTTTGCTGTTCGTCCTCCCCCTGCGGCATACACATGCGAGGTGCGCAGTTTTCCCGCACGTAAAGCATTGTGCTTGAGAGAATTGGCACTGCGAGAGGAAGCGGGCACCACCACAGCGACCACAGGTACTGCTCTTTGTCGCCAACTCGTTGACCGCCACGTCCGCCGACGCTGAGCCAGTCGCACGGTTAATCTCACCGGTGTCCTTGGCGGAAGCTTCTATTGTCAGCGCTGCCTTCACGGCGTCATCCAGCGAGGGCTCGGGAAGCTCCAGGAGTCGCGTCTGCATGGCGGTGTTGTTGATTCCGCAGACGGAACGCTCCTTGAGCAGCGAGTCCAGCTGGTTCCCGATAACACAAGCACTCGCTAACCTTCGCAGCGCAGCAACGAACTTCCCCAGGGTCTCCTTCCTGGCGGCTCCGGTTGTTGAAGCGGAAACGCTCCATTAGTGTGGACGGTGTTGGCTTGAAATGCGAGCGCAGTATGGCGAGCAGCTCACCCAGCGTCGTAATGTGCGGCGTGGCTGGCTTGAGAAGGTCGAGCAAGGCGCTGAAGACCTGGGTCCCGCAGCTGGCCAGGAAAATATCCCGCTGTTTCGCCTCGGGTGTATCATTTACCCGGAAGGACACGTGGACTTCTTCTTCTTCTTCATCATCATCATCATCAGCCTGGGTGCACCCAGTGCAGGGCAAAGGCCTCTCCCATACTTCTCCAACAACCCCGGTCATTTACTACTTGAGGCCATGCCGTCCCTGCAAACTTCTTAATCTCATCCACCCACCTAACTTTCTGCCGCCCCCTGCTACGCTTCCCTTCCCTTGGGATACAGTCCGTAACCCTTAATGACCATCGGTTACCTTCCCTCCTCATTACATGTCCTGCCCATGCCCATTTCTTTTTCTTGATTTCAGCTAAGATGTCATTTACTCACGTTTGTTCCCTCACCCAATCTGCTCTTTTCTTATCCCTTAACGTCACACCTATCATTCTTCTTTCCATACCTCGTTGCGTCGTCCTCAATTTGAGTAGAACCCTTTTCGTAAGCCCCCAGGTTTCTGCCCCGTAGGTGAGTACTGCTAAGACACAGCTATTATGTACTTTTCTCTTCAGGGATAATGGCAACCTGCTGTTCATGATCTGAGAATGCCTGCCCAACGCACCCCAGCCGATTCTTATTCTTCTGATTATTTCCGTCTCATGATCCGGGTCCGCCCTCACTACCTGCCCTAAGTAGATGTATTCTCTTACGACTTCCAGTGCCTCACTGCCTATTGTAAATTGCTGTTCTCTTCCGAGACTGTTAAACATTACTTTAGTTTCCTGCAGATTAATTTTTAGACCCACTCTTCTGCTTTGCCTCTCCAGGTCAGTGAGCATGCATTGCAATTGGTCCCCTGAGTTACTAAGAAAGGCAATATCATCAGCGAATCGCAAGTTACTAAGGTATTCTCTATTAACTTTTATCCCCGATTCTTCCCAATCCAGGTCTTTGAATACCTCCTGTAAACGCGCTTTGAATGGCATTGCAGAGATCGTATCTCCCTGCCTGACGCCTTTCTTTATTGGGGTTTTGTTGCTTGCTTCATGGAGGACTACGGTGGCTGTGGAGCCGCTATAGATATCTTTCACTATTTTTACATACGGCTCGTCTACACCCTGATTCCGTAATGCCTCCATGACTGCTGAGGTTTCGACAGAATGAAACGCTTTCTCGTAATCAATGAAAGCGGTATATACAGGTTTGTTATATTCCGCACATTTCTCTATCACCTGATTGATAGTGTGAATATGATCTATTGTTGAATAGCCTTTACGGAATCCTGCCTGGTCCTTTTCTTGACAGAAATCTAAGGTGTTCCTAATTCTATTAGCTATTACCTTAGTAAATAGTTTGTAGGCAACTGACAGCAAGCTGATCGGTCTATAATTTGTCAAGTCTTTGGCGTCGCCTTTCTTATGGATTAGGATTATGTCAGCGTTCTTCCAAGATTCCGGTACACTCGAGGTCATGAGGCATTGCGTATACAGGGTGGCCAGTTTCTCTAGAACAATCTATCCACGATCCATCAACAAATCTGCCGTTACCTGATCTTCGCCAGCTGCCTTCCTCCTTTGCATATCTCCCAAGGCTTTCTTTACTTCTTCCGGCGTTACCTTTGGTATTTCGAATTCCTCTAGACTATTTTCTCTTCCATTGTCGTCGTTGGTGCCACTGGTACTGTATAAATCCCTATAGAACTCCTCAGCCGCTTGAACTATCTCATCCATATTAGTAATGATATTGCCGGCTTTGTCTCTTAACGCATACATCTGATTCTTGCCAATTCCTAGTTTCTTCTTCACCGTTTTTAGGCTTCCTCCATTCCTGAGAGCATGTTCAATTCTATCCACATTATACTTCCTTGTGTCAGCTGTCTTACGCTTGCTGATTAACTTCGAAAGTTCTGCCTGTTCTATTCTAGCTGTAGGGTTAGAAGCTTTCATACATTGGCGTTTCTTGATCAGATCTTTCGTCTCCTGCGACAGTTTGCTGGTATCCTGCTTAACGGAGTTACCACCGACTTCCATTGCACACTCCTTAATGATGCCCACAAGATTGTCGTTCATTGCTTCAACACTAAGGTCCTCTTCCTGAGTTAAAGCCGAATACCTGTTCTGTAGCTTGATCTGGAAGTCCTCTAGTTTGCCTCTTGCCGCTAACTCACTAATCGGCTTCTTATGTACCAGTTTCTTCCGTTCCCTCCTCAGGTCTAGGGTGATTCGAGTTCTTACCATGCTGTGGTCACTGCAGCGCACCTTGCCGAGCACGTCCTCATCTTGTATGATGCCAGGGTTAGCGCAGAGTATGAGTGAGTGAGTGAGTGAATAAACTTTTATTTGGTCCAGCAAAGCGCGATAAAACGCGCACCTGGCTAATCCCACGACGGGACTGACAGATCTAGTCTGCCGGCCCGATCGCGGGCGCGCTGAACGGCCAGGATTTGATCCTCAAAGACGGGACTTCGCAGGAGGGCGTCCCACTCTTCCTTGGTGAACTTCGGGCCCAGCGACTCGCACTCCCAGAGCATATGAGGCAACGTAGCTACCTCACCACAGGCCACGCAAGAACAATTCGTATAAATCTCTGGATATATGCTATTAAGGGACGCCGGATTTGGGTACGAGTTCGTTTGTAGAAGTCTTAGTGTGACCGCCTGCGGCCTGCTTAACTTGGAGTGAGGCGGGGGGAAAACCCTTCTCTCTAAGTAGAAGAATTTAGTTATTTCATTGTGTGTGAGAGGAGCGTCTCGGTGTCCGGGGAGAGAGTCGCCCGACCCGAGGGCAGCGCGGTCGGTAAAGCCACGCGCAGCCTCGTGGGCAGACTCGTTGAGGTTCAGAGGAACCCCCTCAATCGCCCCGACGTGTGCAGGGAACCAAAGGATCGAGTGCATGGAGGTGTTGCCGTGTTTGGCGCCTTTCAGAATTTGAACTACCTGCCGGGCTACCCGGCCTTTCTGGAATGCCCTGATGGCGGCTTTCGAATCGCTATACACCCTGTCTCTCCGACCGTCTTGCATGGCGAGTGCAATAGCCACTTGCTCGGCCACCTCTGGGTTCGTCGTCCGGACGGAAGCACAGTTGATAACTTTGCCCAGCGTGTCAACGACGGAAACCGCAAAAGCCTTGCCGTCTCGGTATGCAACTGCGTCCACGAAGCTTGCTGCGATTTTGTCCCTGTTTACTTGCTTTAGCATATTCAATGATCTTGCCTTGCGACGACCTGCGTTGTGAACGGGATGAACATTGCGGGGCAAAGGGGCGACCACGATCTTCTCCCCTATTTCTCTGGCGATTTGGGTGTCTTCAGCCAAGTTCTTGGTTGGTGCGAGTCCGATCTCCTCGAGGATACGCCTGCCGGCCGGCGTGGTGGACAGCCGAGTTAGCTGGGCCCGTTCCTGAGCCTCGGCTATCTCCTCCATGGTGTTGTGTATGCCGAGCCGAAGGAGGTCCTCTGTATGCGTTCTGACGGGCAGCCCGAGGGCTCTCTTGAAGAATTTTCTAATGAGGGCATTAAGCTTTTCCCGCTCGGCTCTGAGCCAGTTGTGCATGGCCACCGTGTAGGTGAAGTGACACAGCACAAAGGCGTTGATGAGCCGAAGCAGGTTGTCCTCCTTGAGGCCATGATATCTGTTCGTGACCCTTCGTACAAGGCGAAAAGCATTGTCGGTTTTCGCAATTATCTTGCGTAACGCAGTGCCGTTGCCGCCGCGTGATTCTATAAACATACCCAGGACTCTGATGGTGTCGACCCTGGGTATCGGGTCACCGCTCCGAGTGAACAGGTGAATGTCACTTTCCGAGACCGGTTTCCATCCGTTGGGTCTGCGCCCTTTTTCTTTTCTATAAAGGAGAAGCTCAGATTTGGTCGGGGAGCATCTGAGTCCGGTGGGTAGCAGGTACTGCTCCGTGACGTCTACCGCCTCTTGCATGGCGCTTTCCACTTGCCCTTCGCTACCGCCGGTGCACCAGATGGTGATGTCGTCTGCGTAGATGGTGTGTTTGATACCTTCAACTTGGGCCAGATTCCTCGAGAGGCCGATCATGCAGATGTTGAAGAGTGCAGGAGAAATGACCGAGCCTTGCGGCGTGCCCCGTGGGCCGAGGAGCACCTCGTCGGAGACAAAGTCGCCGATCCGCAGCTTCGCTTTCCTCCCCGTCAGGAACGAACGGACGTAGTTATATAGTCTGGGGCCCAGCTCGAGGTCTGCCACGGAGGCCAGAATGTATTCGTGGAGAACGTTGTCAAAGGCTTTCTGGAGGTCGAGTCCGAGCAGGGCCCTGGTGTCTCTGGTACTGCCGTCGATGATTTGATGTTTGATCATCTTCATGGCGTCCTGCGACGAGAGGCCGGCACGAAAGCCAATCATGTTGTGAGTATAGATGTTGTTCTCTTCAAGATATCTGTGTAATCTGTTGAGGACGACATGCTCCGCCACTTTCCCAACGCAGGAGGTGAGAGAGATCGGTCGGAGGTTGTCCACGTTTGGAGCCTTGCCGGGTTTGGGGATCAGGACGACGTTGGCGGTCTTCCATTGCTCTGGGACGCTGCCGTTTTTCCAGGTTTCGTTGATCTTCTCGGTGAGGTATGCGATCGAACCGTCGTAAAGGTTCCGCAGCATCTTGTTGGTGATTCTGTCGGCACCTGGCGCACACTTCCCCTTGAGCGCGAAAATGGCTTGCCTAATTTCCCCCACGGTAAAGTCTTCGTCCAATTCCGGACGGCTTGGGCCGAGGTAGTCAGGAAACCGGTCTTCCTCGTTTCCACGCTTTATGGGAAGGTATTTCACCATGAGCTTGGCAACCAGCTCGTCCCCGGAACAGGATGTGGTAGCTTCGTGCAGGGCTCTGGCGAGCGTGTGTCTCTGACTGGATCTGGTGCTGCCCTCGTCGAGGAGATGTTTAAGCATGCCCCAGGACTTGCCGTTACGCATCTGCCCGTCTACCGAGTCACAGACCTCATCCCATTGCTGCTTGCCGAGGGTCCGACAGTGATCTTCGATGGCCTTGTTAAGCTCGGAGATCTTTTTCCTCAATCTTCGGTTAAACCTTTGTCCCTTCCATCTTAGAAGCAGCGCCTGCTTGGCCTCGATCAGATGGGCCAGCCTACTGTCCATCTTTTCTACCTCCAGGTCGCTGACGATCTTCTTAGTGGATGACTCGGCGTCGCTCTTGATTCGCTCGCACCAATCTTCCAGGTCTTTGGGGACGGGTGCGCTGTCGTTGCCGCGGAGCTTGCGAAAAAGGTCCCAGTCCGTGACAGTGAATTCCCTGGATTTACTTCGGGTGACTTCGAAGTGGGTCTCGAGCACATAATGGTCGCTACCAAAATTTATTGTGGTGTTGCTCCACTCGGCTCCCTCGACGTTCTTCACGAACGCCAGATCAGGGGTGGTGTCCCGGCTCACCCAGTTGACGATTCGGGTGGGGAACGCATTGTCCGTGATGAGCGTGAGGTCCATTTCGTTGGCGTTCTGCCACAGACCCCGGCCCTTGCTCGTGTCGTAGACGTAGCCCCACACGCCGTACGGTGCGTTGAAATCTCCGACGACGACCAAGGGATGGGTGCCGGCCAGGTCGACGGACTTCTTGAGTGTCGTTTTGAACTGCTGTTGCGAGTGCCTAGGATTGCTGTAGATGTTGAGAATAAACACGCTGTTTCTTCGCTGGTTGCGTTGTCTCGTGTTGAGCAGAACCTCCGCCATGACGTATTCGACCTTGCAACTCGCCAGCTTCAGGTCGTGAGACAAGTGTGTAAGCCTCCTGTCAATTAACGTGCACACTCCCCGACCTTCGCCCTGCACGGAGACGGCACGATAACCAGAGAGGGATGCGGCAGAGACGAGGGTTTCCTGTAATGCTATTACTTGTGGTTTGTTAGGTAGCGATGTTAAATATTGCTGCAAAGGAGCCCTCTTATTGGAGTACCCCCTGCAGTTCCATTGCCAAATTTTGAACTCCTCTTTGGAACTATCCATGATTAGATAAAGTGTCCGGGGTACCCGCTGTAAGCACAGGTGCACGCAAGAAGTTCCCCCCACTCTGACGAGCCGATGTGCTCGTAGCCCTGATCTGAGTCCCCGACGCGTTCGGAACAACAACCTGCATCGGAGTTACGGAGGTATTATTATTCGGGATCACCAGACGCTCGAGGGCGTCCATGCGATCGGCCAGCGCGCCTAGGCCTCTCCTCGGGTCATCAAGGGCGACTTGCACCTGTGCTAAGCCTTGTTGTAACTGCTGCACACTCTTAGTGAGCGTAGCCAGCATGCCTTTGATCTCATAAGTTTGCGAGTCTGAATCGTCCTTACTGGAAACTGCCCTACGCTTGGCGGCGCCGGCCGAGTCGCAGACCGGAACTGGTGCTTCTGTGGCGGTCGGTGCCGACGCGTTGGATGTAGCACTTTGACTGATTACCAATTTCTTAATCTCTGTCATTTCACTAGCCATCTATCTGATCATTTCTTTTAAGTCCGCGTTTTCCTTCATAAGGCGCGCTACCTCGGCGTCCCTGGATTGCTCTGGAAGCGGGTCGCGTGGGCCCCGGTAGGATCTCGCGTGGGCGCCGCCAGCAACCATATCTGCCCACGATAGCGTCGACTTTCTCTTCCTCTGCTGGCCGGCACTGGACCCATACCTGGCCCTCGAGACAGAGCGGCTCCTGGAGTGGCTTCCGGATCTGCCCCTGTACATAGATCTGCCCCTGGACCGGGATCTTCCCCTGGACCTGGAACGGCGTCCGGAAGGCGGAGAGGGGCTCCTGGATCTAGAGCTCCCGCGAGCCGCGGAGCGACCGGCGGCGGCCGGGAGTTGTCGCTCGCCCATGGCGAGGGCCGGAGACTTGCTTCTATTGGCTCGTGATCGGTCCCCGCGCCTGCGTCTGACGAGGTACGGCGTCTGGTACCTCTGCTTGCATTCCTTGGCAGCGGTGAAGTGTCGGCCTCCGCACAGCCTGCATTTGGGGTCGCACATGTGTTGTTCGTCCGGGTTGGCGATGCCGCATCCCCTGCACATAGTTTCGTCCGGCGAGGGGCAGACGTCCGCTCGATGCCCGAGGCGGCCACAGGCGTAGCACACCTCCACTTGCTTCCTATATAATGCACACCTGACAAGTGTGCCACCGTACGACACGTAGTTTGGCACCTTGTAGCCGCCGAAGACCACAACCACGGTGCCCGTGCTCTTGATTCGTTTGGCTCCCAAGGCCAGTGGGTTCTTCAAGTTGACAATCTTGCGATCGAGCTTCTCCGGGCCTTCACTCGGTGCGATGCCGCGGATGACGCCTTTGCACGTAGAGTTGAGCGCTGCCTCGTACGCATTCACCTCGTGCTGCTGGCCGCCAACAGCGATGCACTCGACCCTGACGTAGAGGGTCGCCTTTTCTCTGCTGGGGGTGCTGATGACCATGATATTTTGTTGGAAATTCGGCACATCGTGTCCGAGTCCCGCTTCGCCTGGTCGAAACCGACTGCGTTCCATATGGCCTCGGCCACAACTGTCGCCCCCACCTTGCTGATGTTCAGACCTCCCTTCGGCCTGACGATGATCTTCGCGTCTATTTTGGGCAACGGAGGCATCCTTCCACCCCGAATAATTTTGGCTTTAGCGCTGCTGCGGTCTCGGTGACCCTTTGCTGTCGCGTTGTCATTTGGCTTAGCGCCGGTAGAAATGGCACCAACTCGCTCGACGGGCGCTGATTTGGCTCCGGAGCGCCTGGCAGCAACTGTTTGCCATCCGAGATCCTTGGAAAATTCCTCGGGAGTCAGAAGCTCCCCTTCCACTTCGCATTCCATCACGGCAGACACTGACGAGAAGAGCTGGCGCCGCAGCAGCACTTCGCCGCGCTAACACAAGCGCGGCAAGGGTTAACGTCGCAGCGGCGTAGCCTGGACGGAAAAGGCCGATGAAATCGCAACAAGGCCACCCACCTTCAAGAGTCGGGTGTCTGCGGGATCGCCACAACTTAAAGAGTCCGTTGGCACTAAAATAGTCGAACTGGGCTCAAATTAAATCACCGAAATCATTTTCAGAAGCGGGAGCTGGTCTTCGCCGCCTACTGGCACGTTCGTCGTCGTCGTCTGGAAGCCGCAGAGTATGAAGTCTATTTCATTTCTAGTCTCGCCGTTCGGGCGAGACTAGAAGACTAGGGCGAGACTCCACTAGAAGACTAGGGCGAGACTCCACGTCCTTTTTCGGCTATCCCGCTTGCGGAAGAAGGTGTTCATTATCTTAATATTATTCTGTTCCGCAAACTCTACTAATAACTCTCCGCTGCTATTTCTAGTGCCTATGTCATATTCCCCCACTGCCTTGTCTCCAGCCGTTTTCTTGCCTACCTTGGCATTAAAGTCACCCATTAGTAGAGTGTATTTAGTTTTCACTCTACCCATCTCCGATTCCATGTCGTCATAGAAGCTTTCGACTTCCTGGTCATCATGACTGGATGTAGGGGCGTGGACCTGTAGAATCTTCATTTTGTACCTGTTATTAAGTTTTACAGCAAGACCTGCCACCCTGTCGGTAATGCTATAGAATTCTTGTATGTTACCAGCTATATTCTTATTAATCAGGAATCCGACTGCTAGTTCTCGTCTCTCCGCTAAGCCTCGGTAGCACAGGACGTGACCGCTTTTTAACACTGTATATGATTCTTTTGGCCTCCTAACTTCACTGAGCCCTATTATATTCCATTTGCTGCCCTACATTTATTGCGTAAATTACTGCCCAATTTACTGCGTAAATTGGCCAGGCGGACCGATCTCCTTCGAACGGCTCGAGTATTCCGTACAGCGGCATGAAGGCAGCAACGGGCGGCGGTGTTTCGCCGCTCGCGGTGGCATGGGACGATCCGTGGGTACTCGTCACCAGTGTCACGATCCACCCGGGTTCATGAACAAGGGAGGGCTCGAGGCACCCTCCGTTAGCCCGACGCTCTGCAGTGTGGTGGTGCTGAAAGATGACTGACCGCCGAGCTGGTCGGTTTTTATTGCAGTGCCTTGACAAATGTTGCCTGCCAAGCTTAGCAGGCCACCGAGCCTGGCGGGTGAACGAACATTATGGCTGAGGGGGCGTCACATGCTTGCTGCACTTGTCAAAGTCACCCATGAGCATGGAAGCATAACGAGTAGTTTACGACGTTGGCGCACTCACGAAGGGATTTTGAAGAAAGAATGACATCGATGGAACGACAAATGCGCGTAAGGAGGACGGCATGGCGACAATGATCTATAACTCTATGACACAACCGTATGAGGAGGCGAAAATGACGACGATGGCACGACTGCAATGACATGTAGACGACAGTATAAAAGCGAATGCATGATTGCGTCCATGCGACGATGACACAATGGCGATGATGGTATGACAACCACGGCATTATCACAATTGAATGAGGACATTATGATTATGACACAAGGAATAACGAGGAATGACGTCGATGGATCGGCGAAGTTGCCATCCTGCTGAGACTGCTCTAGAGGTATGTGCTCCTGGTTGATAAGCTATTGTGGTCATCCCATTATCGACATTGCAGCCTCTTGATTTTACACATCATGCCGTCATTGTCACACCATCTACCCCGAGCCAGTAGCCCAAGTTTTCTGGTAGCTCTAGCCAACAGCTATAGGCTCGTGGATGCGATGCGATGGTGGTCATTGCAACACCATAATTTCAGCTTTGTCATCTGTACTCCTGATGCCGTAGACTTCTGGCCATCTCCATCATACAGTGGTCATGCATTCGTTGTCACACCGCCAAAGTATTACCTTCTTCCTCATTCAATCGTGGTCATTCAGGCTTTCTGGTCTCGCTCTTGTTATGCTGTCGTCGTCATTCCTTCTTCTGCAATCAAGTAGTCCAAATAGCTTGGCTAACTGAGCTTGTGTTTGAAGTCTTGATGCCGTCAGGACCACTGCATCGAGTTATTCAAGCTTTGTCATCTGACTTTCTTCATGCTATCGCCATAAGGCCACAGGTTTCACACAGCTGTCGTCATGACGTCGTCGTCAAGCTGTTATTTTATCAGTGTCATCACATGAGTAACGTCACCCTATTGTCGCTGTGACATCATTGCCATCCGCCTTCATCATTCGATCTACATCAACCTTTCCTCTTTTGTGTATTGTAATCCTAATGTTTCCGTTCAATCGGGACGATGCTGCCCTTCTTAGGCCGTCATCGTATCTCAGTCGATATCACGCCTCTATCTGACATTCGTAGTAATGCCGTCGTCGACGTGCCATCACAGTCACTCAATCTTCATCCTCCAACACTTGCCATACCGTTGCAGTCCAACCATTGATGCCATGCAGGTCATCATGTCATTGTGCTATTGTCATCATGTCTTTGTCTTGTCATCGTCGCCATTGCATAGTCATCATACAGTCATCCTCATGCATACGTCCTTATACTCTTGTCATTGTGCCATCACCGTCGAGCTGTCGTTTCATTATCGTCATCACGTAAGTAAACTGTCGGACTCGGGATAGCGTTTAAGCCAGGAGTCTTCCAGGCGCAGGGCTCAGTACGTCCTGAAGTAGGAGTGAAAGATAAATTGTTTATTTTACATTATACACACTGAATCCAGGTACAGAAGCCTGCTCCGTCGAGGAACATTTGAAATGTCTTAGCTTACTTTATGTCTGAGCACACATCAGGACACTTCAGGATACACTTCAGTAGACGTCAGGACACACCATTGCATGAAAGTTCTCCTCCATTAAAGCAGTTTATTACCCTAGTTGACTAGACCTGGGAATGTGATGACTGTGTCTCGGCCAATCACAGTCGTCGAATGGTTCGAAATATTTGACTGATGACGTTACACCATCTTGCCATACTCCGCGCCCTTTGTTGCACTATCGCCGCACATACGTCGCAACCGTGGGGCGATTTGGAAAGAAAAAGTTGACGCAGTTCTCACGGTAGTCCTAGACGGTGGCCCTCTTAATCAATTAGTAGACTCTCTGTGACGGTCAGCTACCAGGGTCAGGTAGAGTGGTCTTCGCTGTAGTTACCGCTTCCACGGAGGGTGTCAGTTCTGCTCGCCTCGAAGTGAGCTGCTTTGTTTTCCCATCAGAGTCTACGTTGGGCCTTTCGCCGTCTGGGCATGTGTTAATGAAATTGCTGCCTCTTTAGAAGGACCCAAGGAATGCTCATCGGCTTTTTGAGACGTAAGAATAGTCATCCCGTTGTCATCACGTCGTCCTCACACCAGCTTTTAGCATCCATGCACTTCATTTCTCGTTCGTCATTCTATAGTAATCATGGGCTGCCGTCATGAAATCGTGATGCTGCCGTTGTGACATCATCGTGTTCATTGCTAATTCGTCAGACAGACGCTATCATGCATCCCTTGTCAAACCGTCGCGTCGCCATGTTGTTGTGATTGTGCCATCGTCCTCATTCTCGTATCTTCGTCCGGTTGTCGTGAGACAGTTGTCAAAGTGTCGCGGCACCTCCTTGTCTTTTTGTCGTCTTTGTCACAATGTCGCCGTTATGCCATCGTCACAATTTGAGAATCGACATGTTTTTACTTTCACGCAGTCCTCCTTACGCGCATTTACCATTCCAGCGATATCATCCTTTCTTCCCTATGGCATCATCACTGCGTCAGCGTCATATGGTCGTAGGCATGCCACCATCTTCACGGCAGATCTTGGCAAGCGAAGGCCAAAGCAACGTTGCGCAATAACGGAGTATGCAGCATGCACCCGGATCCACGAGTCTTTGAATTAGCACTACAGGTGTTAAAAAAATGGGACTTTAGGAATACGATTTGTCATAAAATTGCGGGATTGCGTTCTGTCATAATTCTTTTCCTAACAATTTTCCTACCAATTTCTACCAATTTACTTAGTGCATAGCTTAATGATATGTTCGAATGTTTACAAAGTGTCACATTTTCGCAAGTGTTTTAGAATAGTCAGAGAAAGAGAGAAAAACAAGCAAGCACGGGGATGACGATGGTAAAATAGTAGTTGTTTACTATACGGTGATATGTTTTAAAATCATTGTAGTAACTACAAGGAGGAATGGCATTTTATAGTGAGGGTAGTGCAGGTTCAGTAAGGATACAATGTCTGTAAGATATTCGTGGGTGATTGGTTTCTCTGTACGGAAGAATGATGCATCTGAAAAATAATATCAAATTGTTTACTTGATGCTAATAGTGTTTTACCGCTTCTAAAGGAAATTGACGATGAAGTTTATCCCCAGTTGTAGTGTTAAATACGCCATTGTCGAGAATTTATTGCAATACATAGTTTACAGGTTCGCTTTGTGAGCTTGATAAGCAATGGTGTCTCGCAGCGGAAATAACAAAATCTTGAAATGGGGACTCTGATCTCACAAGGGAAAAAGGTGTGAAAGGAGGCAGGCACAGGCGTACGCAGGCAGACATGAAATTATTGGCCATGCGTTTTGCGCGACGTTGAGGCGTTGGATACTACGTATTACCCTGTCATATCATGTCCCTTCGTTACAGCATGTGACTGCAGCCGCAAATTCTTTGAATTGCTCCGCACGTGTGAAACCTATTCGTAATGGATAACACCGTGAATGAATAACGCCCTACAACTGTGGTGTTTATGTATATTGCTAGTAGCAGGCACGAAATAAACCACAACATTGGGGCGACATAAGAAGGGTGTGTTGCATTGTGAGTGACTCCTCGTAGTAGTTAAAAGTCGCCGAGCGTGTGCATAACTGCAAGACACATGAACGGGCTTTCTATCGGCAACTTAAAACAAGGTGAGAAAAATGTTGTTTAGCAACGTAGCCTGTCACCAAATGCATAGAACCAACATAAGCGAATTGCAACTGCGAATTTTGATCAGCGTTGTGCACGGTTTCGGTGCTCATGAAACGTACGTCTTGCGCAATTGACCGCTCGGCACGATTAGTTAGCTTTATTAATTTCTTTTTTCTACAATACATACATTTTCCAACAACTTCCATAGCCAGAACGAAGCGCAAAATATCTGTTGGCAAAATTTCGAAGAATCTCCAGCCCTCTGTGCTCACCGCTCGCCGCGCCCATCGCAGCGATTGGTCGTAGTACCGTAGGTGGGGGAGGGGGGATGAGCTCGACGTCTGAGATTATGAGTGGGAAATATGATTTATGTAGGGAGTAAACCTGGACCCCTTGAAACAGGCATTAGAGCCAAACAAATATATTTCGACGAATCCACTACAGGGCCTCATGTCTGATTTTGGAGAAGGTACAAGAGGCATTTATAGCTCGTTATACGCGAGTTTAGGTATATCAAATTAGGTGATTTGCTGGACTATAACGTCGGTCTATCATTAGGACACTGTTAGACGATGGTGTGATAATGCCAAAAGCAATGTTCTTTGTGGAAGACTTTGCTTTGCTTTTGTGTGTGTGTTGAAGCAATGAACGAGAATCTTATGGGCATCATTAAGAAGTGTGCCATAGAAGTCGGTGGTAACTTCGTTTGACAGGATATCAGTAAGCTACTGCAGGAGACGAAAGCTCTGAGTAAGAAACGCCAATGTAGGAAATACTCTAAGCCTGCAGCTAGAATAGAACATGCAGAATATTCCAAGTTAATCAAAAAGGTAAGACAGCTGACGTAAGGAAGTATAATATGGATAGAATTGAACATGCTCTCAGGAACGGAGGAAGGCTAAAAGCAGTGATGGAGAAACTAGGAATAGGCAAGACTTAGTTGTATGCGTTAAGGGACAAACCCAGTAATATTATTACTATTATGGATAAGGTAATTCAAGTGGCTGAGGAGTTCTATAGAGATTTATATAGTACCAGTGGCACCCACGAAGATACTGGAAGAGGGAGTAGTCTCGAGGAATTTGACATCCCACAAGTAACGTCGAAAGAAGTAAAGAAAACCTTTGGAGCTATGCAAAAGGGTAAGGAAGCTGGGGAGGATCAGGTAACAGCAGATTTGTTGAAGGATGGCGGCACATTGTGCTAGCAAAACTGGCCATCCTGTATACGTAATTCCTCATGACCTCGAGCGTACCGGAATCTTGCAAGAATGGCGACATAATCATAATCCATAAAAAAGACGACACCAAAGACTTGAAAAATTATAGACCGATCAGCTTACTGTCCGTTGTCTCCAAATTATTTACTAAGGTAATCGCAAACAGAATCAGAAACCCCTTAGACTTCTGTCAACCAAAGAACCAGGCAGGATTTCTTAAAAGCTACTCAACAATAGACCATGTTCACACTGTCAATCAGGTGATAGAGAAGTGTGCGGAATATAAACAACCCTTATATATAGCTCTCATTGATTATGAGAAAACGTTTGAGTCAGTCGAAACCTCAGTAGTCATGCAGGCATTACGGAATCAGGATGTAGAGGAGCCGAATGTAAATATACTGAGATATCTACACTGGCTATACAGCCTCTGTAGTCCTCCATAAAGAAAGCAACAAAATCCCAATAAGGAAGGGCGTCAGGCAGGCAGATACAATCTTTCCAATGCTATTCACAGCCTGTTTACAGGAGGTATTCACACACCTGGATTGGGAAGAATTGGGGATAAGAGTTAATGGTGAATATCCTAGTAACTTGCGATTGGTTGATGATATTGCCTTGCTTAGTAACATAGGGGACCAATTTCAATGCATGCTCACGGACCTGGACAGGCAAAGCAGAAGAGTGGGTCTAAAAATTAATCTTCAGAAAACTAATGTTTAACAGTCTTGGAAGAGAACAGATGTTTATGGTAGGTAGCCAGGCACTGGAATTGGCCAGGGAATACATCTACTTCGGACAGGTAGTGACCGCGCATCCGGATCATGAGACTGAAATAATCAGAAGAATAAGAATGGGCTAGGGGGCATTTGGCAGGCATTCTCAGGTCATGTACAACAGGCTGCCATTATCCCTGAAGAGAAAAGTGTATAACAGCTGTGTCTTACCAGTACTCACGTACGCGGCAGGATCCTGGAGGCTTACGAAAAGGGTTCTACCTAAATTTAGGACGGCGCAACGAGCTATGGAAAGAAGAATTATGGGTGTAACGCTAAAGCATAAGAAATGAGCAGATTGGGCGAGGGAACACACGGGAGTTAATGAAATATTAGTTGAAATCAAGAAAAAGAACGGGCAGTGGCAGGGCATGTAATGAGGAGCGAAAATAACCGGTGGTCATTAAGGGTTACGGACTGGATTGCAAGAGAATGGAAGCATAGCATGGGACGGCAGAGAGTTAGGTTGACGGATGAGATCAAGAAGTTTCCAGGGACAACACGGCCGCAATTAGCACGTGACCGGAGTAGTTGGAGAAGTATCGGTGTGGCCTTTGCTCTGCAGTGGGCGTAACCAGGCTGATGTTGATGATAAACCCTAATCAATATTATTTGGAGCTACTAAGATTCTTTCGCAATAAATGACTTATCTAATCTAGCATAGCTACAACTACATTACTTACTAAAAAAATTATTTCGCTCTAATCCGATTCACCAATTAGGCAGCTGCATAAGGTCTTACTTGAGGGACACTGCGTCATCCTCAACGACACACTGAGCCATGGTTCCAGTCAGTTGGTCACTCAATCATTCGTTGCATGAAGTCCAGATGAGCAACTGCCCAAGTTGCTTGCGCAGTATCTGACAAGTCCACTGAGAGATTTTCTACAGTGATCATTCATCTACGGTCTTTAGCTGCGCAGGTCTGTCGGTGGCATTTCTCACGTTCAGAGCAGAAGGTTAGTGTTCCGCTATGGTCACACACTCGCGAAGGCATTCCACATGGGGATGAGCATTAGGTAAATACAATAGAAAAATTCAAAAATAAAGCTGAATAAATAAATGAATTAGTAATATTTCTAATATATAGATCTAGGGGAACATTAAAAACCCAGGTAGTAGAAACTATCACGGAATTATATATTGCAACGTCTCTCATAGCGTAGCGTTCGATGGCGATATAAAGCTTACGGGTGTTCGAATAGCAAGTTTTCAAACCGAATCGAATGAGAATTGAATAGTGCAAAAAGCTAATCGATTCGAATATCGTTTGCTGTTATGTTTTTAGAATAACGTAGTGGCGTTCTCACATGTGAAATAAAAGATCTTCATAGCGTAGTATATTCACAAAATGCGCAAGTTTCTGTCAATACATTACACGTTACGAAGTGTTCCACATTAAAGCCTAACTGGGGCAATGAAAGAATTCTAGAACTTAATTTGATCTCTCACGAAACGCTGGTGAATGCGAAAGGTTGCCCTGTAACTAGAATAGTATTGCACCCTGGACGATGTTGCGTGCTTCGCTCTTCTTCTGTTCTGTGTCTACTGTAGTCGCTGTGATGTATATTATGGTATGTTGTTTCAGAATTCACGATTGGACGCGTAGTTTTGCTGATATAAGATGTTGAAAATCAATTTGAAGACTAGTCCTATTTACAGATAGACAAATCTGATTTGAAGATTGAATCTTATGGGGCAATAGTTGATTCGCTGTTGGAGAGTTTCGAATATTGACATGACCCTAGGTAAGCACCATAAATAATTGTGCACGTGCTTAAAATTGATACAGCAAATCAAAATATTACTTCATCCCTTGCCCTGGGCGATATATTGGAAAAGGAAAAGTGCAGATCAGTTTTGCATTGATAATATACTGCTTTCTTGCACCTTTAGCATTTCTCTTGATAATTTTTTTTTATTTCCGTATTGCAGGCTCTCGCATAAGTTGAAGCAGAACGAAGATGAAGGTTCGGAAGCCTTAGCACAAGGCATAGATTTGCTCTTCAACCCCAGGTATGAGGATTTCATTTTCTTGGCAACTTTTTCTGGCGGGCAGTCAGGACGCCAGCTGATACAGACGATGCAAAAGTTGCATGAAACAAACTTTTGATAGCTATCGCTGTCAAATCCTAGGGACGAAGGGTTTGGTGGCGGTTATACTCATTAGAGAAATTTCCAATACGGCTTCTCCTACCGCACGTGTAGTTTGGAACTGCTGTGGTGCATAATAAAATTGGCTACTGCCTTAACCCTGTCGCTTCTAGTGGCCACATTCGTGGACAAATGTGGGCATTCTAAACCAAAGTGCACCTGATCAAATGTTTTGCTGAAATGAAATCGAGCGCATTATTCACCTTGCAAAACGGTTTATGCACATTTCAGAGAAGGACCTCATATGTCAGCTGAGGCGGCCGTTAAAGCAAAAGTCCGTTGCGAGGAGCTAAGGCGACGTTTTCTCAGCGTCAATTAGCGGAGCACAAGACGAGGATGGTGTGAAAGGGTACAGGACGAGAGCTGACTCACAACTACGTTGACTGAAACACACATCAGGTATATAAGTGACACAAGCGATCACATGGTCAATCGAGGAACGCAAAACCGGGCCACGTGTATACAGGGCACCTGTTACAGTATCGAGCTATCTGGGTACGTTAATTACTTCTGAGAAAGCGCTATCGAAGGCTGTTCTAATGCACAAGGTGCTTTTTAGCTCATGTGTGCTGCTTCCACGACTAACCTGGCGTCGTGTTGTTAGCGCTGTTCCCATTATTAATGTATACCAGTTCGCTCAGCTTTCCACTCTAAGACGTTTTCTTATGTTGTGCCTTGATTTCTGGACATTACCTTTTTGCTTCAAAAAGCTGTTAATGTCCCTAATGTTATTTTTTTTTCTCGGCGAATGGCTGGAACACTGTGAAATCAAGTTTTGGAGATAGTTATTCATTGCCTTACCTAAATTTTTTTCTGTTGTTAAGAAGGTAAAGCAGTCACGAAAGACAATTTAGAAGTCAATATCGTGGCGAAATTCATTTCTGGGGACATACACAGTAGAAACGTCAGTAAAAACATACGCCATACCATTCGTCTTTTTTTTTAAAGGGTTCGGTTTAAAAAAGGGGGGGTTCGGCGTGAACCCCTTCAATCTTGCTTGCATACATATACATATATAGGGTAATTATTGACAAAATGAAGCCCCTTGGTTTCCTTTGTTCTTTCGTTTACTCATTGCGAGCGTGTCGAACCTGGCAGCCTTGATGTTATCAGGTAGCATGTGAGGGTTTGTTAGCCACGTGCCGATCTCCTGAGATCACGTGTTACGTGACGCTATCGGGCAAAAGAGGATGTTCTACATCCGCCCACCTCTGCTCTGAGCGGCGCTGGCTAACCCTCCTAAGGCGAGATCTAGTAAACATGCCCAAGTTGGTGGACGGGTTGATAGCCGTCGCCATAGCACATTTGACAGTGCAACGCAGTTTTGATGCGGAGGTTGTGGCATCGGCTCCCACCGGCGACATGTCACGTTTTCGCCCACATTAATCTCCGTTTCTGTAACATTTCCTACATTTCAACAACAGCTAATTTTGCGGCGGCTTGTTCGCGGTCAGCCAACTTAACTACGCAGACTCATTTTGTATATATATTGGAAATATAATGTACTATACTCCCACCACCCCGTCACAATATATATATATATATATATATATATATATATATATATATATATATATATATTGTTACGCTCTTAGGTGCATAGTGGGTTCACGCCTCAACAAACAGTATGCGGGGGCACCGAAGAGTGGTGAACGAGAAAGACGACGTGTGGCTGGCTGTCTGAATCTCGACAGGCCCTCAGCTGATCTAGGCCATCGCTTCTAACTCTACCCGGCTTCAAAGAAACGCCTTTTGTGGCCGCAACAGAGTTTTCCCTCCGCGCAGACGAAGCCCGCCGGGCAAGTCAAACAGGCTGTCGAGAAATAAAGGGCTTTAAACGGGCGACATGCGAAAGTTCAGTCTTGGCTGACCGTCGGCCATTTGATGTGAGACGTGCTATGCGGTAGGTTAATTCGCTGATGCGCTCCGTAATAACATAGGGTCCAACATAGTGGGCCAGCAGTTTTTCACATAGTCCACGTTTCCTGGTTGGTTTCCAGAGCAACACTAAATCACCAGGGTCATATATCACGTGTCGGCGTCTGCGGTCGCAGCGTGCCTTCGAGCGGTCTTGTGAAACAAGGGTGCGTAACGAAGCAAGTCGTCGGGCTTCTTCAGCAAGAGAGACTGTTTCTGATATACAAAGATTATCGTGGCTGGAAAACGGGAAGATAGTGTCTAGTGTATAACGAGGCGGATGAGCGTAAAGAAGAAAGAAGGGACTGTAGCCCGTAACTTCATGCTTTGAGGTGTTAAAGGCGTACGTAATGAAAGGTAGCACGCTGTCCCAGTTCTCATGATCTGACTCGACATACATGGACAGCATGTTAGTAAGAGTTCTGTTCGTGCGTTCCGTAAGGCCATTTGTTTGGGGATGATACGGGGTGGAATGTCGAAACCTTGAAGCACATAGACGAAGCATCTCTTCGACCACGTCTGCAGTGAACTGCCGCCCACGATCGCTGATGATGACTCTGGGAGGTCCATGTCTGAGAATGACAAAACGCAGCAGAAAAATGCACACTTCGGTTGCAGTAGCCGAAGGTATTGCAGCTGTCTCACAGTAGCGTGTCAAGTGATCGGCACACACGATAATCCAGCGATTCCCATCGGATGAACGCGGAAAAGGACCGAGGATGTCGATGCTAACTTGCTCAAAGGGAGTGCTGGGGGGTGGCACTGGATGGAGTTGACCAGGAGGAGCACTCGTCGGACGCTTTTAACGTTGACACTCGCTGCAGCTAGACACATACTGGGCGGTCGTCTGGCGCATTTTAGGCCAGTAGAACCTTTCTTGAAGGCGGTAGAGAGTTCGCGCAGAACCCAAATGTCCAGATGTTGGATCGTCATGCATAGCGCGCAAGACGGAGACACGGAGACTCTCCGGGACCACCAGAAGATATCGTGGGCCTGTGGTAGAATAGTTCTTTTTGTAGAGAACCCCATCACGAACACAGAAACGAGAGGATGGTGCTGATTGCCTTGCAGTAATAAGCAGTGGTTCTAAAGTTCTGTCTTTTTGTTGCTCGACCTTGAAGGTATTTATATCAGGAAATCCCGGCTTCAGTGACCGAATATAGCAGTCGAAGTTGTCCGCGTCGCAGTCCGTCGTTGGAAGCGGCATGCGCGAGAGGCAGTCAGCGTCGGCGTGTCGGCGGCCGCTTTTATAAGAAACGGTAAAGTTATATTCCTGTAAACGGAGTGTCCAACGCGCAAGCCGGCCCGACGGATCACGGAGATTAACCAGCCAGCAGAGAGAATGATGGTCTGTCACCACAGTGAAGGGGCGCCCGTACAGGTACGACCGGAAGCGCTGTACTGCGAAAATAACTGCAAGACATTCTTGCTCTGTAACGGTGTAGTTACGCTCGGGCTTACTTAAAGAACGACTCGCATAGGCGACGACGTGTTCTTTGGTGTCGACGCGTTGAATAAGGACAGCGCCGATGCCAATTCCGCTAGCGTCCGTATGAACTTCTGTGGGAGCCGCATGGTCGAAGTGTCGGAGTATGGGGTGAGACGTCAGACGAGACTTCAGCTCACGAAAACTAGCTTCACATTCAGGAGTCCATTCAAAGGGAACGCCCTTCTGGAGGAGGCATGTCAGCGGATACGCGATTTTGGCAAATCCACGAATAAACCGGCGGAAGTACGAGCAAAGCCCTAGGAAACTGCGTAGCTCTTTTACATGGCGAGGTTACTTGAAGGATTCCACCGTAGCAGTCTTCGCTGGATCAGGTCGTATACCGTCCTTATCCACTAGGTGTCCCAGAACGAGTGTTTGGCGCTCTCCAAAATGGCACTTCTTCGAGTTGAGGACCAAACCCGCTGTTTCCAAGCAGTCTAGCACAAGATCGAGACGTGCGTTGTGCTCACTGAACGTGCGCCCGAAAATCACTACATCATCTAGATAGCACATGCATACTTCCCACTTCAAACCACGCAGGATGTTGTCCATGAAGTGCTCGAAAGTTGCAGGTGCATTACAGAGCCCGAACGGCATCACATTAAATTCAAAAAGTCCATCTGGTGTTACAAATGCCGTTTTCTCCTTGTCTGCCTCGTGCATAGGAATCTGCCAGTACCCCGACCTCAAGTCAACCGACGAAAAGTAAGACGCTGATGAGAGGCAGTCGATAGCATCATCAATACGCGGAAGAGGATATACGTCCTTTTTAGTTATGGTATTGAGGCGGCGGTAGTCAACACAAAATCGCCATGAACCATCTTTCTTTCTAACCAGGATCACTGGCGCTGCCCACGGACTACAGGATTCTTGGATTACATTCTTATTTAGCATTTCGTGGACTTGGTCATTGATCGCCTTGCGTTCCGATGGTGAGACTCTGTATGGTTTCTGTCGCAGCGGTTGGGCAGACCCCGTATCTATGCGATGGTGTATACGAGAAGGAGGAAACAATGGTGGTCCCTCTTGCTGGAAAAAGTCAAACAGTCGGGCATGTTTTCGCAGAATATTCGCCACTTCGTGACGCTGCTTTGTGCTGAGCGACTTGTTTACCATAGTCAGAAATGAGGAGTGCGCCGCAGGGCAGACATTAGCGCAATGGCGCTCATCCGCAGAATCAAGGGCCTCTGTAAGAATGGCGAGCGATAGCACGTGATCTTCATGGTAGGCGGCAAGTTTCAGACCCTGTGGTAGTATTGCAGGTTCACTGGAACAGTTTACGGCCCATAAGTTGGTGCGTCCCTGAACGACTGACAGCGTGCAATACGGTATCAGTACATTCTTCTTGATGCAACTCAGGTGAACGGGCTCCACGGAAGCGTCAAACGTTCAATCGGTGGTGGGGAAACAGGCGACTAAAACAGACGTTGCGGATAACGGAGGCACAACGGTATCCCGGGATACACAAAGCACACTTTCACTATACGGTAGGCCTTCCATAAACGCAGCAGAAAAGCTCGTACCTACACCGATTTTACCCGTTTTGCAGTCGACGGTGGCACCACACAGTTTCAAAAAATCAAGGCCCAGGATTACATCATGCGTAGAATGAGGTAGAACAGCGAACTCCGCGTTAAATATTTGACCACCCAAGGTTACGTCTACATTACACACGCCCACAGGATACAACAACTGTCCACTCACTCCGCGAAACGTATCGGCACGGTCCCAGCGAAACATCACCTTTCGTCCTAGGAGGCTTTTAAACGCAAGACTCATCACTGAAATGGTTGCTCCCGTGTCCACTAAGGCCATGGATGAAACCCCGTCAATTAATACAAACACCTTATTCTTGAACATACAAATGGTTGGAGGTATCTCTGTCGATATCGAAGATTGTCCAGCGACCTCACCTCCAACGGCCGCGCTGGCTAGTTTTCCGGAGGTGGCGACGGGTATCGACGCCGCGGAGAGGGCGACCGGCTTACACGAGGAGCGGGTGGTGGTGTCAAGCTGCGATCGGATGCTAGAGAACGGTTCCATAGCGGCTCCGGGTGCTGGTGAGGCAAGCTTCCTAAATAGGTGTGCGAGGGCGAATATGTTTCGCCCAGAGGACCGCGGTACCGCCTAGACATCGTCGATCGGTCGAACCTCGGGGGTTGGCGGCGATTGCAGTACCTGGCAATGTGACCCAAGTCGCCACAGCTATAGCACACAGGTAAACGACGATCGATGAACTGCCCTTCGAAGCGCTCAGCCGTGGGGGGGGCGTGTAGCAGAGCGGAGCGGCTGAGCCTGCTGCACAGGAGGAACGGTCGGTCTGCGTGCAAATCTGCTGGGGCGAGGGTGTTCTGCTGGTCGGTGTTCGGGCGTAAATGTGTCCTCACGTGACCATGGAGCACCTCTGTGGTTGACGTCTGTGACACATACCGCCGGTTGCCAGGAAGCGCAGGGTGCGGCAGGCGCGATGTGTTGCGCGTAATAAGCGTCAGGTTGTCGTATGACGTCGCGCGCAAGTTCCTGGTGCCGCAGCAGTTCTTCACGCACGATCTGCCGTATAGTAGACGAAAGATCGGCAGACGGACTCTCATCGACGCTGGCAATGGTTGTCACATTCGCCAGGCGTCCAAACTTTGGCACAATGCAAAGTGTTCTCAACGTCTCAAACGTACGGCAATGACGCACGACATCTGAGACGGAATCAACGTGTTCCCGACTTATGAGGAAATTGTATACATCTTCGGCAATTCCCTTGAGGAGATGTCCGACTCGGTCTTCCTCGGACATCTGCGGATTGACGATTTTGCACAGCTTGAGGATTTCCTCTATGTATATAGTGCATGTTTCTCCAGGAGCTTGAGCTCTTTGAGCAAGTGTTCTCTCGGCACGTTTCTGTTTGGCGTGGGTGTTGCAAAAAACACTTCTTAATTTCCTCGACAAAGTGCTCCCACGTTGTTAGGGAGTCTTCGTGGTTTTCATACCACATCAGCGCTGTCTCACTCAGAAAGAGCGCGACATATTCAAGCTGAGTGACAGAATCCCAACGGTTGTAGCGGCTCACCCTTGCGTAGTGCGTCAGCCACTCGTCGACGTCTTCGCCCACTTTTCCCGCGAACGAGCGTGGTTCCATGTAGTGCCGCAAATGTCCAACTGGCGCTGACCTTTGAGAAGGTGAAACTAGAGCTGGCATTTGTCCACCTCCGTCCTGAGCCATAGGGAAGGTCGTTGGCAAGAGACCGGCAAGACGACGGCTCCGGCGAAGTTCTGGATGTTGCGACTCCGTGGTACGTCCTGTCGTACCCCGCACCTCCACCACTCTGTTGCGCCCACAAAAGGCGTTTCTTTGAAGCCGGGTAGAGTTAGAAGCGATGGCCTAGATCAGCTGAGCACCTGTCGAGATTCAGACAGCCAGCCACACGTCGTCCTTCTCGTTCACCACTCTTCGGCGCCCCCGCATACTGTTTGTTGAGGCGTGAACCCACTATGCACCTAAGAGCGTAACAATATATATATATATATATATATATATATATATTGTTACGGGGTGGTGGGAGTATAGTTGATTATATTTCCAGTATATATACAAAATGGCAAGCCAGCGTCTTGCCATCTTCTTCATGGCTTCGTTCATCCTTCAGTAACAGGAACCCCGGGTGGTGAAGCACCGTCTCGGCGCATGGCAGGCCAAGAACTGCGAGCGAAGTATGGCTTCTGCCGCGAAACGTGCACGACGTCAACAGGCGGCGGACTTGAGGATGGATAAAAATGTGACGGCAGGATTTCATAATTGACGTCGTTAACTTGGCGTATGACTTCATAAGGCCCCGTGAAGCGAGAGAGAAGTTTCTGAGAGAGGCCGACCTGACGACATGGTGACCAAAGCAGCACCCAAGCACCTGGGGTGAACTAAGCATCGCGATGGCACCGGTCATAACGCTCTTTTTGCAGTTGCTGCGAGGCTAATAAGCGGGATCGGGCAACTTCAGCCGCCATGTGAGCACGATCGATGACTTCACGAGCGTACTCAGTGGCAACGTGGGGCACGGTAGGTAGGATGGTGTCAAAGGGCAAAGTGGGGTCGCGACCATACAAAAGATAAAAGGGTGAATATCCTACGGTGTCATGTCGGGACGAGTTGTGTGCGAATGTCGCGCAGGCCAGCAGGGCGTCCCAGTTGCGGTGATTGTTGGAAACGTACATCGACAGCATCTCTGTGAGTGTTCAGTTGAGACGTTCCGTAAGGCCGTTCGTTTGTGGGTGGAAGGCGGAGGGCAGCTCGTGCTCAGTGGCACAAGAGCGCAGGAGGGCGTGCACAACTCGAGACAAGAACGAGCGGCCGAGGCGTGTAAGTAACTGTCGAGGGGCACCGTGCTAGAGAATGACGTCGTGAAGGAAAAACTAGTAGCGCAACTAGTCGGCAACGCCTTTGTTATCGCGTAGCGTGTCACATAATCAGTAGCGACGGTAATCTACATATTCCGTCTGGTCGTCGTCGGAAAAGGTCTAAGCAGGTCGAGGCCTACGCGAAAGTATGATTCAAAGGGAACTTGAATTGGGTGGAGACGGCCGATAGGTGGCAGGGAGGTCTCTTCCGGCACTGACACAACTCGCAAGTTGTGACATGACGCACAGAGCCGTAGAGACCCGGCCAGAAGAACCGGCGTCGTACGTGGTCGTATGTACGCAAAACTTCTAGGTGTCGTGCCGTCGGTGCATCATGAAGTTATTCGAGAACGCCGGATCGCAGATGACCAGGAAGGACAAGCCGCAACTAAGACCCGTCAGGGCTGCTATTGCGGCAGTACAGGATGCCGTCATGCAGCACGAACATGCGCAACATGCCGTCGGTTCTGCCAGGCTGCCTTCTGGCGATGATGGACTGTGAGGACGCGTCGCCTTGTTGTTCAGCTCGCATGTTGGTCATGTCACTCAAAGCCATCACGCAAGTCAACTGATCCTGCGCAAGAGGATCGGGTGGATCCAAGGCGTGACGCGAGAGGCAGTCAACGCCCTTTTGCAGACGTCCAGACTTATAGTTGACAACAATGAAAATTCCTGGAGCTGCAAAGCCCAGTGACCAAGCCGTCCTGTGGGGTCCCGGAGGGAATACAGCCAGCAGAAGGCATGGTGGTCTGTAACGACCGAAGACCTGCGGCCATACAAATATGGCCGGAACTTGGCGACAGCCCAAACTAAAGCAGAGTACTCCCAATCGCTGATGGAGTGATTTCTCTCGGCAGGCGACAGCATGCAGGCTGCTGGCGTAAGTTATCACACACTTGGTACCATTCTGCTGTTGGGCGTCAGTGTCGACTTCGGTCGGCGCAGGTGGATTAAAGTGGGCAAGTGTGGGAGGGGTGGTCAGAACCCCGATGAGAGCGGCGATCCTCATGGCGATTCGCCATTGACCATGAGAATCGGCGATTCGCCATTCTCATAGGGCCCGGAGCCTGCTCTGGGCCCCATGACAATGGCGTGTTCATTTTTAGCAGACCTCTCAAAGGCCGAGGAACGTCGGAAAAGTTTTTGACGAAATGGCAAAAGTAAGGAAGCAGGCCGAAGAACCAGCGCATGTCAGAAGCACAACGCGGCACAGGGAAAGTGCGTACGGCGCAAACTTTTTCTGGATCTGGATGGACACCGGATGCGTCAACGAGGTGCCCCAACGCAGTAAACTGACGGCGCCCGAATTTACACTTCGTGGGGTTCAGTTGAAGGCTGGCTTTTCGGAAGACAGCAAGAATTGCAGCGAGACGGTAAGGTGGCTGCCGAACGTGCGAGAAAAATCAATAACGTCGTGAAGGTAACAAAGACAGGTGGTCCATTTGTAGTGTCGCAGACGAGAGTGCATCATACGTTCAAATGTCGCAGGAGCATTGCATACGCCAAAGGGCATGACTTTGAACTGATATAAGCCATCCAGCGTGATGCAGGCCGTCTTCTCGCTGTCCATTTAATCAACTGAAACCTGCCGGCAGCCGGAACGAAGATCGATCGAAGAGAAGTATTCAGCTCCGTGCAAGCAGTCCAAGGGGTCATTGATGCGTGGTAGTGGGTAGACGCATTTTCACGTGATCTTATTTAAGTCGTGATAATCGACGCAATAACGCCAGGTACCATCTTCCTTTTTCACAAGGAGGGCATGCGAAGCCCAAGGGCTGACTGATGGCTCGATGACCCATTTGCTGAGCATTTTGTCCACTTCTGATTGGATGACTCGATGTTCAGCATGCGATACCCGATATGGATGCCGACAAATAGGATTCGTGTCTCCAGTGTTTATACGGGGGTGAATGACAGACCATTGGCCTAAAGACCTGTTGCCGAAATCAAAGATGTCACTGTACAATTCAAGCAGGTGACGTATGTCCATGGCCTTTGCAGAGATGAGGTCAGGTGCAATCATGTTCGCGAAGTCGTCCGTTAAGGAACTAGAGCTGTTAGCGCAAATTGGCGCTAACATGCCACTCTCGGCATTCAGACGCTCAATGTCAAGTGCGGAACCACTAATAACGCTGGCGAAGAACATTCCGGCCGGAATCACTTGTGGGCACAGGCTGAAATTCAGAAGTGGTAGAATGACGTCGTTATTAGTAACCGCGACCAACGTACGCGGAACAGCAATATTCCGGTTCAAAAGCACATTGATGATCGGGCGAAGCACGTATCCAACATAAGGAACCTGTGGCTGGTCGGTTACGGTGACATAAGTAACTGGCTCGGGTGACAGACGCACATCGTGAAGCGAGCAGAAGTGCGGTGGGGCGTTGCTCGGAGCATCGGCGAGCTGAGGCAGTTCCAACTGAAGAACGCCGGTCGCACAGTCGATGAGAGCAGAATGAGTGGATAAAAAGTCTAATCCAATGATAACATCGTGAGGGCAGTTGTGGATCACAGCAAAGAGAACGGAAGTAGGGCGGCGGGCTATAATTAAACGCGCAGTACACATTCCAAGAACAACCAGCCCGCCGCCGACGGCCGCACGAAACACTCGGGGAGCTGCTGTGGTGCGGACCTTCTTTAATCGTCTTCGGAGACTAGCACTCATCACAGATGCGTGGGCTCCTGTGTCGATGAGTGCTTGGACAAGTACGCCGTCTATTTTAACGTCTATTACACTTCTCCTCGTTGGCACAGATACATTATTTGCTGCGGTAGTAGGCAATGCAGCACCACCTCCGAGGGTTCCATTTCTTAATTTTCCGAAAGGGTGCGGCCAAACGCCACAAGGGACGAAAGCCGACGCGGCTGCTGCGAACGGGAAGATAGACGATGTGTTTGCGATGAACGAGACTGGTGTTCGCGTGGCGCTAGTGAGCGGCTGTACCACGCGTTTTTAGCAGAGTTGGCGGCTCTGTTAGACACTGCGGTGGGCAAAACATTGCGGGCATTTCCATGAAAACGGCTAAGGTTGGTCGGCGTGCGAGGTGTTGAGGGCCACGAGTTGTGACAGTATAGGGCGACAAGACCAATGCGGCTGTAGCAAGCATGTGGCGTCCCCTCATGCATAATGTTCGTTCGCCGCCAGGCTCGGTGGCCTGCCAAGCTCGGCAGGCAACATTGGTCACTGCAGTGCAATAAACACCGAGGAGCACAGCTGGTCGGCGGTCAGTCATCGTTTAGCACCACCACGCTGCGGAGCGTCCATCTAACGGAGGGTGCCTTGAGCCCTGCCTTGTTCACGAACGCGGGGGGATCGTGACAGTGACGACAAGTGAAACATATCGGCTGGTCGTCCGCAGTTCTCCACTCAGTCGGGTTGCCATAACGCGGAGAGAAGCGTCCGGGTGGAGCGAAAATAGTAGAAGGGCGTTCGTTAGCTTTGGAATTGGCGAGAGCACACACAGAATGTAAATCAATGTTTTCATGTTCCTGGCGAGCGATGGCTTGTTCTAGAGGAATTGAAAATGTGGTAGCATCAGGGCTATGCGAACAGAAAGCTGCGGGCCCGTCGCATCCAGTTCACCTCTAACGATTCGCACCACGTGCTCTGATGCCGACGCATGCTGCTGCGCGGGGTGATCTTCACACGTCGATGTTGCGGCAGTATAGGGAAGTCGGGCGAATGGTTGCAAGACGCGTCGGGTGTTGGCCTGCTTGAATTGTCGGTACTCCTTAATGATTGCATCAACTGTAGAGCAACTTTTGCATATGAGCAGATTAAACGCGTCGTCAGCAATGCCCTTAAGCACGTGCCCGACCTTCTCAGTTTGTCATGGCGTTATAGGCCTTACGGCAAAGTGCCAGCACGTCCTGGATGTAGGAGACATAGGACTCCATGGGAATTGGGCGCGGGAGGCCATTTCATGCTTTGTGGCAATTTCATGGCCAGCTGGCTTGCCAAGCAACTCTGTCAATTTCTCTTTGCATTGGTCGCAGCTGCTTAGCTCCTCTTCGTGCTTTTCGTACCACACCTTTGCCGTGCCTCTTGGGTAGAACAACAGGTTAGCTAGCATAAGCGTTGGGTCCCATCTGTTGATTCCACTCACGCGTTCGTACATGGCCACCTTCAACGTCGGCGTCATCGGCCCCACGGAAAGTTTCAGGATCCTTGGGTTGCACAATCACAACCGAAGGTGACAGTGGCGTAGCATGCGACTGTGATGGTGATGCGTCGTACAATGCGGAGCTCCGTTTCCAGCCTTTGTACCCCGCGCCGCTCACGAATATGTTACGGGGATGCTAGGTGTACAGAAGAATATATATACAAGACAAGGGGTACCAAGGGGCTCGTATAGGTCATACCCCCCACACGCGCACACACACACACACACATACATATATATACGCTCATTTCTTAGGACCCAGACAATACAAAATGTACATAGAGGGTGCAGCTGGGAACTTACGTAATTTTATGTTAAGGCAGGTGCAGTCAGTCAACTGTAACGTGGAATAGTCGGCGACATGAACTTCAACGAGTGATGTAAACAATATGGCCAGAACAACAATGTTGGGCAAATACTTTCTACTGCAAGGCCGCATATCATGAGCCGTGCAGGCCGTGCTGCTTGCAGTTTTGCTGATCCCTGAACCATGACTGCGGTACTGTGCCATTATAGTGGCTGCGCTTCCAGTTTTTCTCAGCTGTTGCCCCTGTCGTGCTCGAGGGTTTTATATTTATCAGCAAAAAAAGAAATTCCACCCACCGCTACTCAGTGCTTACTAAAATTTAGCAGTAAGATCGCATTTTATTGTAGGGATAGTAAATAACACATGATAATGTTGCTTATCTGGATTTAAAAAAGAAGTTACATTCATCTAGGGGGAACCTAGCTGCTGCCAAGGCGGCGCTATCACATCCTGGGGCCGTATTCTGTAGCGGTTCGCTTCGGAACCGGTTCGGTCTGGCTGTTGCCATTGGTCGGCGCTTCGTTGTCTTCATCCCTGGTGGGCGGGACGACACATGTTGTTGAGGTCACACAGGTTGCCAATCATCTGGAAAGGAACCGGTTCCCTGCTACGGGAGGAACCGCGGAGAAGTGGTTCGCTCGAGGGTCGCACGCAGTGGCGACCATGATGTCGAGGGTAGCTAGGGTAACTGTGGCTGCCGGCTAGTCTCGCGCCAGCTGACGAGCCGGCACCTAGACGAGAGGAGAGAGGGACGGCAATGGCGGCTCCTTTGGTTGTGCTGCTGGCGAACGCCGAAAGACAACTACGCGACGAGAGGCAACGACGCGACACGTTCGGCATGGCCGAAGAAGAGTTTCGAAAGCATTTCAGGCTGTCAAAGACATAGTGCGACGTCTTTGCGATGAGCTGGAAGAACATCTCGGACCTCAAAGGTTTCGTGGTGTCGACACTACGATGAAAGTGCTGTGCGCGCGGTGGTTTTTTGCCACCGGGTGCTTTCAACAGTGCGTCGTGAATGAAGAAGCGATTGCTCTGTCGCAGCCTTCGGTCAGCCGGATCAATACGGCCGTCGCCAAAGCCATTACGGTTGTGGGCAAAGAAAAAGGATGGGTTACATTCCCATCCATGGCGCAACAGCAAGCCGCCGTCATCTGCTGGCCCAACACACACGATGCCTTTGCTAGGTAGGGGTGCTCCTCGACAAATGAAAGGAGTATTTCGCGCTGCCTCGCGCAAACATGAGGACCCAGCCGCCTGTATTTGTGCGACGACATCGTTTCAGTTTCGGCGTGCAAAGAAGTCCAAAACGTAAACAAAGCGAGGCAAGTTGTTTGCATAACGTATGGCACACCACGTGGTGACTAAATAAGAAAACAACACAAATAAAATTACAACTCTCAGTAGCCGTCTGCACCGCAAGCTCACATTTACAACTGAAAATTATATTTGCAAGTGTTCTATACAAACCAAGGTTTTTCTATCAAACAAGCAACATCCTTCAATTGCTATACCGTCCCCTAAGTACAAACAAAAATGCTGAAATGATCTTTCGGCAGACCGCCGCTCGTTGATTGGTTGCCCCTATGCCGCCCCCTTCCACTCTTTCTCCGAGTGACGTAATCCAGACGTAACAGCCAGACGGAACCGGTTCCAAAGCAAACCGCTACAGAATGCAGCCCCTGCGTAAGCTTCGGTCGCCTCCTATAGGTAAGTCTGGAAATCAAAGCAGCCATTAAATCTCGTGGATATTGTAGGACAGGCAGTTGGTTTGACGACGCCTAGGCCAGAAAGTGTTCGGCCATGTGTAGTAAAGAGGCAACTACCGTCTGATCAGTTCGTCGTCACTGGATGACGAAATTTTGCCGGTGATTACATTGCACACGGCAATCGTGCACGTAGATGAAGCAAGAGAGGCAGCAAAAGAAATGTCGTGCGTCAGCATCCGCGTCACTGTCTTGTGCGATCACGTGGCGAGCCGTGCTTACAAAGCCTCGCAATGAAGTTACGCCCCTCTTTATGTTCTCTGAAATCAAACATTGGACTGCTCACTATAAATAAAGTTCACAAGATTACTCGTCCCGCGCTAAAGCTAATAAGAGTCCACGCTGGGATTAAAGGGTCATTAGAAGAGTTCGCATATCAAGACATAATCCTGTTTGGAAAAAATGCCTCGATATTTGTGCTAGCCCCACGGTCATGCAGCTATCAAACTGCTTGCGCTAGGCCTTCACATTATCCGAAGTTACCTATGGTGTCTAAAAAAATATAATTCTCCCGATTGGCGAGTTTAAAATTTTTAATTTTACAGGTATTTCGTACGTGGATTTGTAGTCACGGTGGCATTCAACTTCAGGTAATATTTTATGCTGGGTAGTCAGTGCTAGTGGCTTTCTTTGCATATGTCGCATACACGGCCTGAAGCACATGCGCCGTAAGCATACATTCCTTGAAAACTGCAAGAACTGTGTAAGATTTGACTATTCACACCCACGGTTTCGCAACTTTCATAATGACGTATTTATGACAACGGAAAGAAGAATATCGAAGATTTTTGTGCTAGTACTCCAACTCGTACATACTTTTACTGAACAAGTCATCCATTCTGAAAAATGCCGGTAATAGAAAACGGATGGGCGGAACACACGAACAAGCGCAGACTCACAATGACGCTTTATTGATAAAACACATTCACACACCTTAAAAGAATACCAATGAAATTAGGTAATGAAACCAAACAGCACCCCTACGACGGACAACTCTTGACCGTTTTACCGGTGAGGAGGAGCACAGCCTCGAACCAGCGCGCCGCGCCGCTCTCCTCCTCGCGTTGGTATGTGCGAATTCCGCTTTCTCCTCTACGGCAGCTTAGAAAGGCAGCAGTTTAATTGCGAATTAGTGCAAGGCGAACGCGTTCTGTCTGGAATTTCTGCGATGTGAGATGGCTCGAGATCGATGGGCTATCACTATGCTCTATTCGACTGCGAAAATAACTTTAGGAAGCAAGCCTGAAGTGCATCTTCAGCCGCGGCGGCTTTGGGGACAACGCCGCTGTGATAAAACAGAAGCGTCCGTTGTGTATTTCCAGCATAAACAGAGAGGACTTGATATCATCGCCTGTATGTTCAGAAGGTTTTGTTCCCAGTGATCGCATGGTGACGAACTCGAAACCCGTGATCAAACAGGGATATGAAGGAAAGGCGTGTACTCGAGTCGGGCCACTACTGAGAATGAACGAAGTTAACTATTTCGTCGTGCACGCACATTAAACTTATTCTGTCCGAACGTGTTCAAAGATTTCATGCTTGGCTCCCAAGGTCTAAGCTGAAGTTGACCGATACCGTATTATGAAAACAGTAGGTGACTAAGAAATGAAGGTGTTCTCTCCGATTCTGTAACCAAAGCCATGCCTACCGTGTGCCGGCCAGGCCTAATTTACATGGGCTCTGCCGTTCTTCTGAATCTCGCCAGCAAGCTGTCGACGCCGCTGATCGCACGTGGCTCTGCTACAGAAATATAAAATTGCTGTTGCAAAGAGTAGTTTTTCGTTTTTCAGCGCTCTGGAGTAGGCTAGGTGGCCTTGCACGCACAGTCATCATTCGAGACCTAAGAGTGCGCATGATCTATCAACGCATCGCGTGTGTCTGGTTGATCTTGGCATATTCGCTGCCACTGTCATCCGCTCATTTTGTTCATGTTAACAGCCATTTATGTCGAGTTATATTGCAGTTATTTATTTTGTAAAGCTTGATGCCCGGGGGCCAGATAAACATTGTTTTGTAATGAAGGAGACTCGCCCTTGTGTATGCGCCGTCTGAAGAGGAAGACGAAAGGCCGTCCCGTGACCGCGAGCGAGCCCCGTGCTACGGACAGCCCTTGCAGTGCCTTGATTTACCTAGCGTTCCACAACGTTGTGAAAGACAACGAACCTAGTCGCATTTGGTGGAGGTTTCTGAGATCCTTCGCCTCGTCCTGAAGCTCCGCACTCGAACCCTGCCAACAAGATCGCCCAGCACTATGCATGATCCCGCCACCTCCTTGCCTGCACCACCGGCTGCCACCGTCATCTGCGCCGGCGTCGCTCGTCAACTCGACCCACCCATTTTCAGTGGGACCGCCGAACACAACGTGGAAGACTGGCTGTCATCGTACGAACGTGTAAGTGCCCATAACAAATGGGATGACCAGTCTAAGCTGACCCACGTTCCTTTCTACCTAGCCGACATAGCCAAACTTTGGTTCTTCAACCGCGAATCAGACTTTACAAGCTGGTCCGTGCTTAAGACTCTGCTTGTTGAAGTGTTTGATCGCCCAGCTTTGCGTAAGCTTCGCGCTGAACAGCGTCCACACCAGCGCGCAGAGCAGCTTGGAGAGACATTCCCCAGCTACATCGAGGATGTTCTCGATTTGTGCAAGCGCGTAAACACCAGCATGTCAGAGGATGACAAGGTCAAACACATCCTCAAGGGCATCGAGGACAGGGCATTCAAGATGTTGCTGGCCGAAAGCCTAACTTGCGTATCAGTCCTCATTAACCTCTGCCAGAGCTTTTACGAGACGCCGCCAACGTTGCATCGCCTGCCAGAACATTCAGCACGCCCATTCCGTCTCGAGCTTCACGGTTTCTACTGAAATAACCAACTCGACCCACTCGCAGCATGTTAAAGATTTTATTCGTGAAGAGGTGGCCAAGCAGCTCTCGCTGCTGCCTCACAGCGACGCACCTACGGCAGCTTTGCCTCCAACGCTGGAGCAAGCCATCCAAACTCAGATATCTGAAGCGCTTCCTGCAGCTCCTAAAACCCCCCACCCAATCCTATGAGTAGGCCGCTGGCCCATACCAACTTCCCCACTCACACTACGTCGCTGCCGCGCAGTTATGCAGCTGTGGTTGCACAGCCACCTGCGCAGACAGCTTCCTTTTCATCGCCCGTGCATCAGGTTTCATTTTCAGTTGCCCGACCATCACCACAGTTTTTTGTTCCGACGAGACGTGGCGCACTCAACACAACCGGCCTATCTGCTTAGCCTGCGGCATTGCTGGCCATGTGGCGCGCTTCTGTCGCCGCCGCGCCCCAACTGGTCATAGCAGTTGTGACACGCCCAGCTACTTACCACAATACGGCGCCACGCCTCCTGTTTCACCGCGACGTCTCGACACTGATCGCCCGTTGGAAACACGGCGTTCCCCTACCCTGGTCGGCGTTCGATTTCACCCCTGCGTCGTCGAGTTCCCACTGAAGAGGGAAACTGACTGCTGCAGTTGCTGAGGGAAGAACTGCAAATACATCGACATTCTCACCACCTCAATCCTCGCCGCAATATGTCATTACCGTTTTTGTAGAGGGAGTACACGCAGTGGCACTAGTCGATACCGGACCAACCGTTTCCATCATTCACGAAAGCCTTTGCCGCAAGCTAGGAAAACTGACTACAGTTCGCTCTGGCCTGGTGCTCGCCACTGCCATTGGGCAGCGAATTCACCCTTCAGCTTTATGCATGGCCCGTGCCGTCATCAACGACGTTCTGTACATAATCGGGTGCTTCGTGCTACCATCTTGCTCTCACGACCTCATCCTTGGTTGGGATTTCCTGTAACGTCATCATGCTGTCATTGACTGCTCGCGTGCGGAAGTGTCGCTTTTACCACTATGTGAATCACTGCCGACCAAATCTCCTGACTGCCGACAAACGCACTGTTGATGCCGACCCCTGAGTCCCGGTGGCTGTGTCGTCGGGACTCACCTGAGTCATCGATGGCTGTTGGCTTGTCGTCTGATGCCGCATCTGACGCCACTGTAGTGTTCACGCCGTCCGATGTGTTTGCTCAACGCAAGGGCATTGTTCTTCCGTTTGCCGTGCGTACAGTAACATCTTGGCCAACTGTGATACAGGTCACGAACTACTACCAGTACCCTATCAGCTTGCTGCGTGGAGAGACCGTAGGATGCTTCCAGGTGGTCGACTACGTCGACGACCTCCTTGTTCCTACCGGCTCCCTCCATCACGTTGACGCCATCGCTTCGCTCTCCGCGCTCATCACCTTCAGTGGTTTCGACAACGCCATCGACCGTGCTCTTTCTCCACCTCATCGCCGCCAAGTTCTTGCTCTCCTTCACAAGTTTGTCTCTTCTTTCGACTGTCCTCAGACGTCACTGGGCCGTGCTACCGGTGTTTCTCACACCATCGAAACCGGGTCCCGCTCCCCCTTGCGAGAGCACCCGTATTGTGTCTCCGCCAAAGAGCGCTGAATCATCACGGAGCAAGTGGACGACATGCTCAAACGTAGAGTCATCCGCCCCTCTCAAAGTCCTTGGTCTTCACCTGTCGTATTGGTGAAAAAAAAATGGCTCCATTCGCTTTTGTGTCGACTACAGACGCCTAAGCAAGATAACGAGAAAATCCGTTTATCCACTGCCTCGAATTGATGACGCTCTCGACTGTTTACAAGGCGCAGAAAACTTCAGTTCTTTGGATCTGCGCTTCGGGTACTGGCAAGTTCCAATGACCAAGCCTCACCGTGCGAAAACGGCGTTCTTTACAGCCGATGACCTCTAAGAGTTTAACGTCATGCCTTTCGGGTTATGCAACGCGCCTGCTACTTTTGAGCGTATGATCGACACCATCCTTCGCGGCCACAAATGGAAGACCTGTTTGTTACCTAGACGACATCGTTGTCTTCTCAACCCATCTTCAGACACACCTCGCTCACCTGCATAACATTCTGACCTGTCTCGCATCTGTCGGCCTATAGCTTAACCTCAAGAAGTGCCACTTTTCTGCAAGAAAGCTAACCATATTGGGTGATGTTATCTCAAAAGACGGCGTCCTGCCGGACCGCGACAAGCTCCGCTCCTTTGCAGACTTCCCAATGCCCACGTTTATCAAAACCCTCAGAAGTTTTTTTTACCTATGTTACAATTTTCGTCGCTTCGTACGCAATTGCACATCCATCGTGGCGCCTTTCACAAGTTTGCTTTCTGCGAGTAACGGCATAGCAGCGTAGTCACCTGAGTGTGACGCAGCATTTCAGCAGTGGCGCCACTTGTTGACCTCACCACCGATTCTTCGCCACTACGACCCTGATGCTCCCACGGAAGTCCATACTGACGCCTGCGGAGTTGGCCTTGGCGCTGTCTTAGCGCAACGAAGAGCTGCCTATGATGAATACGTCGTCGCTTATGCGACCCGTACTCTAAAGAAAGCAGAATTAAATTACTCCGTCACAGAAAAGGAGTGCCTCGCGATCATCTGGGCAATAAGCAAGTTTCGCCCATACCATTACGGCCGTTCTTTCGCCGTTGTTGCTGACCACCATGCGTTTTGTTGGCTTTCTTCCTTGAAATAGCTGTCTTGTCTTCTTGTCTTTTCTGCTGCCTGTCTTCCTTGAAATAGCTTGGGACGTTGGACGCTTCGCTTGCAAGAGTACGACATCCGCGTCATGTACCGCTCCGGTCGCAAGCACTCTGTCGCTGATGCGCTCTCTCGCTCCCCACTGACGCCTCACTTGGCGTCTTTGTCAGCTTCCTCGTCCACCCTGTCACCGTTCACCATCACTGACATGCTCACAGTGCAGCGCAAGGACCCAACCCTTGCAATGTTACTTGACTACCTTGCCGCTCCGTCTGATGTCCCTTCGACACGAGCACTGCCTCGCCAAGCAACCCACGTTTCCGTGCGGGACAATATTCTATATCGCCGCAAGTACATGCCCGACGGACGCAAATGGCTCCTAGCTATACCTCGTCATATGTGCTCTGACGTCAGTGCGTCTTTTCACGCTGATCCCCTAAGCGCTCATGCCGGCGTCCTCAAAACATACACAAGGTTGCGTAAGCGCTATTATTGGAGAGGCATGTGCAATTTTGTGCAAAAGTACATTCAGTCTTGCACTACATGCCAACAAGGCAGGATACCTACCCAGCGTTTCACAGGACTGTTGCAGCCTCTACCATGCCCGTCTCGTCCATTGGACTGCATCGACATCGACCTCTACGGCCCGTTTCCGTGCAGCAGGCCTGGAAATCCGTGGATTATTGTCCGCGTAGATCACCTTACTCGCTATGCTGAGACTGCAGTTCTGCCAGCAACGACCGCCCGTGACGTTGGTTTTTTCATCCTTCGCAATTTTGTTCTTCCCCACGATACTCCCCGAGAGTTACTGAGTGATAGGGGCCGTGTCTTCCTGCCGGAGGGCATCCAAGCCCTCCTCGCTGAGTGCAGGATAATTCATCGCAAATCGACGGCGTACCATCCCCAAACCACCGGTCTGACCAAGCGCTTCAATCGCACACTGGTGACATGTTGCGGATCTATATTTCATGCCCTTTGTTACGTTCGCATACAACACCGCGACGCAAGCGACCGCCGGCTTTTCCCCCTTTTTTCTTCTGTATGGCCGTGAACCTTCATGCCGTTTGGACATCCTACTGCCATACCAACCCGATGCTACAGAGTATACTCCACTTTACGAAGTCGCCAAATATGCTGAAGATTGCCGTCAGCTGGCACGTGCCCTGACTAGTGAGACTCAAAAACGTCAAAAGACAAGACATGACCATGCTCATCAACCACCGCACAACTTTCCTTCTGGTTCGCTTGTGTGGTTTTGGATACGGGCCCACATTCCTGGCCTTTCATCCAAACTCCTGGCCCGTTATCACGGTCCGTACCGTATCAACGAGGCCACTTCACCGGTCAACTACATCGTCGAGCCGCTCACCATGTCACCAGACCTGCGTCGTCGTGGGCGAGAGCCAGTACATGTTAACCGCCTGAAACCGTATTACTACCCGCTCATCTTCTCTGCACCCTGAGCTGCCAGGATGGCTACGCTTTGCTCTCGGGGCATTGTAATGAAGCAGACGCGCCCCTGTGTATGTGCCGTGTGAAGCGGAAGAAGAAGGACCATGCCGCGATCGTGAGCGAGCACCGTGCTACGGACAGCCCTTGCAGTGGCTTGATTTACCTAGTGTTACACATCCTTGTGAACGGCACTAAACCTCGTCGCAGTTTAAAAAATCCTACCGCGAAAATTTTAGGAGCACGGAAGCTAACAAAACGCGTTTCCTCCGAGCTTCGCGGTTACCTGGAGTCGGATGCACACTTGTGCAGCAGACCGCATGAAACATGGAGACACCACTGATTGTGGTCGCCTGAGCGTTACCTTAATAGAGGTAAACGCTACATAAGCAATACTAACACGTTACATGTATGCATTACGTATCGATAATGTTCAGGCTTGACCCGCCTCCTATTTCTATGGTCGGCAGAGCTGCGGGAGCGCCTCTAGGGTCGTCGCCCTTCGATATTTTGGCTATATCGAAGCTAAAACTTAGTGATGGCACGCTAAGATGTTTCCCACTCTGAACAACAAGTTGAAAGCTCTCCAGAAAGTTCGAAAACTTGCCACTCGTTAACAGCACGTACACGTTTCAGCCTCCAGCGCGGTCCCACATACCAGCATAGTGTAGACGATAGACGGCGCCGTGATCGTAAAATGGCGGCGTGCTCAATAAAACGCTCTATAAACACAGTTCCTGTGCAAAGACTTATCAGCGCCTCACATAATATGGCGCGTTCTGATACATCCATGCTCTGCACTTTTTTTGTGCGGTTCATTTATTCATTCATTCATTAGTGCGGTTTATGTATGGCAGAAACATTTTTCATTTTTTTACACGCGTTTCAATTTTAAAGTATTTGTCTTCCCTATCTAAGCAATATCTTATTCCTTACAGACATTTAAAGAAGGAATAAGGTATTGGTTAGATAGGGTGGACATATACTTTAATATTTAATAAATGCGTGTAGTAAAATGAAAAATGTTTCTGCCATAAATTACATATATTTTCTTTTCAGGATTCACATATGGTTTCACTTATTACTTATTGTTGGGTTTTGTATTAACACAAATATGTTTCCATCCACCTGCTGTTCCCAGTGTTTTATTACTTTTGGCACAAAATTAGGATCTTTTATTTTCTTTTAATCTTTTTTTTTGCGCAGGTTCTTGCTCTATATTGGTCCATAAATTCGCTAACCTTTATTTCCTGTATAATTGTACAATTTTAGCGCGCCATTAGAATCTCAAATGCTTGCGTGTACTTAGCCGTTGCTGTACATTGAACTATACATTTGAAGAATTGAATGACCATGTATACATTGCTGCCATGAATTTTCACAGTAACCAACGCTGTTGTAACGCGCGAAATTGTGCATATATGTTTGATCTGCTGTCAAACCTGTCGTTCGTGGGTTTGAGACCTTTGTCAGGCTTTATGCCTTTAGTCTCAGTCTACCTACGTTTGAATGAACTAGAAATGAAATTCAATTCAATTCAATTGCAGAGGTGCAGTTTCTTTCCATTTCTTTTTATGGGCGGCATTCTTGATAATTTCTGTATGTGTGAATACGTGATTTCTCCGCTGTTCAATAAGGGCAGTTTTTTACCTCGAACGAAAACGAACTTGCCCAATGTTTCAGTCCTGGTAAATTATCGTAGTCAAATATTTATGGCTGATATCACATCTACGGGCCTTTGCGCACCGCTTGAGAGCAGCGGCGACGGCTTCTCGTAGGCTGCGCAGAAGTAAACCTCTAGGTCTAAACTAATGTAATTATCAAGATCTTTACTGCGTATGTTCATTCCTTCGGGACACGTACGTATTCGATATGCCTCAAGTTCTACACCATCTATTCGCCGAGACAGCAAGTGATGTAAAAGCCTCGGTCTCCTAGTAATTTTTCTCGCAATTTTACTACGTGGAGAGGCAAATATTTCAGAATATAGCGTCAATTTATCACAAGATAATGATCATGAACATAGGAGTGAATCTAGAGATAGCAGTTGACTAAACAAAAGAAAATAGTATGACTCATTTTTGCAGGAAAAGTAATGACAGACATTGTCATATAAGGGTGCATTCATACTGGTTACACACAGAGGTCGCGCGACAAGTTGGCGGCAAGGAGACGGGTTACAAATGGTCGCAAATGATCCCTTTGGTCGGAAAGCAACTGCTTGGATTGTTGGTAAACGTTTCAGTCGCGCGACCGCACTGGGAAACGTGCCGAACGAAAGAGGGGCGCTGTAAACGGACGTTTTCATACGGGGGAGCCTATATTACGGGGCGACGGGAGTGCGAGCAGACTTGAACGGCGCTAATGGCGAGAAACCTTGGTTTTTCGATGGGCATGAAGCACTTACCTGATGAAACACTGGCCGTCACGAGGCTCTCCGTAGTCGCCAGTCATCATCGGTTATGCGACCTCTTTCAAATGCCGTGTGAAAGTACCCTAAAAGACGCACAGACCTGTTCAAGGAGAAGCACAGCGATTGGGACTGCATCACTGCTCGAACTTACTATAGTTCCTTATACTATATATGACGCGATCAACCTAATAACTTGTCCATCTACATGTTACAAATATTAAAATTAGTTTCATAATTTATTGAATAACCACTAGGAGGTCAGTATCTGTCATTAAATCTTTTGCACTTAGGATGTCTGGCCTGACGTGGCATAAATATTTGTGCCACCGGTGTAAGTTATTTGCAGGAAACGACCTTCGTTTTACCATAAATACTAAATTTGGAGGCTGAAGGGCCTCTTTTAGGCTCAGTAATCATAACAAAAATATCCGGACTCCCACAGATTTCGCGAAAGCGCACCCTTTAATTTCGGACTTATGAGGAGATTAACACAGCTCCGGCTGTTTGCTCACTTTTCTATGTTGAGCTAGTTGGTCGAGCATCAGCATTGAGAGCGCTCAAGTAAAATAAATTGTAAATAATTCGAACGTCGCGAAGCTGGGATCTTACGTAAACCATGGAAAGTACCTCTGATTACATGCCTTTCTTCTCTACCGAAAACTTGCCATTCCGATAGCACTGTTTTTCTTTCAGAATATTTGCTGTCGAAACGGGCAGAAAAATAAGTTTTACCTTGATTGCTTTTGGCGAAGGTAGAAGCGAAGTTCGCCAGTACTACAACGGAGGATGAATGCGCATATATCATTATATTTACACTTGTAAACTTTGATCACCAATCGTATGGTGGTGCACGCCAGTGTAAATAAATATTTACTCTGTTCTCCTTGTAACGTCGCTGAAAGTTTTGTACGTTTAAAGCGTAGCCGGAAGAAAGTCTCTGCCTCTATATATATGCATCAATAGAGAGAGATACAGAGATAAAGAGTAGAGAGACAGAGAGAGAGAAAGTATGGGACGTGGCAGGCACAGGCATAGTTGACGGTAATTGCTCGCAATCCAATAATGCTTCCTTGTCGGTCGGCACTAGTCTGACGCATTCTACTGCCTTCTTTCCGCAGCTTGGAGCAGAGCCTGAGCAGCGTGCTGGCAAAGTTACCAGACCTCGATGGAGATGCACCCGACAAAGTAAGAGAACGGCATTACATAGTCTAAGCGTGCAGAGAAGAACATAATTCGGAATCCCTCTACAGATGTCATTTTTAAGGTTTTCACCGCCTCCCATTTTTATAGAACATCAAGCCATGAAAACTGAGTAAAAAGACACGAAGAATCCATCTAGCATTGAATGTCGACGTAAATGCGATTTACATTCAAGCAACATAGTGACATGTTCTTCCAAGATTTGAACGTGTATGCAGCTTGGCTCCTATCACCCACTTGATGATGATGAGGATGATTTAGTGGCATCCTCTTTGAAACGGGGCGGGAACAAATCGTCACCTATCCTGCTTGAGTATACTGAGGTATGCTATCAATGCTTTTCCTGGTAGCATTCTTGTATGCATCTTTTCAAACTTCTCTATCTGCCTCGTACAGCTGCCTATGGCTGAAATGGATTAGGTCGTATCAGTCTCTTTCTTCCGTGCTTTTTTCCACCAATACTGAAAACATTTCTTGCTTATATCGACTGCTGACAGGTTGGTACTTCCGTCTACATTAAATCTAAGCCCTTCTGCAAGTTGTATGCTACGTACTGGTCCAGCTGGGTGAATCCCCTGCATACCATTAGAATATGCTGAGTGGCATGAAGATTTTGGTTGCAGCAGGCACATGCGTCATCAAATTTTTAATATTTGCTGCGGTGTGTTTTTGTCCTTAGACAATCAGCGTGAGCCTCAATTAGCGAGGCAGTCTTTTTCGTTTTATCGTGCAGATTTTTCCTCCTAATTGATTTCTTTTCATTCTTGTAAATCTTCATGGCTTTTTCGTTTCCATTTTTTACATGGAATTTGCAGCCTCTGTTTCTACCACTTTCTTTTCGATAACTGCTGGTTGTATTGCGTCACTGCCAGTTACCCTGTACTTGGTCACCAACTTTCTTGCCTGCTTTATTGAAGTGTACATACACCTGCTATCTATATCATACACTTGTTCTCTATGGAGGCTTTAGACAGCTAAGTGCACGTAGTTTTAATGAAAAGACCTATGGCAAGTCTGGACAAAAGTTCTGCATGAAAAATGCACGTACTTTAATTAGGAGCCCTTCTTAGAGACAAATCATAAGAAGCCAACAAACACTGACACGAAGGACAACATAGGGGAAATTCGTGAAATCGGAAGGTTGTGGGTTCGGTTCCCACCTGCGGCAAGTTGTTTTTTCATCCACTTTACTTTCCATTAATTTAACGTTTCTTTATTTCATTCATTAAACACAAGTAATTTCCCCTCTGTTGTCCTTCGTGTCAGTGTTTGTTGGCTTCTTATGATATGACTAATAAAAATCTGGCCCCTTGGTTCACCCCCCTTTCTTCTCGCTTCATAGAGACAAGTAACATAAAAAATTATTGTCCTGTGGAGCTCATGTTGTTTAGATGTCGCTGTCTTTGCATAGCGGTGGAGAACTCTAAGTGAAGCTCTTATGTGTGCAATACTAATAGGGAAAGAAGCCTTCCCAAATATGCATTTTATTTGGCATAATTGCGTCTTCACCACTAACACATCAGATAGCATTTGTAGGTGTCAAAGCTTCTGTATCCTGATGACCCCTTGAACTCTATGCCATAGTCGTACCTGGAAGGAATAAGAAATTCCACTTGGTGTTAGAAAATGCCAGACAAGGTGGCACCTAGACCCTGTTAGGGCTATGTATTGTTCAATAGCTGTTGAAAGCCGATACAAAAATGATATTGCTGGAAATCTGTCTCAGTGTTTGCCATAAAGTTCTGAGGCAGCAAGAAGAGGATCCGAGACCTTTTAATGTGCATGCCCTCATTGCGGTTTGCCTAGCACTCCACTCTCGACGGTGCTGTATTTGCAGCATGTAGGAAAAAAGAACCATTGTCCAGACTGTGCGCAAGCTGCCTTTTATTGCTTGACATGCGCGATGTTGCTGTAAAACACTGCATCTTGTTGCTTAGTGCACCTTTCTTTCCTTTTATTATAACTCGGCTCAACTACTCAAGGACATGTGAGTGTGTCCGGCCTTTCAAGTTACAGCGTTGTATTTGAATTTGAATTGTATTTGACCTGAATGAAATGATTCCTTACCTACTGTAAACAAAGTAATAAGTGATACCAATAAGGACGGAGATACCTAGTGCTCTGAGCAAGTTACAAAAGTGAGGAAAATACGTCCAATTGTGTTTTATACAGTATGCAGAAGACGTTCCCCATAAAGCTGGTCCCTTTAAAATCTAAGCCCTGGGCATGGCCTTATGTTTTCTTTTTGTCAGGCATATTTTTCCACACATGCGGGTAATGTCTAATCGGGTCATCGTGTCAGCTGTCACTCGTTCGTACTAATTTCTTCCACTAACACGAACTGGCATTCAACTCCACATTCATACATTTACACTCACCTAAACGAACTCAATGACTGTGAACTCTTGAGAAATGAACCCAAGTCAATGACGCGGCTCTCAAAATGTTTCTGTACCTGTGGTGACGTTACAGTGCATCTACGTGCTGCCTAATTATTATTAGCATGTTATCAGTAAACAGGTTGTTTGGTCAGCCCCAGCCCACTCATGTACTTCAAGCTATTAGCTTTTTCTTCTGGTTCATCATACTCATACGATCTTTGCTCCCTGTAACGAACATGAATTCCTGGCTTGATTTTTGCTTAACAATGCTCTGGGCCACTCTGAACTTTCACTGGAGAGGCAGGTGTTCTGCTTTCCCTGGGGGAGTTCTTACAACTGTAGCACATTATTGCTGTATAGCAAAAATTATTTCGATGAGAATGTAAAAAAAGTGAAATTTGACACTTTCAGATACAGAGGCTCTCAAGTACTGTTTTTTAATGAATAGGGTGGGACTAGTTGACATCCCTTAGACAAAAATCAACACTATGTAGTTTCACAATACGCAAAATTTTCGCCTTATTGATGTTTTGATTTCGTTTAAAATAGTTTTTGACATGCAGTGCTGCTTTTCGCGAAGATGATGCGACAACACAGGTGCTGAGAAACATAACTGTTTCAGGCGGCCAGGAAACTGGAAACCGCTACACTGTACGTCAGACATTACGCTTTCGTAATTTTGCTAGTGGCATAAAACTTCGCCTCCTTTCCGAGTGACGAGAGTACAGCTCACCTAGAGGACGTTCATGGATAATTTTGATTCTAGAGCGTTTCTTGAACCAGCATTTCGGAGCTGCTACTTTGTCAGAGATGAATAAATATTTGCCCGTGATGCATGCACGAGGGAGTCAAATTACACTTTGAATTTTAGTGAACCTGATGCGTTGTACAGGACACAAAGAAATCGTCGCAAATCTACAGACTACACAACAGAAAGTACGTAACAGACCAAAAACGTTTCAAAACATTACCATCCTTCGACAACTTTCAAGTAAAAAACGCAATGAATTCCTTCTAGGTGTGCAAAGCAGTGATAAAAACGGAATAATTCATGGTTACAACGCTTCATGGGCTTATTAGCACCGCTTTAAGTGCAGGTGCAAACAAACATTCGTGCATGATATTTCGACGATTAGGTCATTAGGCTGCGCAAAGAAAAAAAAAGAAGAGCTGAAATATTGCATTTGTAGGTCAAAGAAGGGAACTGAGCATGCAGTTATAGGACGTTGATACAGCCGTGCGACGAATGAATAATGCGACGCCAGAAATGAAACATTTAGCAACCATAGAGTATCGTAAGCGATAATTAACCTACGGAATCGACGCTGCTTCACTGCTGTACTTCGCGCACACCTTCGCAACCGCCTGATCCAGTACACATGGCTGCCCGCCGCCGCTGATCGCCCCTGCTTGGTCGGAAGACTTACACAAGCTGTAGCGGTCGCACTGGCTTATTGCAATTTCCGGTAACCTCGGTGGAATTGAAGATCACAGAGATCGCTGAGGGGATTTATCGTCGCGGCCAGATGAATTCTCAACACGAACACAGTAGCCTTAGCTCGCTGGTACAAAGAAATGACAAGAATTGGCAGCGACAGCAATGGACACTTCCAGCTATCTTCCGCCATGTTTTTATTCCTTCCCAGCCGGCGCAGCCTTTTCTTCTTTCTGCCAATCGAATCCTCTAAGGAACGCACAAAGACCGCTACTTCTTTCTCAGTGCATCCGTTCCCTTGGTCCACCTCTTGCTTTTCGTGCTCTTTTGAGACCGCAGTCGTCAAAGCAGTTGTCTCGCTCTCCGCTCTTTACAGCTTTTCGTTTTTAACATTCTCTCAGCGCATCAGCGCGCGTTTTCTTGCGCCAATTTGGCAGGGCCGCTTAGAGGTTCTGCGCTCCCTAATCGACCGCATACAGCCATGACCAGAAAGTAGGTCACCCATGTTTTGTCTTGTATAGTAGGAGTTGAAAGTACAGGTATATGCGGTGTCGACAGAAATAAAAAAAATAATGCTTTTACGAAGGCTTTTACAGAGGCAAGACTTGACTAAGAGTGCAAAAGTCCTACTCCGCAATTAGTGGAGTATCTTATCTTTGTATAATCCATAAATGTTTCAAGCTTCTGACGCAATGTTACGTACACGATAGAAATTGTGACATTATTTTAGATTGTTGTGTGATTTTAAGCTTCATGCGTTCTTGAAAATTTTGCACCTTTCTAGAATTTTTCTTAAGGGATGTATATCTTAAACAATGTACTCACAGCAGCCACTAAATCTGGACGTTTGCTCTCTGAAATGGTTATCCCCCCCCCCCTCCTCCACAAAAAGAAAACAGAGATGATCCATTCTCATGTGCTTTATATCAACTTTAGAGCAAAATCTTTCTCCCATGTACAATACAGTTCACTTCCTGCTATATGGTGCGTATTTATTTTCAGTAAATTCGGCGTCATTGTTTTATTGGTAACTGATACAGTAAAATGTTTCATCAATAAGTATGAAAGAGACGGCCAATATACTCCTGATATTATAATATATATATATATTGGCGAAGTCATAGGCAGATGTTGAACGTGGAACAATAAATTCTTAAAGTCCGCCAAACTGCGCAGTGATGCATGGTGTAGCTAATACTGTGGTGTTGATTTGCTCTGTAATTTACAAAATTGAAATTACCCGCCGTGGTTGCTCAGTAGCTATGGTGTTAGGCTGCTGAGCACGAGGTCGCGGGATCAAATCCCGGCCACGGCGGCCGCATTTCGATGGAGGCGAAATGCGAAAACACCCGTGTACTTAGATTTAGGTGCACGTTAAAGAACCCCAGGTGGTCAAAATTTCCGGAGTCCCCCACTACGGCGTGCCTCATAATCAGAAAGTGGTTTTGGCACGTAAAACCCCACATATTATTAAAATTGAAGTTCTGAATGTCTACGAATGGGCGCCCTATATTGACAGTCATTTTGACCAGACTCATAAAAAAAGAACGCTGAGTGCCTTCCCACTCTGAGAAGAAGGTAGATGAGCGAAGTTGCGTATGCGGGCCCCTTAACCGCGAGCTGCTCCTCCACCGCGGGTTGGCCCGGCATTGTACTGTCTTCGGGATCGGCCCACAAATGAGGAGTTTTGTTTCTATACACGGAGACGATCCGGGGCGAAATAGCCCTTAAGAACTTGTGTGCAAAATTGATTACGTCTTCGTGTTTCTTATTTATAAATGCCCTATTGCAAAACCCAGTGCCCAGTGCCATGCCGGATTATGGGCCAGTATTGCGCTCTAGATGCTGGGGCGCTGGGTACTAGTCGCGAGACGGAGCTCCAGTGCATGAAATACGTAGTGCTTGGGCATCGCATATATTTTTTTGAATGTGGAAATGAACAGAGAGCGTTTTATAGCAATGAAGAAAAAAAGTAAAAATAAAAAGGTTGCCGCCAGGATTCGACGCTATGACTGCGGTAAGCCATAAACTTGAGAAGCAACCTATTTCCTTTAGTGCGGCACTCTTTCTATCACACCTTCCCTCCCCACTTACCTTTTCTCTATATTTCCGAGTGTGAATCAACCCGGCGTTCTTCGGCTGGTACGACTGTGTCGTTCACGACGGGAGGGGCGTTGCGTCCGCCCGTCAACCATCGTAACAGTGACCTACAGATCCCAACCCTCGGTACTTTAACGCTAAACAACGCCAGCAAACGACATGGTGTCCATAATTTTCCATATCAACACTCAGGTGCACTTTTACTTTTCGCAGACGCGCTTCGCGTAGACATTCCAGATGCGGAATCACCACGCAACTAAAGCGTACGGCTGTATATATAATGAATAACGGCTGTCTATAATGAATAGTATGCCTGGAAGTCCCACAACACTGATTTGCTTTAGCGATTGTTATTTGAACTTCGAAGAAGTCCTCAATGAACCGCCAAACTCGGACGCTGCATGGATTGTTGCTGCCGATTTTGGTAGCCATTTCTTGTTCTTCGGGCATGGGACATGCAACATCTTCTGCGTTCAACGATCTGTTTCAATGGACGCGTCTGTCTAGTCCTACATCTTCGTCAGAGAAGTGTAAGCTAGTGCTGGCCGACTTTGGTGACAGCACATGCACGTATGATTATAAAACGTTACATCGGCGCTGATCGCTGATCGCACGAAAAAAATGTTTATTTAAGAACACCGATGCCGTTGTTGGAACATAGTGATTTAACCTTGTCAGACTTGTTGAGTCCTGAGCCCAGACTGGCGGATAGCGTGTAGACGGACTGGGTGGGCATGCTAGGCCTAAGCTTCGGTGGAAGAGAATGGTCTTGGCGCGGGCACCGGGCGATTGCTGAAATGTATTTGAGCCTTAGAGCCTTTTATCTATTATCTTTCAGTATACTAGGGAAAGTGGAAGCACTCGAATTGCCTCAGCTTTGTGATCGGTGCCATAATATCAATCAGCCGCAGGCTCTCTGGGAGTCCGTTCGAGCGCGCCTGAAGGACTTTTGCGTTTCATGTCGACACCACAACATTGCTACCACAGCGACAACTCACAGTGATCGGTTGCGTACAATCTACTAACGAACGAGGCGTCATATGCGTTTGCGTGATTTTGTCAAGAATGGTGCTATCCACCCAGTCAAAAGGGAAATGCAAAAATCGAAAGTGATTTTCAATGTCAAATGAACGTATGCATGAAGAGGGCATGAGCCTGGCTGCGACACGAAATATACTTTTATGACCCGAAGATGTAGCCTTATTCAGGACAAGATATTAGTATCTAGAGTTGAATATTCGTACCTTCCATAGAAACGCAACGAACGCAGTTTCCAGTGCGAGCCAGCGAACTGCGGTGAGAACCAGTGCGTGTGCAGCACAAACCAATGCGCCCCAGCGTCATAGCACTGAAACCAGCTTCTCATCCAGTGTGACCTAGCTCTTATCCAGTGTTCTCACTGGAGCTGGTTGCACACCGGAGGGCACTTGAAAATGCTGGTTTTTGCAATAGGGACTCGCAAGCAATTATAGTTATTCCGTTTATTAATTGATAATTAATAAACGGAATAACTAATTATTGTATTGTAAAAGATTGTAGGCAGGCCGGTGGTGCGGTAACGAAAGTGCTTTATTCATGGGAGGGAGCGATATATGTACACTTGGAAACGGGGTGACGTAGACGTCACGTGTTAACAGTCTGTGCGCTATCAGAATGACAGCGTGATATGGCCACATCTCCCCTTTAATGATGAGACGGTCTACAAGTTTCATCTGGCAACGGGTATCGACAGGGTTCCCGACGCAATCTTGTGCTCCTGCGTAAGTGCTGATGTCCAGGCTGGAGCTCCTCTTCTGAAGGCCCCTGCGGGTTTGATTCTGGCTCCGGTTGAGGTGCTGCCTCCCGCAGGTGCTCTCTTGTGCGACGAATTTCACGACCGTCTTCGGTCTTCACAATCGTAGATCTTGGCGTTGCGGCTGGCCTTAGAACAATAGCTGGAGACCAGGTTTTCTGGAGAATGTCGTACGTCGTTACGCGTTGTCCCGGCGTCAGTGGGGAAAGGTTCCTGGCGCTGCGGTCGTAGTGGATCTTTTGCCTGCGCCGGATCGCCTGGAGACGGTCGTGGACATCCTTGCTGGGTATGGCGTCTGGCTCCAGGTGAGTTGTTGGTACCGGCAGGAGGGTCCGGGTCTGCCGACCCATGAGCCTCTGCACAGGAGACTTCAAAACCGGGTCCCTGGGGGTATTACGCCACTCAAGCCGAGCAATTTCAAAATCTGGTGTGCGAAAAGACCACTTTTTGAGCAGCTTCTTGGCCTCCTGAACAGCTCTTTCCGTCATGCCATTAGAACGCGGGTGATATGGACTTGACGTGACATGCACAATGTCTAGTTTTCTTAAAAAATCCTTGAAATCTGAGCTGCTGAAGGGGGGCCCATTGTCACTATACAGCTTCTGTGGCAGTCCATGCACTGAAAAAACTTGTACACACCAAGTCTTCAGCGCATTAGACGTGGTGTGGCGAAGTTCTCGGACTTCGAAGAAAAAGGAATAGAAGTCAACCATGACGGCGAACTCCCGACCACCATAGTGAAACAGATCCACGCCAACGGACTCCCATGGCAGGGTCGCAACATCATGGCTCAATAGGGGCCTTTTCTGGTTTCGTGGCTGGTGCATTTGGCATACCTTGCCCGTCTTGCAAAACTGTTTAATATCTGCGGACATATTTGGCCAAAACATTACACTGCTGGCCCTCGCTTTCATCTTATCTGCTCCAGCACGCGCTGTGTGAAGGAGCTGCATCATCTCTGCCCGTTTCGATTTCGGTATAATTACCTTGTTGCTTCGGAAGACTAGCCCATCTTGTGCGTGAACTTCTTCCTTGTAGGTCCAGTATGGCCTTCCCGGCTCTGGGACGGCATCCTTGTAGTTCGGCCACGCCGTCTCTGCGTATTCACGGATGATGATAAGTGCCAGATCCTCGTTTTTAGCATTCCGCAAGGTTTTCAAGCGGTGTTCCGACGCTGAAACATAGTCAAGCACATTCACTTGAAACTGCTCGGTTTCTTCTTGCAGTGCCATCTTATTAGGAAACCGCGATAACGCGTCCGCTGGGAATAGCTCTTTACCCGGTTTGTATTGCAAAGTTATTGGGTAGCGCTGCAAGCTGAGGCGCATTCGCTGCAAACGAAGCTGGCACTGATGCAGGGGCTTGGTGAAGATCGGTATCAAAGGCCGGTGATCCGTTTCGACGATCACATCTGCTTGGCCGAAAATATAATCATGGAATTTCGTGCACCCATGTACCATCGCAAGCGTTTCTTTTTCAATCTGCGCATAACACGGTTGTGCTTCTGTTAGAGATCTGGACGAGACGGCTACGGGATGGCCATCTTGCATAAAAACAGCCCCTAATCCCGACTGGCTAGCATCGACAGAAAGCGTGACTGCCTTCTTCGGGTCGAAGTAGGAAAGAATCGGCGCCGTTATCAGTGGCTGGCGCAGTGCTTCAAAACTGGCCTGTTGCTTTTCTGTCCAGACCCATGCGTTATCTTTTCGCAGTAGTTCTCTTAGCGGTTCCGTCAAGACAGACATGTTGGGAATGAAACGCTGTACATAGTTCATTGTGCCGAGAAAAATTTGCAGTTGCTTACTGGTCTTAGGCTCGGGTATTTCCAGAACACGCTCCGGGTCGATGCGCAGGACTTGCGTAGTGAGGATGTGTCCCAAGTAGTGAACCTCCGCCTGCAGGAAGGTGCATTTTTTGAGGTTAAGTCGCAGATTGTGCTCACGGCAGCGCGTCAGTACGCGTGTCAGGTTGCAGTCATGCTCATGTTTTGTCTTGCCCCAGACTAGTATATCATGCATTACAACTGTGACACCGGGTAAACCGTGTAGCAAACGAAGCATTGCAACTTGAAAAATTTCTGGGACTGACGATATTCCAAAGGGCATTAGGAGGAATCGATAGCGCCCGTGTGGCGTACTCATAGTGCAGATTTTTGAACTTTCTTCCGTTAGCTTAATCTGCCAAAATCCCGATGCTGCATCAAGCGTAGAAAAAAACTTGCCCGGACAGCCGCGGAACTATCTCTTCTAAAGTTGGCATGGGGTAATTTTCTCGAAGCAACTGTTTGTTCAGGGCTGTTGGATCAAGGCAAATACGCACTTTTTCTTTTTTCACTACCGTCACCATGTGGCTAGACCATTCGGTTGGTTCATTTACCTTAGTAATGACGCCCTGCTGCTCCATGCGCTGCAGTTCTGCCAGAACTTTGTCTTGCAGGGCGACGGGGACCCTCCTAGCAGGCACGACGGTTCCCGCGCTGCCGGGTTTCAGCTTCATCGAGTACTCTACGCCTTTCAGTTGTCCTAGCCCACTGAAAACATCTGCGAAAGGTTGGGCTGGGTGATATAGTTCTTCACTGGCGACTTTCTGTACGCGGTATATAAACCCCAGGCGTTCTGCGACTGCCCCGCTGAGCGTTGCACCGCTGCCACCATGTAGGCAGGCCGGCGGTCCGGTAACGAAAGTGCTTTATTCATGGGAGGGAGCGATATATGTACACTTGGAAAGGGGGTGACGTAGACGTCACGTGTTAACAGTCTGTGCGCTATCAGAATGACAGCGTGATATGGCCACAAAGATTATTACCTAATAATACGTTATTACTCAATTGAATGATTGCTCCATTAAATAATGCAGTGTTATTACCGTTACCTAGTAGTCTAAATAATTAATGGCGACGACGAACGCGGGAGCAGTGGCACGAGCGCGTTCGCGCGGTAGCGCCAGTGGGCGCCCACAGGCCAGATGTGGAAGATGACCACAATGCTGGAGCCCATCCCGAGGATCATAGCTTTGTGTGTACACATGGACAGAGTCCTGGTGAAACTAGGACTTACCAGATTCTCTGTAAAACTCGCTAGTAGCGCACTGAGTAGATTCCTCTCTTTAGGTTTATTACTTGCACTATTGCAGGACACTAGCCTTTCTTTAGGTTTACATCAAGAGGTGCAATCGCGTCACTTGACTCAATGAATTTTCGTAATATATGTAACTTCCGAAGAATATAACAACAAACGCAAATGGGCCCCTTCAGTAAATGAGAGACCCCGACAAAAACAGATCCACGTGTTCAGCCCCTATGAACACTCAATTACAGCGCGTGTTATTCTTGTCTAACAAATTTCAACAAACGCACCTTTACAGGGCTTTCCGCAACTTGTGAAAGAAATAGAGGACAGCATTGCTTATAACCAACCAGCCAGGAGCTCACAGCACAAGATCGTTCCAGACTACGGTGGTGTCCACTTATCTATAATCAAGGGTTACGAAGCCGTGACTATCATCTCCGGCATCAACGAACCGTAAGTTCGCATAAAATTACTGTACTGTCCTACACAGATAAGCTCCAGAAAACAACCTGAAGGTGTCAAATAAACATGTCTAGTCAGGAAATGGGCGCTGACTAGGCTCGAAATCTCGGTGCTTGTTTTTCTCTGCTTCATTATAACAAGAACGCTTAAAAATGCCGTTGTACCTATTACTTAAAACACATTATTTACTAGCGTAGTACCGCTGCAGTAGGTAAGAGCAGAGACAGTAACCTCGCTGACTAAGCAAGATACTAATTGTTACTAGCAGGTTCAGCTAGCAATTTGAAATGCAGTTATTGCGTGGGATAAAAAAATTTTTGCCATAACGTGTACGGATTGCTTATTTTTAACTTCTACAAAATCTAAGAAAGTTACCTGCTGCAGATAGCGAAATTCTTGACCTTGAGTTGGATTATTCGAAGAGTGGTCAATACTAGAAGGAGAAATTTAAACATATAATGAACTTAAAAAGTGACTAATAAAGCCTTTCCGTGGAATGATTTTGGAGGATAAAGTTGAGATATTTCCGAAAGTGAGGAACGAAACACAAGGGCATCCGAGATACTTTTGTACAAACGCCTTTCTTTAAAAATACGAATTGTAACAACAATGTATCTTTATAGCGAGTTTGATGGCACATAACTCCGAAGGGGTGTCGTTATGTAAATTGATTCCATGTATTTAAACCTCGCAAACTCACCGGTTACAATGAAAAAACTCCAAGATTTGCTGTAGAGTAGATATTTAGGAAGATACTTAGTGCATTCTTTTGTTAACGTTTTTAATGTGTGAGAGTTACTTGAAGGTGTATGAACTGTGAATTAGATACAAGTAGTAACTAGCGTAACAACAAAGAAGTTACGATGACGACCTTTCTTTTAAATTGAATAGCGGAAAGAATGACTGAAGGAATAACAATGTTCTTTTACATATGGAGACGTTTCCTATTTTGGACCGAAGGCTTCTCTCTCTTTCGTTTTGTTTATTTGCCTAAATAACTGCAACTTTTGAAAAAATAAAGATCTCAATATAGAAACCTGCTCTCCTTATGTTTTTACTACAAAGATGCCCTGGCCCAGCGAATACTAAGCAAAAGCACATCTCCATTTTAATGTACTTATGTATGAGTTCTGCAGGTAATCTTAATCGCATTCCACTTGGGTTTCCGGAATACGTGAAACATGGTCTGCAAATATTTTAAGCTTACTTATATGGAAAGACGTGCCATATTATATCACGAACTACAAGATGCCGAGAATAAAATGTAGTTGAAGTATTTTTAATATATTAAAACAAAAATTTGTGACCTATGTGCGAGTTCACGCAAAATAGTTGCAGCTAACGGACATCTTGTTACATAGACGTTCACCCGTGAGCAAAAGTATACGAACCGTGGATTCCATGATGAAGCCAATTTTCCCTCTGCGCATGAAAAAACTTGAATTTAAAGGCTACATTACCATTGCAAACTTCCCAGTGCAACCGCCAATTTTATTTTTTGCATGTTGATTACGAAGGAATCCAGTCTTTCTGGCGACCTTGTGGTCCGTATACTTTTGCTCAAGGGTGTACCTGTTGTGATAGAAAGCGGTATGCGCATTCTTGCGCAATGTGTAAGTGAAATCATTTACATGTGGCACATTGTCCCATATACAGGGTGTTTGAGCAAACACTTTAAAAATCTTTAAAAGTTGCCTGTGGTTGATTTCACATCTCTAGTTCATGAGCTGGTCTATTCGAAGGGGCGTACAATACTGGCACAAGAAATTGACATGTAAAATTGACTTTCTGCGAACACTTTTGTAAGCGTTCGCTGAAACACCCTGTATATCAGCAAAGTTTACATACCATCTTTAGATGTGTGTATCAGTGGCGTAGCTAGGTCGTCTGGCACCCGGGGCCCATAGGTCTTCTGTACACCCCCCGGGTGCAGCCGGCGGAAAGAGGGATGTCTTCAGACGTATATGACACCCCCCCCCCCCCTCCTGAGGCCCCTTGCACGCGGGGCCCACGGCCCCCCGGCCTCCCCTATTGCTACGCCACTGGTGTGTCTCACGTACTCGAACGTGGGCTAAGGCCCACACAATGAAACGTTCCTCTCTTTCGAGCGCCTCCTAACTTTACGCAAGGCCTCCTTAGAGCGGAGGACCGATGGAGGAAGCAAGCGTACTCTGAAAGCTCCCTTCGCCAGTCCTCCATTAAGGAGCGGTTGCCGCATGCCTGGGTTCGTGATGATTTCTTAAAAGCTTTACACGAACACCGTTATTGAATAAAGAAATGTTGTATTGTCGCCTAATGTTTAAATTGAGTAACTAATATGGACATACGTGGACGCTTTCTTGTAGTTTTGTTTACTAAACATAAAAAGTACCACATTGCAGTGCAAAACTTGATGGGCTCCAGTAACGCTGGCACGCCGGCGTCGTGCAACGGCTAGCAACACTTTTATGCCGCACGCGTGACTGAAACGAAGATACCTGGCAAGACGTACCGTGCGCGCCCTTCTCCGCAAGTGGGCGACAGCGCGCATGCGCAAGCAAACGTCACGTGGCTAAGCAATGAGGTGGGGTGCTCGTTCAGGGCCAGGAGCGGCATAAGGATGCCTGAGGCAACCTCGGAGCTACCTTACACTGAGGAAGCACCACGGAATCCTTAACCGAGGGTCCCTCAGTAAGGAAGCTTTCAGAGTGACATAAGGTGGCCTCACCGCCATGAAAGCTTCCTTACTGAGGTATGGAACATTTAATTATTTGGTCCTAAGCTACCAGTGTCTGGGAGGTAATTCTAAAGAATAGGTGCAGATTATGAAAGTTGTCTCGCACGCGTTGACCTGATGTGTCCTAACATAGGCTCGCTTTGATGTTCGAAAGTATTGACACGTGTACTTGTATATCTCTATTGGGCGACCAGGTTTCACCGCTTAAGAAATTTCATCGCACAGCGCAGGACGCTCCCGCATAATGTTTCTCGAAAGGTATCGATGGCTTTATCCGCTGTCTGTTTGTACCGAACCTTGTGTTATCTGGTTTCATCGCGTGGCGCGAAAGGTGTAGAACTTAGTGAAAAACATGCGGGTCTCAGCAATTAGTCTGGAACATTCGATGACTGATGTATAAAAGCCGACGCGCTTGACACAGTGATCAGATTTTCGATGATCGCCCAGTGTGTTCGCTGCTATCGTTGGTTTTTTTCAGTGTAGCGTGCTCTTGAGGGCACAAGTTCGCCTACTAAAGCACTAGTTTCGATAATCAAAATGTGCTGCCTTCTTCACCGTCACTACTGCGCGACGTCTGGTGGACGTGCTTTACGTTCATTTACCGGATGCCCCCGACAAGCCGTAATCCCAGCCCGGACCTGAAAGACAATATCAGGGTCGTCCCGGAACATCAAGCAAGCCACCGGCTTCATCAGCTGCCCTCGGAGCAGAGACTTATACCAGAGACAACCAAGAAGATCATGGCCTAGACAGCCACAATAACAGCCGCAGCGTCCCCAATAGTTCTGCAGCAGCCCATGAGACACCGACCTTCCGCGGTTCTACACTCGAGGACCCGGAAAGCTGGCTGGAAGCGTATGAGAGGGTCGCTACGTTTAACAGCTGGATCAGCGCCGACAAGTTGCGGCATGTCCATTTCGCATTAAAAGACGCCGCGAGGACGTGGTTCGAGAATCGAGTAGCCACCTTAACGATGTGGGACTTGTTGCGAAGCGGCTTCCTGCAAACATTCACAAGCGTCGTGCGTAAAAAGCGCGCCCAAGCACTACTAGAAGCCAGAGTACAGCTCCTCAATGAGAGCATATCGATATTCACGGAGGAGTCTTTTCGGGCACGCCTTCCTAGAAATGTCGGATGAGAAAAAAGTCCGCTTTCTCGTTAATGAAGAACTTTTCGCTGGACTGATTCGCAACCTGCCCAAGACCTTAGCTGAGTTTTGTGCAGAGGCATTGACAATCGAGAAAACTCTGGAAATGCGCACTCGGCAGTATACCTGACAAGCGCTCACGCTGAGGTGTGCCATCCAATGACTGCGTTCCGACGACTTTCAAGAGACGATCAGGGCCATTGTGCGCGAATAACTTTGCAAGGTCTTGCCTTCGTCACAACCTCAAGTGGCCTCAATCGCCGACATCATGAAAGAAGAGGGTCAGTGATCGTTTGGAGTTTCTGAGGTGCAACCACAATTACTGTAGCCTCAGCCAGCGATACCCTACGCCGCCATCGGACGCCCTCAAGGCCCCCCTCCGTGATTGCGCCAGGGCCCTTTAACGCCCTATTCCGTCGTCCACCGCCGCCGCCACCAGTACGTCCACCCGTCACCAAGCGCTGCTACCCGAGGAAGACAGACGTCTGGCGCGCTCCTGACCGCCGCCCGCTCTGCTACCACTGCGGAGAAGCGGGCCACGTCTACCGGCGATGCCAATACCGGGAGATGGGACTGCGAGGGTTCACCTTTAACGTGCCGCGACCACAGCTTGGCGAACAACTTTGCTATATCACCGACTACCTTGCCGCTACTCAGTGGAGCTCTCCACCATCGTCCCGTTCGCCATCACCAGGCCCCTACTTGTCGCCGCAGCGTCGTCCATACACTGGCCCAGCCTGAGGCCGCTCTGCGAGCCCATATCCGGAAAACCAATGGAGCAACCGATGGAGGTGCGGCTGCTGTTCGTCAAACTGACGCAGGTCCTCGGCCGCCGATGACGACGCCGAAGAGAATTTATCGGCGACATAACAATAACATAACAACGACACGCCACCGTCCCCACGAAGTCTGGAAGCAAAAATGCGCCGATGAAAGACGACCTGACGACGCCACGTATAATCCACAGCTCTACGCGACGCAGCCGGGATCCGACGCCAAGACGTAACAGTAACGCAAGACGAAGCACCACCGAGCTCGACCTGCATCTCGACGGCAACGAAGTCAAAGCCTTAGTGGACACAGGGTCCGATTACTCCGTCGTGACTGGACGCATCGAATGCACAGTTGAAGAAAGTTGAGTCTGCATTGGAATGCCCTAAAATTCGGACCGGAGGGCACCTCATTCCAGCGACTGGAATCCGCAGGGCAAGAATTACCGTTCATGACCTGACTTACCCCGCCACTTTCATTTTCCTCCAACAACGTTCACGAGACATCATTCTCGACATGGACTTCCTGAACCAATACGGCGCAATCATCGATCCTTAGTGGAAATCCACAACGCTGTCGGAAAATCAGCAATACCGCCGGAGAGCTCTCGCAGTCACCGCGCCTTAAGTGTGCTCGAAGATGATGTGGGCGTCGCGTCGCGTTCCAGCATTATTATTTCCGTCAGCACCGAAACACCCGCTGACGTAGAAGACGTCATCGAGGGTGACCAACGTCTATTACTCGACCGTGAAATTTGGGTCGCAAGAGGGATCGGTCGTCTGCATGGAGAAAAAACGAAAGTGTTGCTGTCAAACTTTAGCCTGGAGTTCAAGCAGATCAACGAGGACACGGCGATCGCATACATCGAGGAAATTCTGGAAACCAGCAATGCGTTTGACCTATCGAATTTGACCTATCGGAACCCGACGACCATAATACCCGAACCATACTTCGACACAAATCCTAGTCTCCCCATCATTAGGCAGCAACAGCTCAGAAGTCTGCTTCATGATAGAAAGACTGCTTTTCGACGTCATCGAGGATTCCACAAACATCACTCGCAAAGCATCGCATAATGACCAAAGAGTACGCTCGACCACTCCGTCAGAGCCTTTACCAGCTTAAACGCGAGAACGTGAACATATTAGGCAAAAAGCCGTCGAAATGCTGCGTGACGACATCATCCAGCCGTCGAAAATCCCGCGGGAATCTTATGTAGTCTTGGTGAAGAAAAATGATGGAACCCTATGTTTCTGTGTCGATTACCGTTGACTTAACACGATCACGAAGAAGGACGTATACCTGAAATATGCGTATACTTATATTTTCTTATATTATACGTATGAAGACGTATACCCCCTCGCACGGATAGACGATGCATTGGATCGGCTCTGCAATGCTAAATATGTCTCGTCGATGGATCTGAAGTGTGGCTACTGGCAAAAGGAAGTGGACGGGAGAGATCGCTAAAAGACAGCCTTCATCACGCCACACTGCCTCTACGAGTTCAAGGTTCAGGCGCCTAGCAGTCCATTCGGACTGCTAGGCGCCTGCAACGTAACAGCGCGTCGTGGACACGGCGTTAGCAAGATTGAAATGGCGGACCTGTCTTGTTTATTTGGATGTCCCCCTCTTCGCCGAAAATTTCGACGACCACCTCAGGCGGCTTGCGACAGTAATAAAGTCCATCAGATCATCATGGCGCACTCTGAAGCCGGAAAAGTGCCGCTTCGCCTACGGTGAGCTTCTGTTCCTGGGACACGTCATAAGCAAATTTGAGGCCCACCCCGACCAGCAGAAGACAGCTGCCATCGCAAAGTTTCTGCAGCCCATCGGCAAGAAGACAGTGGGTAGATTTCTTGGCATGTGCGCCTACTACAGGCAGTTTGTCAATGACTTTTCACGCATCTCTGAACCACTGACGCATCTGACAAAATGTGACGTCGAGTTCAAAAGGGAATTTACGCAGGCCGACGCATTTCAAGAACTGAAACAACTCAAACAACGCATGCAGTCGCTGCCAGTCCTAGCGCACTTCGACGAGGATGCCGATACCGAAAGCCACACTGACGCGAGTAGCCTAGGCCTCGGTGCCGTCCTAGTCCAGAGGAAAGGCGGACTTGAACGGCTGATAGCATACACTAGCCGGTCGCAGTCAAAAGCGGAAGGCAATTATTCTACGAACGAAAAAGAATGCCTCGCCATCGTTTGGGCTACAGCGTAATTTCGCCCTTGTCGATATGACAGGCTGTTAAAAGCCGTCAGGGAGCATTACGCGTTGTGTTGGGTAGCGAATTTACAGGATCCTTCAGGATGGCTGGCGCGGTGGAGCCTCTGACTACAACAGTACGACATCACGGTAACCTACAAGTCCGGACGAAAACAGTCTGATGCCGATTGCCGCTCACGCGCTGTCATTGATCCACCGCCGCAAGATGACGAGGATGACGACGGCTTCCTTGGAATAATATATGCAGAATACTTCGCTGAACAGCAACGAGCAGACCTGGAGCTCAAAAGCCTCGTCGAGTATTTGGAAGGGTATACCGACGTTGTCCCAAGGGCATTTGAGCAAGGATTGTCTTCAGTTTCTCTGCGTCGTCGCTAGGTGGTGTCGTGTACAACGATAAGAAAAAAGAGAAAAGAAACGACGGGAACAGTAGCGCAATTTTCAAGAGCCAGCAACAACATTCCAGTGGCTCACTGGCACTGAAGATGGGGTCCAATTTGTTGTACATACATCCAACGCACTATTTGTTTCGTGAAACGAAAGCGACACCGCAATTCGCTTTCTACCGTTTCTTCAAACGCGTTTCGCACCGCCACTCGCTCTCCTTCCTCCTCGAGCAACGCCAGCGCAACTACCGAAGTTCTCAACGCAAGCGCCATTTTTCTCGAATTAAACTATGGAATGGATCGGAGAGTGCAATTCAGCTGTCGAAGCCGCCGTTTGGATACAATTCAACCCACTAGACGTGCCATGCGAAGCCGGTCTCGTAACGAGCGATGATCCCTAAAGACTTCCCAACTGCCGTCGGGTTCGGCGCCTAGCAGACGACGTGCTCGGTGGCAATATGATTGACAGGAGCGTGTCGTCATTTTGACATCACCAAAAACGTGGCGGCGCCCCGCGGCTGGCGGCGTCGGCGCGGAGTAAGTCAATCCCGCGTGCCGGTAACCGAACGAACGGACCGAACAACGATCTCCGATCACACCCCAGCTGTATGTTTTTACGGAACCTTGTGTTATCTAATTTCATCGCGTGACGCGAATGGTGTAGAACTTTGTGGAAGACCCGCGGGTCCCTGCGATGAGTCTGGAATGTAGGACGACTGATGTATAAAAGCCGACGTGCTTGACCCGCTGATCAGATTTTCGACGATCGCCGAGTGTGTACGCCACTATCGTTGTTCTTTTGAGTGTAGCCTGCTTTTGAGGGCACAAGTTTGGCCAATAAAACGCTAGTTTTGTTAACAGTTTTGCTGCCTTCTTCACCGTCACTGCTACTTCACAATGCAGTACAAAGTTTGCGCCCATCCTGCTTGGCTTCGTCCTTGTTTCTTCGTGATGCCCTGTTATATGTTCAAATACAGGTACAGATATAAGTAAAACGGTCTTCGAAAAGAATTATGGGGACCATAATTCCACATTTGTATTGTAAGTGAGCTATAAAAGCAATTAATTCCAACACGTGGCGACCACACTGGCTTATATTATGTGATTTCAACGGAAACGCTTTTTGAGAAGTAAGCGGAAACACTTTGCTGATCTTTCCGCTTTGCGATGAAAGATAGGCTGAACGAGAGTAAGGGTGATTGGCCTTCCACTCAAAGTGCGCAGCGAAGCACGAAGTAAGGCGGTAAAACGCGCGCATTGTCCCGCGTGCAGGTTTGGAAGCAAGAAGGCTTCAGTACCAGGCCTCATCATGAACAACTACATGAGCGCGTTCGCCACGACACCCGACATGCCAAATGGTCTTAAAGGCGGCAAGCAGCCCAGGACATCTATGGTCGCCGTGTTCGCGAAAAAGAGCGGACAGCGAGTCCTCCGCTTCCAGGCGGGGGCCGGAGGAGGACTTCCTGGAATGTGGGCTTTGGTTGAGGTAACCTGCGCGCACAGTGATAAGGAAGCGCGGACGTGGCAAACGCGGCCGTGAGCAGACATTTTCATATCGTTTACTTGAGGTGAAATACGTAAGCGAAAAAAATTCTTCAGAGGTTTCCACTTAAGCCGGAACAACGTCTCATGTAAATTAATGAAATATGTGCACGACCGAACAATTTATTCCAACTGATGAGATACGAAATACGTAACGTAGGGTGCTTTTATCAATGCATTTTTGGTTTCAGATACGCCAATACATAGTTAATGAGATATGAAAGCCTTTCTCCGCAAGCTGAGATGCAGCACGTCAAAAAGATATTTGAGCTGCCAATAAGTCAGGATTTGTGTTTGGTACTTGCTTATGGAAGCTTGCAGCATACTGCTAATGATAGTAATGACTGTGATACCAATGAAAGAAACGAAAGAAAAATTTTTCCTCTTCAGACGCAGTGTAAGATCGCATTGTGAATATTTCTATCCATAAGCAACTGAGTCAGAAAAGCGAGAGTAGTCTCTCTGCAAAATGCCAGTTCCAGAGCAGCTGAGCGGTTGATTTCCTGCCGCAGCTAGGGAAATTAGTACAAACGTTTATAAGAACATACCATTTGGGCACTTTTAGGCACTTTGGTTTAGAAATTAGGTGTTATTGATGTTTTGGATTTTGTAATATAGAAAAGAAAAGATTTCTCGTTTTGTCGCACTCGCTGCGCTATCGTCAGTAACGAGAATCCGAATACGAAACTTCAGCGTTTCAGTGTGGTCAAAGAAGTGAGTGATTGCTCAGTTTATTGTAGCATATATTACGCGATGGAGTTGATCCGTGAACAAAATCAGCAAAAGAACATGTTTGCTGCCGTCTCCCGAAATGATTTGACGTTTTAGTTCATGCACTTTGATAGCTACATTATTCCCACATCAGCGAAAATTTACGTGGCATGAATTGAATGGACCTTTTGTCCTTTGCCTAGCTACCTTTTCCATTTGTCGAAGAATATAATGTTGTTCACGGCTATGTTGGGGTAATATTAATGTTAGAAGCTCACCAAGAATTAGGGCCATGAGATCCCAAACTGTTTTTCCGGTAGTGTGTGTCGGCTGCTCAATAATTTTTTTTTCGCAAGAAACGTTTTAGATTGTGCAATTGAGACTTGCTATATATATATACAATTTCCACTGAATAATTTTACCTTGAAAATCACAGAGGCCGTGAACGCAGTGCGCCTTTTGCACAGGACGGGAAGCGTGCCCTGGCATTTAACTGCCAGTTTAACAATTTTTTTAGTGTCATCGTGTCATTGCCTACAAGATATCTAGAAGTGAATTCCCTTTGATCATGTCATTGTGGGTTTTTGAGATGCATTTCTATATATATAAAAATATAGGCGCTTACCTAAACAGAGGAAATAACTTTTACAGTGGCGAGAATATGACTGCCAGTTGTGCTAAGTAGAGAACCACGAAGCCTAGAGGTATTGTAATTACATAATTTTCTCATACTGAGGGCCGGTATTTTAGCCAAAGTCAGAGTTGAGGAAGTAACTAAAAAAGGCACATTCAAAGGCACGCACTAATATTTAGATTTCTTTTTTGGACTTGGGAAAGTTTTTGTGTGATGAGCCATATAGTTGAGCTAGCAGAGACAGGGTTAAACAAAGTTACAGCTGCAGGTGTGTGGAAGGATGCTATGCATATTAGGTAAAAATATCACGAACACTGCTGCGAATAACAGTTACTATTTCACTTAAACGCAGTTTCACTTATTCGTTGTTTTGCTAAAAGAAATGTAAAATATTCTAAACCTGTGAAACACCATTTGCTCTATTTCCTTTATTATGTGAAATGTTGCTACGGATAAAAGTACTTGGGGGACTTTTTCAGGTATAACGGGAAATTTACTCAAACAAGAATAACGGTGCATGTACTGGTTAATTGATAGTTTTGATGGCACCATGGAACGCGAAACAAGATGAATTAAGAATGTGAGACAGGGAAGAGCGTCACTCGTTACAAAGTTCATTTGGAGCGACATTCACTTCTCATAAACGGAGGGTGCCATCTTGTGCAAACATATATTTTCTCGCTGAAGCCAGACCTTGGAAATGAGATTCCGAATATTCTTGCATACATAATCTTATAATAAAGAGTTGATGTTCGGGGCTGCGCAGAGCCACCGAACTAATTTAGGCAACTGTTCTCTATCGCCTCATTGCCGTAGCCAAATGTGTTTGTGAAGACTGTCACCTTGCTAGTAAAAATTGAGCCTGTCTGCACCCTGTAAACTGAGTTGCTATCTAAGCTGTTTGCTAAATAGCCATATCTCTCTTTGCTCCGCGTCCTGGTACACCATGAAGAAGAACTGCTTAACTGATGACTGAATGTATGCAAAAGCCCTTGTCGTTGCTTGGTGCCAATTACAGGTTGGTTTTTTTAAAAGGTAACAATAAGCCTACAATCAATTTTCGCAGATTGACAAGTTGCCGTGACGACGTAGACTAACGCACTATCAAAAGTATGACTTTCGAATATTTAGCAAACTTTTAACTCGTAGTCTGGCCAACTCGTGCCCAGCAAAAAGAAAAGTGTATCCTAAAGTTCAGCGATAGTGACGAGAACAGTCGCAGATTGTGGAAATCGGATCTGTGGGCCGAGTGTGTAGACTTCTATACTCGAGTCGTCGACCGTTTCATTCAAATCTATGGCACTCGCGTGCTTACCAGAAAGTACTAAATGATTATGTCGCGTATGCAATCAAATCACTCAAAGTCCAGCGAGAACACACACAACAGTTAATATCAATGATGACATTCAAGCAAGTTACAAATCATGCAGGTGCCACTTGTGCTTAGCGATAGCTTAGCGGGCGAAATGCAGCCCCTGGAAAACGGATAAATTAGTACACGTGTCTATGCGTACCTCATAAAAAGCATAGTGCCGTTGCCAAAAACACGAGTGCGAGAACTAATGCACACGTAGTAAAGAAAACTAACAAACAAACAAAGAGCAATGTCCCCGATTTCGTTATCGACGGTGCAAAGGCCTAATGTGCATAACATAGACTACTTCATATTGCGACAGGCACCGGCTTCAAGCAAGTTACAAATCATGCAGGTGCTGCCGCGTGTGCTTAGCGATAACTTAGCTGGCGAAATTCAGTCCCTGGAAAACGGATAAATTAGTAAAAGTGTCTATGCGCACCTCATAAAAAGCATAGTGCCGGTTCCAAAAAAACGAGAGCGAAAACTAAAAAACGCGTAGTAAAGAAAACTAACAAACAAACAAAGAACAAAGTCCCCGATTTCGTTATCTGTAGTGCAAAGGCCTAATGTGCATAACATCGACTACTTCATATTGCGACAGGCACCGCCTTCAAGCACCTTACAAATCATGCAGGTGCCGCTTGTCCTTAGCGATAACTTAGCGGGCGAAATGCAGTCCCTGGAAAACGGATAAATTATTACACGTGTCTATGCGTACCTCATAAAAAGCATAGTGCCGTTGCCAAAAACACGAGAGCGAGAACTAAAGTACACGTAGTAAAGAAAACAAACAAACAAACAAAGAACAATGTCCCCGATTTCGTTATCGATGGCGCAAAGGCCTAATGTGCATAACATGCACTACTTCATATTGCGACAGGCACCGGCTTCAAGCAAGTTACAAAGCATGCAGGTGCCGCTTGTGCTTAGCGATAACTTAGCTGGCGAAATTCAGTCCCTGGAAATCGGATAAATTAGTGCACGTGTCTATGCGCACCTCATAAAAAGCATAGTGCCTGTGCCAAAAACAAGAGAGCGAAAACTAAAGAACGCGTAGTAAAGAAAACTAACAAACAAAGAAAGAACAAATTACCCTATTTCGTTATCGATGGTGCAAACGCTTAATGCGCATAACACGGACTACTTCATATCGCAACAGACACCACGTTGTCTGAGTATTGTGGTCCGGCCAGAACTCATAGTCCATGGCGCCAATACGCCGGGTGATCTTGTAGCGTCCGTTATAGCGTTTTCACGAAGTTCTTTCAGCGAATCTGTGTCCAAACCCAAACACTGCTACTGAATTCGTATTCCATGTAGCATCATAGAATATTTTGGTGTCAACTGTTAATCCTTTGCTCGTTCTTCGTGCGGTGGCAGGTGAGTCGTCACGCTTCCTGTGCGCGTGACAGATAGAGGACGTCGTTGAGATTCTCTTCATCGATGACGTGCGGCAGCATGGTGTCGAGAATCGTCGTCGGCTTCCTTCCATAAACTAACTTGAACGGCGTGACCTGCGTTGTTTCTTGCAGTGCCGTCTTTTAGGCGAAGGATACTCACGGAAGGCCGCCTCCCACGTTTTGTGTTCGACGTCGACGTGCATTGGCAATCCATTAGCCTCTCCGAAAGTTCTTTCTTCCGCTGGTGGTAAGCAGCTGTCGCGCGGTGACTTGCATGTCGTTACTGGAGGATAGCTTGAATAGGCTCCGCTGTAAAACCCGTTCCGTGGTAGTAATGGGGACTTCTGGCGCACCATGTCGCAGCGAATTGTTCTCGACTACGAGTCTGGCTACTTACACTACACTACCTGTGGGCGGGGCTTTCGTTTCCCCACAGCGCGTACGGTGGCTGCTGGCCACCCCGGTTCACTTGTTTCCCGGTGATGACGTCGAAAACGTCCAAGTAAGTTTATTCCGATCTGCGGAAATAGTCGCGAAAGAGGCTGTCTTAACTGTAGGAATTCCGCTGGCTTTGTCGTTAGTATCTTACATCTTAGCAAGCTGCGGTACATATTGAAGTAATGAGTGACGTCGGCGTTGAGGCATGGCCAGTATTACTTCTCCTGCAACCTCCTGAGTGTACGGGAGAAACCCAGATGCCGTGTGATTTGGTCATCATGAAGGGCATGCAGAACTTCAGGCCGCCGTTTCGAAAGCACAACCAGAGATTATTTGGTGCGTAGGGGCGAAGAATATTTCGCTTTTCTGTAATGAAAACGACAAAAATCGGTGCCTAAATACCTTTAGGAGAAAGTCCACCTTCCCTTCCAAGAAAGCAACAAGGCTTCCTCTTAGCTCCATGTCAGCTCACTGATGTTTGGCAGTCGTCGGCTTTTATTGTCCCTAGGAAAGTGTCTTTGACCTGGTGGTCTTGCGGTGTTTGAGCTTTAATGCGCTCACCGTTTTATATGAATAGAGGCCACTGCCAAACGGGACGAGCGCGAGCGCCGACAACAACAACCGTCTTCTCTTCGTCTTCTTCTCTTCGTGAGAAAGGACCCATCCTGGCGACCTATGAAACAGGCAGCACTGGTTGGTCGTAGTGCGGCTTCAGTCGGTCGACATGACCAGTTTCGCGTGCGCGACGCCAATGGTCCGTAGATGGCTGAATAGGATCAATGACGTAGCTGTCCGGGGACCTCTGTCATAAAACCGGTAAGGGCCGTGATTTTTTTAGTTGAATTTTGTATAAAGGCCGGGAGTATATGAGGGAACGCGGAGCCTTAGTAGCGTTCCAGGTGAATATGACGGAAAACACCAGCCTGCGTCCAGGCCATGTTTCTGGCTGCCTTGGTTTTGCGCGGGAAGAGAACGTGCTGTCCGACGACATTCTTCGCCATAAGTGGCGGCTTCAGATATAGTCGTAGGTTCTAAAGCGTCGGGGCGATACAAAAGAGACGTGTCCATATACGAGGAAGGTTTGCGACCATAAAGAAGACAAAAGGGAGGGAATCCCGTGGCAGACTTAGTGGCGCTATTGTAAGCATACATAATAAAGGAAAGGATGCGGTCCGAGATAGTGTCGTCAGTGGAGGCGTACGTGGCGAGTATGTCGCCGAGAGTACGATTAAAGCGTTCAGTCATACCACTTTGGTGTGTATGACTGAAGGTGACTGAAGCGCCTTGCGATTGCTAGGCGCTTCTAGATCTATGAAGAATTTTGCATTCGCGATGGAGGGCTTGTACAGTTTCGGAGAGGAATGAAGGACCACGGTCACTCATTATCTCGCGATGCGCACTGCGTCGAAGAACGGGGTTGCGAAGGATGAACAAGCCGACTTCACGTGCTGTGGCTTTTGGACCGCTGAAGTTTCGGCGTAGCGCGTGAGGTGGTCCACGGCGAGAACGACACAGCGGTTGCCATTTTGGTGTATGGTAAATCCCTACAAATTAACCGTACAAATCAATGCTGTTATGGTCAAAAGGCCAGGAGGGACAAGACAATAGTTGGAGCTGCCCTGTTACTTTTGAGAAGGGCTCTTGCGGCGTTGGGACTTTGAACACGAGCGGACGTACTACTTAACGAAGGGGTGCCTTCCTCGCCAATAGTGTCGAAGTCAAAAGCGTGCATACGTCTTTAGTACAGAGCCTTTGGTGTATTGTGGATATGCATGAAAAGAGGCACATATGTCAGAACGTAGATTCCGAGGAATCACTAGCAACCATTTACGGCCATCAGGTAGGCAGTTGCGGCGGTACAGGAGCCTTTCGTGGATGGCAAAGTGACGACCAGTGCACCGAAGCGAGAAGCTGGCGGTACGTGGTGACTGTTGAGATACATACTCTAGAAGAGAGGCTATACAAATATCCCGGCGTTGCTCTGCTGGCATGTCGGTGAATGTAAGAGGCGAATAATCTTAGCTGGAGATAGACGGAGCACCATGTTCATCGGGGAGTGGTGAGCGCGAAAGAGCGCCGGCATCCAAATGCTTACTGCCCGACCGGTAGAGAACACGGATTTGATAGTCTTGTAGACGCAGTACCCAACAACCTAGGGGGCAAGATGGGCCTTTTAATGACGACAACCAGCACAGTGCGTGGTGATAGGTCACGACGTCAAATGGATGGCCATATACGTAAGGTAGAAATTTGGTGATTGCCCAACGGTTGCAAGACATTCTTTTTCGGTGACCGAATAGTTCGTCTCCGCTTTGGCGAGAGTGCGGCTGGCGTAAGAGACGACGTACTCGTCGAAGCCAGACGTACTCTGGGCAAGAATAGCGCCGAGGCCTACTCCACTTGCATCCATGTCGATTTCGGTAGGAGCGTCCGGGTCAAAGTGGCGTACAATAGGTTGGAATATCAATAGATGACCGGGGTTGTTCGAGAAGTATGGGAGAGGCCTTTGCCCTGAAGTGGGCGTAACCAGGCTGATGATGATGATGATGATGCTGATGATGCTGATGATGATCAAAAGATGGCGTAATGTGGCGAACGCGTCAACCGAAGTGGTAGACCATGCCGAGATGCATTGGCTGTTGCCAAGCAGCGGCGTTAAGGGGGCGATTATGGACGCGAAATTAGGCACGAATTGGTGAAAGTGCAAAAACAGGCCTCTACAGCTACGGAGTTCTTTCAGCGTAGACGGCCTGGGGAACTCAGCGATGGCACGAAGCTCTGCAGGGTCGGGAAGGACACCGTCCTTGCTGACAACATGACCCAAGATGGTAAGCCGGCGGGCGGAGAAGTGGCACTTCTGCAAATAAAACTGCAGTCCAGCATCTGAAATGCAAGTCAGGACGTTTACCCTCTCATACGAAGTGAGCCAGTCCTCGGCGTCGTGTTCGTCAGTGATATTGAAAATGACAGGGCCTCACTATATTTCTACTCCGGAGCAGGCGGCCGCCGGTGTTGCGGTAACACTTTGCTGTTGCACGTCAGCAGGCATTGCCAAGGCTCGAGGTAGAGTCCGGGTAGGGAGTTCCAGGATGAAAAGTGGAACCAGCGTGCTCCACCAATTCATAGTACGCGTTTAAGGTTAAATGCGCTCGTGGTTTTGTATGAGTGCACAGTGAGAGGCAACGGCCGAGCGGGGCGATCGCGAACAACAACCGTCTTCTTCGTCTTGTTCTGCCGCCCGTTTTTGTCATTACATGCAGAACAATGGTGAATTTTTTTCTCAATAGCCGGAGACTGCCGTGTTCCGAAAGGAATATATGATGGCTGACCGCTGATTGCTCTGGCGCTTCCTACTCTAAGCTGCCAGGGAGCATGAATTTATTTGCGTATAACAGAAACATTTCTATAGCAGTATAACCTTATTGATTCCTGTTGGCACCAGAACAACCTATCTCTGCCACCTCTTCTTAGCTGAGGATTCGTTCTGGCGCCGTTTTTAACATTCATTTGACGACGCCGCGGTTTTCGTCCAGCCACCGCAAGCTAAATAAAAGGGAAATGGACCAAACGCCAGACGCCGGCAGCACCGTCTTCATCCGGTTATCCTCTTTCACGGTGCTGATTCGGCCTCAGCAAAACCCCCTTCACTTGAGTGTGCGCGTGGCCTTGTCAGCCAATTCTATCTGAAAATCTGCCTAATGTAAGCAGTGCTATTCCCTTTGAAAGCAAGAAAGAAAGACCTACTATAATTGAGTAATGTGTTTGATTGGGGTTTTCCAACACCGCTGCGGCTTACCGTCGAGTGCTTACGTAGATGGTTACGTAAATGTGAGGTCAGAGGATTGGAATAAAACAGATTGTTATAGTTCTGTGTTATATCGCTCAACGATCTGATGAAACCAGTGGCTAAGGATTTCCTAATAACCAGTGATGACGAGAAGCAGCTCTTGTATTGCTTGAGGAGACCTTTGAGTTGTGCTTTCTTATACCTTCGAAAACGAGTAATAGTGAAACTTCGTTAAGTAACACCAGCCACCATTGTAGGTGCGACTGAATCTTAGAGGACCTGCGAATCGCGAACTGCTGTAACTTTTTCCACGCAGGCAATCTTCATGTTGCTGTTCACGGGCGTTTAACGTAAATCTATTACAAACTTTCCGATTTTAACTCTGCAATCAGCCATCCACGATTGGTCACAAAATCTTCGAGCAACCACCCACCGCACCTGTCTGCCACGCGACGTCAGTAAAAGAGCGAAAACGCCCCATGTATTATGATATGTGCGCGCTGATTATGCATGATTAGACTAAACGAAAGAAAAATGAATTCTCATTCGATGCCTTTTTCACTATTTGCGAGAAAATACATGTCAAACTATTTCGGGCTGCACAAAGTTTGCCTGTCTGTTATGCGCCGTCATGAAACCGCGAAAACTCATCGCGCCAAAGGGACGTGCGCGCGTTAAAAGCGTCTTAATATGTAGAACAAAACAAATGTTTTCTGAATAGCCCTAGACTTCCCCGTTCCGGAAGGGATAGGAGATGGCTGCCCTCCGATCCCTGTTGTAGTAGCTGCTTGGAGCTTCCAGGGAGCATGGGCTTTTTTGCGTATACTAAAATATTTGGCATCACACTATAAGGTTACCGATACTTTTTGGCACATGTATGACATTGCTTTGCTAACGATACTTTGTTGAGTAATCGTTCTGGTGGCATTTTAACACTACTTTGCGCGCTGCTGCGATTTTTGACGAGCCCCCGCAAGAAAAGTAAGGAAAAGGGAAGTAGGACCAATCGCACTCACCAGCGCCACGCTCTTTATCGGTTATTTCGTGTAAGCCAATCAAACAAGAAAAACCGCTCATTGTAGCCAATCTTAATCGTTTTGAAAGCTAACCAAACAGACCTTCTATAAGTTAGGAGGGCGCTTCATCTGGTTGCTCACACAGCGCCGTGGTTTATGATCCGATGCTTGTATCTGTGGTTGCGTAAATTTGACGTCAAGAGCTTGTAATAGCTTTATGTTATGGCGCTCCAGGTGTTTAAATCCTTGACTGAAGTTTGCCAGCATTGTTTTCGCTTTATTTGCCTCGTGTTGGGCGATTCCTCATGCGATACAAATTTCAAATATCCTGGTCGAGTGGTAGATGGTGGTCACCCTCAAAGACGACGGAAATAATAATACTGAAGCAATGCGCAATGGCTGACTAGATCTGCGAGAACACTGCCTGTATTATCTAGGCTGTATTGACTATATCCTCACATAAAGGAAAATGAGACATCCACCTAATCGTAGAAATTGCTACAGAGGAAACCCATGCGGGTTCCTCGAAAGAAAGGCTACGTAGTTGAACAAACATTCGTCCTGGGAGGCTTTTCTTTGGAGGAACGCGTATTGGTTTCCTTTGTGGCAATTGCTACGATTAGGTGGATGTCTCATTTCGCTTTATTAATTACTTCCCTCCTCCTTGCCGGTGTCCGCAGAACAATTACGTCAAGCACTTGCCCTCGCATGGAGCTGTCAATAAATTTGACTTCGCCCTGCTATCTGCTAGCTGCCTGCTTAGCTCAGATGGTAGAGCAGCTGCCCCGGAAAGGCGGTAGTCCCGGGTTCTAGTACCGAATCAGGACGAATTTTTCTCGAACTGCGAGACTTTTCTTTCGAGGAACCCGTATCGGTTTCCCTTGTAGCAATCGCTACAATGAGGTGGATGTCTTATTTCCTTTTATTAATTTTTTCCCTCCTTGCTGGTTTCCGCACAACTATTACGTCGCGTCCCCATATTATCAATATGTCGTCTAAGTATCGTAGGTATGTGTGGGGCTTGTCAGTGCAGCGCCATAGAAAATCTGGTTCTAGAATTCTCATAAATATGTTCCGATTGGTTGGTGCAAAAGGCATACCCATACTTATCCCTTGTATTTGTAGGTAGTAACTATATTCGAATTTGAAGTAGTTATGTGTTAAGTGTTGTGGAACGAGTCAGGAAGAACCTGAAGCTCGAAGGTATAAATGTCGAGCAAGGTGGTGAGAACACATAAACGAAAGAAAAGCGAAGGATGCTGGCCCTGCCATGCGTGCACAACATATCTAACCGCTTGAAAAAGATAGGGCGCAAAGCTGGAGTTAATGCTGCGCTCACTCACCCAGAAAAACTGAAAAGCGTTTGCCGACGCGTCAATAGTAAAAAGACGATAAAGCAGCAAGGGTGCACGATAATTCACCAGCGCCGCTTTGTTTATTGCGCAGAAGCAGTGGTGCATTCTATACCTTTGAACTGTGGGAAAAAGTATATAGAGCAAACTGGAAGAAGCACAATAGAAAGACTTAAAGAACATAAAGTTAATGTTGAGCATACGGCCAGGAATCTAGGCACCGAAGTCAGGGATTTCACTCCAATGCTTGTGCCGTAGAATTCAGACCCTGTGAAGTGCTAGAAAAACACAATGAACAGCTGGTTGAGAAGATTATTGAAGCAGCCGAGACTGCCAGACTTCGAGATCAATGTGCTAGTACGCTGTCCGTGTTTCAAACAAAAAATAGAACTTGAGCGTTTGCACGTGCACTCGCTTTCTTGAGTGCGCAGGAGTGCTTGTTTCACATCTACAATGACGCGTCTGTGACACACGTGGGCAAATGTATACGAAGCCGTGTTTCTTTCGAATACAAGTTGTTGAAAGTAAGCGCTCGGGGTGGGGTCGTCTTCTGATCTCGTGTCCCTTCAAAGTCTTGCGCTGTTGACAGCAGGAGGAACTTCTCGTCAGCAGCAGCGATGCTGAAACCCAGAAACACATTTACATAAATGTTTCAAAAACGACCACCTTTTCAAGTGGCCACGGCCACTTGTTGGCAGAGCGGGGGCGTCTATAGTGACCTTATTTTTGTTTTACTGGCGTCGTTGGTTTTAGACATGAACAACTTCAAAGTTGGAAATGCTGAAAATTGTACAGCTGAGATAAGTCTGAAGTTCCTTCGCGCATCATGCCTAGTCCGAGGCAAACTGTCGACTGAAAAGAATTTATACTGAGAAGGTTCAGAACACTTGACTGTAGCTGAAAGTTTGCTCATGTTTGCAGAAGGCATCGTTACAATAGGGAAGGTAGCACTTACGTTTTTAGAGCTTTCTCACGATGTGTACCCAGGGATTGTAAAGATCAAGTAACGTCTTCGGGAGAAGTACTTGCAGCTGCCGCACAACAAACAAGTTCATTGTATTGCCCTTCGCTTGTACAGTCGTTTGCACAAAACCAAACCTTGGGAAACACCACTGTAGCCCATTCAGCTTATTTACACATCATAGACCAAATACGGGATCGACATATTTCGAACATGTGAGCGCCTATGAACACACGAGCAACTGTTGTGCCTTTCGAACGAAAGGGTCTGAAAGGTCTGAAATGTCGCATATATCTTCGCGGTCTTAGGTGTCTTTGTTGTCAGATTAGCATACCTCTCTAAAGTTAATATTTAATTTAGAGAAGCTGCTTACACAGCTATTTCTTCGCAGGTCTTAAAGTGCATCTTTACTCGCAATGTTTCTACCTGCGTCCGGTCGCCGACTAGAACCCTTCCCACACCACCCGTGACCGCAGACAACGATCCCGACATTGAGGTTGGTGTTTGTCATTTATTTGCGGCACATGCGCTAAAGAACGAAAATTTGGGAGAGCTTACGGGGTGTGTTTAACCACACTTCTTCAAATAAAAATCATTCTTGTTCCCTTTCCGAGGTTCTCTTTCCAATTATATCAGTCCTGCATGACGGCAAAAGCGCTGCTTTACGAAAACAGAAAACATTAGTAAATGTGACATCAAACAGTATTGTGGCAAAATTTTAGCTAATTGAGAAATATAGTTTTAACGCTATTCTTGTGAAATAATGTTGCTATCTTATACGCTAGAAGTGGCTTTCTTGCTCTTAAACAATCTTACGCGTCGCAAACAGTACGTCATCGCCCGACATGGCGAAAAACAGTACAGGCACAGATATTGAATCCGAATATGGTAATGGAATAAATGTGCGAAGCGTTATTGCGACTTGCAAATTTGCTAATAAAGAAAACCTTTCACGCGAAAATAAAACGTCGTGCACCACCAAACATTTTTTCTGTTTCGAACCATTGGAAATACTGGCTCACCGAAGCTTGGACTAATGACGAGCACAATGCTTTTTGAAAATTTGTGAATTTCGCTTCTTGAGCAAGCAAGCGCCTCTCACTGATACCGAATAGATGCCCCTGTGAAGGCAATTTAGCTAAAACGAGAAGGTTTTAAAATGTTCCGAGGAATGAACAGTGAGTTGGTTGAAAAATAAAAGAAGCCATGAGGAGTTACATTACTTATATTTTCCGCAATAAAATCCCAAAGGTGCCAAAGTTGCAAAAAGAACAAATAATTAGTCAATTTTAGAGGTATGTAAAACAAATCGTGGCCGATTTAGTAAAATTTTACAGAATATCCTCGCATAACAGAAATCTTGCACTTCAGAAAGCTCTCACGTTATCTATCTTAAGAGAAACATTCTGCCTATTTTTATAACCCTGTGTGATCATTGCTGTCGTCTAAGGAGTTCTAAAAAATAAAATTGCAAGTGCATTCATGCTGCATTCAGAGCTTGTTGTTTTCGTTGCAGTAAAGAAAAGTGGCTCAGATTCCTTGCCTCTTCTGAGCAACGGAATTGGCTGAGCTCGGGTTTTCAAGTTTCCTGAATGCGTATTTTCCCTACAGTACGTAACTGCAGCAAGCACGCTAGAGCACTTATAGAAAGCTGTTCACTGCTGGTGTGGGGAAAATACTTCTGGCACTAATCGTTAACTACACATGCTATCTGAAATGCTACCTGTTGATATGACTAATACACCAACCTAGTAGGAAAGCGGAATGACACCACGGCAGTGGATAAGTCAGTTGGGTATGCTCAGATAAGGGCAGTTGTTAAACGGATCTCAACTAATTTGAATTTCACTAAAACGTTTACATTAGGAAAAGGCGCTCCTCCTGCAAATCGAACCGAGATTATGATATCGACGTACTTGACTGCTTGACACATAAAAAAGCTTAACGGAGGCAGCCCAGAAATATCGTTATCAAACCATAAAATGTCGAAACTGGAAAGGTGCCTGGTATAGATAATAGTCTTGTTTAAACACTAAATGGTTTACTCTAAATCAATGAGCCCTCTAAATGAATCAGGCCTAATTTAATTTAGTCACCTCGTAGCGCGGTACGGACACAAACAGCGAAACTTCTTTTCTAGTGATAAGGCAAGAATTGTGCTGAAGGCGTCAGACTAGTGCAAGGCATGCATTCGTTCTACTTGTCTAATAATGTAAAATTTGAAAAAGAAAATTACTTGCACACTGCGCGGTTACCAAGCAGAGATTGGAAGATGCTGTAAATGCGCACTTGACACATCATAGCGCCCTGACTGATTACTAGCTCTGCACGAATAATGCCAACACTCACACTCTCAGCTTCTAAACATGAAGTTGACGGTACTTGCACTTTTGCACTCTTGCCCGCATAGGAAGCTTCCAAGGAGCACAACTCCCTGTTCATTCATCTGTGGGTCAAATTGAATATTTGAAAATATTGAATTGAAAGCACAAATTGAATATGACGAAGCTCCCTACGCTGGGTCATCAGGCACAAGAGCCAAGAATAATTAGAAACGTTTTCCAGACAACTTGACGGGGCCCAGAAACTCTTACAACACAGATGGCAGGACAAGAGGCGTGATTGTAAATAGCTTGCAAAGCACAAATATTAAAGGCACTTCGCCACGCATGCATAAATTTGCACTGAGATAGATGATATAGCTCGGTATTAAATCCAATCAATACATCCGTATTTTGATTCGTCTGAGAGCAGCGTTCAACGAAGTGCCCCCTTTGGTATTGCAGGCCACGGCCAGTGGAATATTCGCCAAGAAGCCCCTCGTGTCATGGCTCGCCCCGAACGACAACGTGCACTGCGATGGTACCAGTGACGGCGAGGAAACAACGGCGGTCGAGAAGTACAACGCAGTCAGATCGAAAGACTACTGCGTGAGGACAAAAGAATGCCACGTGATTGAGCAGATAATGAAAGACATTCTTTCCAAGCAGACAAAGAACAGACACAAATAAAGAGCAATATTGGAAGATCTACTCAATGTGTTTTTTTTTCTTTTTTCTTAGTTTTTACCGTGAAGGTGATAGTGCGACTGAAGCGCTCAATATAATACTGTGCGACTTTCTAGGTTTCCCGATACCAGTGCGACGAAGTTCGCGTATTGAAGAAATGTGGCAAATGCAAGCATAAATGGCAGGCAAAATTTGAAATGTAGGGGTTCTTAAGAAGTAATTGCTTGCTGATAAAAGTTTGTTTTCAGCCTGTTTCAATACGTAAGTGCAGAGCTTCCATGATCTACCGCTTCAATGTAACCTGGAGGAAATGTATCACCGACCAGGCAGGCAAGTGTATAAATGGTAGGCCATGAGCAGTTGTGTGTATAGCGCAGACAGATAGACAGTAAAGGTCAGTATATTTTTCCTACTTACACGATTCCAGTGGTCAGCAATTCAGGAGCTCTATAAAGAGAAAGATCCGCTACTCCAAGAACTTCTCGACATGTCAAGAAAATACCAGTACAAATATCGATGAAATCGAAAAACTAGTGACCAACAGAGCTCTTCAGGTGGGGTGCTACTAGGCTACCCATACCGGCAGCATACTGTTCCAGAGACGCTGCAGCCGCTGCCTACTGTTAAGAACTCCCGCTGAGATGTAGCAGCAGCGCCAACTGTTCTTGGAAAGCAACCGTCACCCTCTAACCAAACGGCGCCACTAAGTCGTCTGTGTGCAGAACAATACGTGTGCCCTCGTCTCTCCGTCGCGGGATTGCCGAGATGAGTTCGACGAAGCAGGCTTTGTGCGTGAACCCGTCAGCACCCACCAGATCTGCTATGGGCCAGGGAGGTCCCGAGGGAATGTCTTCGAAGGCCCCTTCCCACGCACCGTTCTTCAAGTAAGTCCCGAGTTCTACGAAGTCCGTCGGACCTCGGCTCCAGACCGTGAACCTCGCGCAAAGCAGTGTGTGTGTGTAAGCCGTCCCGCAGAGAGGCGACTTGTTTACGATGACTGGACGGCCGTTTGCCTTACCTTGGGATCGAGGGAGGACCGAGTGTTTATAAACCGCTGTTGTGCGGCTGCTCAGGGCACTTTCTCAAGCAGTCATATTAGACTGATGTACTTTTCTCTCGCAGTCATGCTAGACTGATGAACGGTATATAGATAGTGTAAATAAACCCATATGCCTCGTTCTCGATGAGAAGCAGTACTTCCCTTCAACAACGTCCTCAGCGTGGATAAGTTGGACGACGGCATGGGCCAGGTACCATCAAATTCATGCCCGGCTCTTCAAACAAACACGTACCACGCGCAGAACAGACTACATCACTACATGACTGACCTATACAAAACATCATATTGCGAAAATTGCCATAGCACACTAGACGTACATCATTTGCTCTGGCCGTGTGGTCAGACCCACGCAAACAAGGATCAAGACTCCGCCAGACTACAAGAAGCATTGCGCAGCACGGACCTGGCGGAGCAGCTATGGGCCGTCCAGCGAGCCCACGATGCGGCCAGGAAGTTACAACTCCCGGTCCCAACGTTGGAGTAGCCCGCTCAATGGGACCTTGCGTCCCGTTGCTCGTAGGACCTCTCAATAAAGTTATTCAATCCAATCTAATCTCGACAACTGATTACGAGCGTTGGGATTGAGCCCCCAATCCTGACACTACGCTGCGACCGTCAGCAGCAACAACAGTAGCGGTACCAACTTTGGTATCATTCACGTCGACCAGCGAGCGTGTTAAATAGTGCGGCTTTGTCTCCGTCATGAGGAGGTCGCCTGTATCAGCTGAAGAGAGCACTGACAACGAATGCGGATCTCAAAGTATGCTGTTGGGCATTTCGCTGGTCAAGAGATCGGGGCGACTATGCGACAAGTACGAATCGCGCAGCTCACCTTGCAACAGAAGCACGCTTGAGACTCCGACTCGGCTTGAACTTATTTGGCTCTCTTATTGTCTTCGTCTGCGGCTAGGGAGCATGAAACGGCATGCGAAAGCAACCATCGTGTGTATGCAAGAGCTCCACGCAAAAACTTCCAGCGCTGTTTTTTCTCACGTGAAACTATAAACGTAGCGTACCGCGCTACGTACGCAGTATTCTCGCGTTTGCGCACGCAAGGCATCTACGTACGTGAAAGAAACTCTGCATTGGTCGGCTACCTACCACGTCGGTACCGTGTCGTATAGCACTACGAAGGACTGATTTCTCAGCCCGGGGCTGTCCCGGGCTCCGGCGTTCATTACCAAGCTTAGCCAGGACCCGCATGTGCATAGCTAGGCCCATCCTGTCATGAACGGAAACTAATACCCCCTGTTTTTTATTTACGGATTGTAGGGTATGTGTCAGCTTCATTCTTTCCGGTTCTAATCAGCTGCAGTGCACAAACAACAAAACACTGAAATCTTTGTTTCTCCCTTCGGGACAGGAGTGCTCTGGCCCATTGCCTGTGATGTTATTTTTTCCTGGTACGTAAACATTTACATTATTCTTACGATTTGGTACTATGAGGTCACTTAGCATACAACTATATGTATATATATAGAATATTTACGTGGAATCGACAAGGATGAGGAGCAGCACCACCAAGATATACACTTTATCAGTCATCAAAGAATACTAATGTATTCGTAATGTATGCACCTAAAGCTAAAAACCCCGGCTACATAAACCTCTTAGACTGGCACATACCCGCTGCAATATAGCTGAGCCAAATATAGTTGTACCATTTGCTCTCCTTTTAGCATCGACCCGATGATAAAGGCTTTGAAAGAAGCGATAAAGAACTGCGCAGTCTTGTCAGTCTTCATAGTACGGCGCCATACGAAGCACGTGAACCAGCTTGGGTAGAGGCCGTAGGCGTGTTGAACAGTGGGATCCGTCTGGAACAACTTCGTAGTGGACGTCACTGATGCGTCGGAGAACTATGTAGAGCCTTAAGTATTTGCTTAGGAGCTTTTCAGAGAGCCCACGCCGAAGAATAGGTGTCCAGACCCTCACTTTGTTGCCAATGTTGGATGTTACAAGTCTGTGCCGAGGATTGTAGCGTCTGGCGTCACAGTCCTGTTGTTTGTGGATTCGCAGACGCACAAGTAGCTGAGCTGCCTCTGTTCGTTGTGTGATCTCTTCAGTACCCGTCTCGTAGTCATCAAATTTGTGAGGGAGCATTGTGTCTACGTTGTCGCAACCTCGTAGCCGTATACGAGACTGAAGGGGGCTTCGCGAGTGGTCTCTTGACGAGCCGTATTGTACGCGAAGGTAGCAGAAGGTAAAACGTAGTCCCAATTCATGTGCTCTACATTGACGCACATGCTTTTCATATCAGCCAGTGCCCTATTGCGTCATTCCGTGAGTTAGTTTGTTTCGGGGTGATACACCGTTGTACTCCGGGGGACGGTTACACTCAGACCTAAAATGATAGCCATTCCGAGTGTTAGGACAATGCTTCTCTATTAAATACGTTGAAGTCTAAATTAAGAGCGAAAATGCAAGAGGCTAAGAGCTTTTACTCTAATAATACATTGGCTATATTTATGAAAAAAAATTCATCTAGGTTCTGGAGATCGATTAGTGGTGCATCTTCTGTACCTTCTTCCTTCATTCTTAATGACCAATCCTGCTCCTAATCTGAAACTATAGCCAATGCCTTCAACAACTTCTTCAAATCTATTTTTTCTGCCGATAATGGCACCAATCCCCCATTTACCGCGTGCCGCAATCTACCCTCTCTTCCAAATCTTGATGTTACCTCCTCCGGAGTACATAACCTCATATTAAAACTTGATGTAACGAAAAGCCCAGGCCCAGACGGCATTCCAGATATGTTCCTAAAGAGGTACTCGGAATGGTGCGCAAACTATGTGACTATAATATTTAAAAAATCAGTAGGCTCTACAACACTTCCCCGGCTGTAGAAATTGGCTAACGTCGTGCCCTTATTCAAGTCCGGAAACAAATAAATAATACCAAATCATAGGCCAATATCTTTACTTTCCACCAGATCTAAACTCTTGGAGCACATTATTCACAAGCACCATTGTGGAATCTCTAAATGCAAACACTATTCTTTCCCGATCGCAGCACGGTTTTCGTGCTAGCTATTCCCCTGTTACGCAGTTGCTTGAATTTACACACGACATTGCTTCTTCCCTTAACAGCCGAGGACAGCTTGACGCCATATTTATTGACTATTCTAAACCCTTCAATTTGGTTTGCCATGCTAAGCTTTTAGTTAAACTTCGTACATTTTTTGGTGACAGCAAGCTGGTTGATTGGATAGCTGATTACTTACTGTCACGCTCTCAGTTTGTTACGTTTAACCGCGCGAAGTCGTCAGAGGTACAGATTACATCTGGGGTGCCGCAAGGCTCGGTGCTGGGGCCGCTTTTGTTCATTATTTTCATAAATGGCGTAGCAGAAATCATTGGCGATACTCAAGTTAAACTTAGAATGTATGCAGACGACTGCGTTATCTACAACACCATCTCTGATGCTCATGATCAGGTTGCGCTAAATAACGTTTTTTTCATTGTTTTGTAACTGTAGTGAAACCTGGCGAATGTCTATTAACTTAAGTAAGACTGTAGCTATGACCTTGCCAAACAAGAAACAGCCCCTTTCTTTTACTTATACTAATAACGGAGTCAGTCTAATACGTGTTACGGAGTTTAAGTTCCTCGGTGTAACTCTTACATCAAATTTAAAATGGCGCAAGCATGTTCAAATAATCTGCAGTAAGGCTCGTTGAAAATTTTGGTATCTCCAACGCACGTTAAGCAACTACACAAGAGTATGCAAATTGACTACATACAAAACTTTGGTCAGGCCCATAATAGAATATGCATCGTGTTTGGTCACCTAACCTCAAGCACAACAAAGCTATGTTCGAATCTGTCCAAAAAAAAGCAATCAGGTTCATTTTCTGTCGCTATGACCGCCAATTCTCGCCTACTTCGCATGCGCACGTTTTAACGCTGCAATCTCTCGAACATCGGCGTACTTCTGATCGCGTTATCCTTCTTCATAAGATGGTTCACAACGGCTTGAGTGTTCTGGGACCGATTTCTTTTGTTGCAGCTACTGCACGCTGTACTCGACGATCTGATCCCCTGAACATTGTGCCCTTCCGGTCGAATCTTGATTCTTTTAAGTTTTCCTTCTTTCCGCGGACGGTGGATTTATGGAATAAACTTGATGGGTCTCTGCGCAGACTCGGTAATGAGCATTTTGAAAATGAATTGCGTAATTATGCATTCTGTTATTGCTCTCTTGCATTCTGATGAATATTGTTGAAAGTATTTGTAATTGTATTTTTTAAATTATTACTCTACTCATTCCTGCTATGTCTCAGAAACTGAGAGCAGTATTTGTAAATAAATAAATAAAAATTAAGTATCCAAAAACTTGGCTATGAACGCAGTACCTCTGTCCGCGACAACTACAGCGAGAGCGCTATGCCATAAAATGACGCATTCTAGAAAAAATCGTGCCGCTTCATCTGCAGTTACCCTTGCAGCCCTCCTGTCTCGGCATATTAAGTGACATAATCCATGGCGGCTATTATCCATCTATTGCCGGTAGTAGACGTTGGGTAGGGGCCCAGGAAATCCATCCCTACTTGTGCAAATGGTGTGGCCGGTACTTCAACAGGGTGCAGTAGGCCGACTGGATTGACGGATGACGATTTGTGACATTGGCAATCCAGACATGTCTGAACGTAACGTTTAACGATCGCAGTAAGTCTCGACCAGAAGTAATATTGCCGAATGCGCGCCAGAATGCGTGTGTAGCCAAAGTGACCAGCAGTCGGCTCATTGTGGCCGACGTATAAGATTTCACGTCGAAGCAATGATGGAACAACGAGTAAGTAGTTGCTGCCGCCAGGTGATAAGTTTTTGTTGTAGAGGACGTTGCGGCATAAGCAATACGACGCCAGCCCTCTAGCAAATGGCATTGGCAAGCTGTTAGTTCGTCCTTCAAAGTGATGTATAAGCGGCAGAAATTCAGTGTCATCTCGTTGCTGGCGTGAAAGATTGGCAGTGTCTACGATTCCCACGATTCCCAGGAAGACCTTGTCCTCATCGTTTTGTGCTCCCGGCTCAACAGGAGACTGAGAGAGGCAGTCGTCGTTTGCGTGCCGTTTTCTCGCCGTGTATGCGGCCATAACGTCAAACTCTTGGAGTCGAGCCGGCCAGAAGGATATTTCAAATGAATGAGCTAGCAGAGCCAATGCTTATCGCTAACGACGGTGAAAGACCGACCATAGAAATACGGACGAAATTTCAGAGCTGCCCATGCCATTGCGAGGCGGTCTTTTCCAGTGGTGGAGTAGCTAGCCTCGGCTCATTATAGTGTCCTACTGGCGTAAACCGTCACCTACTGTCCTGACACTGTACGAGCACCATGCTTAGACCGACATTACTGGTGTCCATATGCAATACCGTCGGGGCGTCTTCATAGAAGTGTGCTAGCCCTGGAGCCGCTTGCACATGTTGCGGGAGCTCGCGAAATGCCGGCTGCTGGTCTTCGCCCCAAGTAAAAGGGATGTCTTCTCTGATGAGCTTTGTTAACGGCCATGCGATGTGCGAGAAATTCGCGATAAAACGCCGGCAATATGCAGAGTCTCACAAAACGTCGTACAGCCTTTTTGTGTGATGGCGTCGAGAAATTGGCGACGGTAGCAAATTTATTCGGATCAGGTGGGACTACTATCGAGATGACCGACTACTGACGAGATGACCGAGGAACAAGAGCTCGTGAAAAACAAAATTACACCTTTGAGGCTTCAAAGTGAAGCCGACAGAGCTTATTGCTTGAAAAATAGTTTTCAATCTACGCAAGTGTTCGTCGAACGTTGCGGAAAAGACAATCATGTCATCTGGGTACACCAGGCATGCTTGCCATTTGAGTCCAAAGAGTACCGTGTTCTTTAGACGCTGAATTGTTGCTGGCGCGGAACACAAACTGAAAGGAAGTACCGGAAATTCATAAAGTCCACCAAGCGTAACAAAGGCGGTTTTCTTACAGTCTTTCTCATAGACTTCCATCTGCCTATAACCGCTTTTCAAGTCCGTTGACGAAAAGTAGGCCGCATTTCGCAACCTATCCATAGAATCATCAATACATGGCAGTGGAGAAATGTCCTTCCCTGTGACCTGATTGAGCTTCCGATAGTCGACGCAGAAGGGCGGACTACGGTCCTTATTTTCATTAAAACTACATGTGATGCGCAAGGACTGTTCGATGGTGCAATAACGCCATCTTAAAGGATCGAATTCACTTGTTCTTGTATTGCTTAAGTGCCTTTGGGGCCACATGATAGGCGTTTTTTCCAATGGGTGTGGCATCGACATCAGTAATAATGCGGTGTTCGGTAAGTAGCATTTGACCAACTCTTGACTCAGATGAGAAAGAGTCCTGGTACTGATTGATGAGTTCAAGAAGACGGTTGCACTCAACGACCTTTAACGTCGGATTAACGTCTACAATAGGCCCAGCTGTGCGGACTCTAAGGCCGCCTCCTGCGCTAAGTGGCGCAGGAGGCGGCCTTTTTTGTTAGAATAAGCGACAGCGGTGCCGATAACAATATGTCGACGCTCCTTACTAGAATTCGTCAGCAAGGTTTTTGCGCTTCCGTAGATTACTTCCATAGGTGCTCTGGCAATGGAGACGCCGCAAATCAGTGCTAGCGCTTTGATGTGTTCCGCGAATTGAGTCCCATCCTGCAGGCTGTCACAGTGCGCGGGTACGAGAGAGGAACTCCGCGGCAACAGTATGACGTCGTCCGCAGCAATACGTAAGTGAGGTTGTTGTTACTTCTCATGGGTGACACTACATGAGCTCGTTGCAAACGTGACGCTTCTGTCACGGATGTTATTCACGCCGCCGTACTAATGTAGGAAATCTATGCCCAGAACAAGTTCCTTACAACACTCAGTAAAGTTGACGAGTGTTACGATGGAGGTTGAACTGGCGATTAAGAGCCGGGCTGTTCATTTCCAGACAGGTGCCATGAATTCCCTTCCGGTAGTTCGTACGTTGGGCCAGTGCCATGGCGTTTTCACCTTCGTCAATTTGTCGGTGATCTGCATGCTTATGACTGAAAAATGGGGTTCCAGTGTCAACAAGAGCGGCTACTCGGTGGCCGTCAGTGCGAACGATGAGGTCGGTGTTGACGACGTCAGTTACGTCTTTCGTAGTTGTATTCGGCGTATTCGACATTGATTTCGGAGTGTTCTTCCTGATCCGAGTCTTCACGTCGTCGTTCGTCGGTAATGGGGGATGTAGAGAATTTACGGTACTGGCAACCTCACCCCCCGAGCTCACTGCGGCTAGCTTCCCCATCGAGGACTAGGCGATCTGCCCCTGTGACGTCAGTAAAACTGCGCCGAGTCGGCGAATTGTAGCGCGCCGGAGATGAAAAACAACAACGTGGTCGAGGCAGCGTCGTATTTTTCCGCTGATTGTTCACAAGAGCGTCGTTGCAGGAAAGCGTGGGTGCTGAGCGGCGGGATAATAATTCCATTTCTGGCAAACTCGATAGAGGTGCAGAGCTTCGCCACAATGGTCGCACACTGTTCGACGGTCGTCGGTGCGCCACCAGTAGGTTTTCCGATGCTGAAAGTTCAGCGACAACTCTCCAAGGAGCCAAGGAGTGGCATGCGCATGTCAAATTTATAAATCATTCTCTCTTAGGTAATACGTATATTCCTGACACTTTACTTCGTTCATTGGCTGCAGTTTGGCGGTAGAAATATTTGCACACTTAATCCACGCATTTATTTTCATCCATGATTCGGAGTCTTCTTCCAGAACAATTTTTTTTCTCGGTGCTTCTCTGACTTCAAAAGAGGCCAGACCTATGTCACCCTTCAGTGCCTCATTTAAGGTTCTATCTTGGGACTCTGATGCGAATCGGACACTGACATTGCCATAACTTCCAACTCCGAAAAGATCTATAATTTATGCACATAATGGGAGTTTGATGGCTAGCGCTGCTGTAATGCCTGGTTCCAAAATATTCACGATAAGTATTTTTATTATAGCCCAAATTGTGCGATATTTAATTACTGCTGCATACCGCATGCCATTAAATCTTATATTTCCTGGCGGTAGTTTGAACAAGATTTTTCTACGTTGATTTATGCACTGAGGCTATGACTATAACTTGATCCAGTGCCATTATCCAGTTGAATTGATCCAGTTGAATTGATCCCGCGCCATTACACCTAGATCTCTTGGTTCACAAGACGTCTACGCAGTACTTGGAGCCTTGATAGGGCTTAAATTGCCGAATGCGATGCACTGGCTTGAATGGAGTCCCTCGCATTGACCGCTAGTAGTACTGCTAGTATCACCATGACTTGCTGTGCCTTTGTATGGGTTTAGCAAAAACAGGATGCTGTTCTCGATACCGTCCGATAAGCGCTATGGGTTAGGAAGAAATACATAGATTCATCAAATTGGGAGGGAGAACTTCAGACGAACATTCTCCACAAGACTATACGAGATAGTTGCGAGTTTGTCATAGTATACTATATGTCAGGCTTGCGTAATTTGTTGCGGCCCATAACGTAGTATATATTGCACAGTCCACTGAGGAGTTTGCCATTTGTCTGCACGCTTTAAAACGATTCCTACGCGACGTGTACTTTGTTTATTTAAGCAGTACATGGTTGCATTTGGTGCGCTTAATCGTATTGTATACGCCAGCAGGCTGGAATTCGCGGGAAGCCTAACGTGATTACAAAATCTTTAGCATTCAGCGCATTCCTTTTGATAAAATTTGAGACTCGAGCGTGGAAACTCATCTAAGGAAAGCAACTCTGCATTTTGTGGTTACTCACTAGGCTTCTTTACACCGAATAGCTTTATTCACCTCTTTTGTTCGTGTTCGTCACTGGCGGTCGGCCGGTGGATTTGCGATACAAATGAAAAATGTGCGTGCTCTCCCAAATGCGATCGTCGCCGAATGACAGCATCATGAATATTTGAGACGTACGTGTTAATTCTTGTCAGCTTTAAAATGCGTGTAGGTTAAGGTGCGGCGGTGGAGCACTCGCAAAGGAAACGCGCTTTCGCTCGCTCGTCCATTGGCTTGTTTAGTCGTCGTTCGCTTACTCGTTCGTTCAATTATTAGCTCGTTCGACCACTATGCCTCTGAGATACGTATAATAGGACAACAAATGGTGCCTCAAGATGCACGACTGCACCATTTCACTTACTGCAATTTCGGCCGTGTCATAGCGTGGCAGTTCTTTGCGCGGCCACCACTTCACTAATATCTTGCAAATGTTATTTCGGAGTGGGAGCAACCGTACTCAATGGATGAACCTTAGTGGAACTCGGTTCGTGAGAAGTATGTCACTTCGTGAATGGACGAGCTAATGCACAATGAAATGTTATTCGTGATGAGACACTAACCTGAAAATACAATGCACTTGTTTCAGCCTGAGTCAAGCGCTGTTCTCGCATTCCCGCTTCGCTAACAAATACTAAAAAAGGTGATTTCTTTTTTTTTATACGTAGAATCTCGACTCGATGATCAGCCGCGCGTCGACTTTGATGCACAAGAAACATAATGGCACTAGCGCCCACCTTTAAGCCTTTGGTGCTGGCTGAGAAGATTAGCAAGCGCGCATGTTGGCGGCACTGTATCTTGTAATACTCTTTAGCACCTTCAGGGGAGAGTTTCTTCGGGCCCTCTGTCGTCCTTTTTACGTCATAGCTGATAGGCGCCTCGAATAAAGGTGGTAAGGACGGCGCGGATTATTTAGCTTACTGAGGGCTTGCTGGAGGTCAGGATGTTGGCATTCCGTCGTACATTTGTCATTTGCAACCATTCGCAACAAGGTCTTGCGACACACACTTGACGAATGCTTCGTATATAATTGTTGCGCACGTGATACACTCGGAGTCGTCATGGCAGGGCGTTGGCCCTCGTTCAGATACTTGAAAAAGCATAGCTATCAAAACAAAAAGATGCTTCCGTCACTGCCTTTGCATAACTTTCCGTTTAGAAAATATATGCTGTACACGAAGTTACGCAGAGCTAGAAAGCCAACGCGAACACTTAAAGCCTACCGCCTTGCCATGCGTGCATTCAATCTGCGAAAGGTCGTCTGCTTCGCTCGAGCGGTGTAGGCAGCGTCACGGTCGAGGAGAGAGCATGAAAGAGAGGAGAAACGAGCAGGAGCATGTCGCTATTTTACGAAGTTTAAAGGGACACTAAAGGGAAAGAATAAATCAGTTTATACTAATGGAGCATTGTTTGAGAACCCAGCAGGCACTCATTTCAAAAAAAATAGTTTGATTATTCGATGAGAAAATGAAGGTCCAAGTATCTGTATTTGAATTTCGCGCCGAATGGCCAGCGCCGGTACGTCAGCGTGACGTCAGGGATTCCAAAGTATGTTTTCGCATTTGGGCCGCGTTGGCTCAATAAAGGTTCCCGAAACTTGCCATGTTTAATATTTGGTTCCTTTAGAACACAATGTAGTCAATCTGCACCGCTATATCTAATTAGTAGGCCCTAGAAGATGCCACCAATATCCGTGACGTCACAGCCCCCATGTGCGGGAACTCAAGTAGGCGTCACCACCCGCATTTCGTTCTTGCGCATTTTCTGGCTTACCAAACGTCTTATCGTTGTACAAGGGGTGTTTATGGTGTTGTAGAACGGTAATTTACTGATGCAGAAGAAATCATTTTCTCTTTAGTGTCCATTTATGGGGCCTTGCGGAAACAGAGTCCGCCGCGCGCTCTGTTTATGCGAAATGCAGCACGCAGGTCAATTCGCTCGCTGCTACTGCCACGCTTCCTCACTGCAGCGTTTTAGAGCAATTTTTCGCGGTCATCGAGTGACATGTGTACACGTCTGCTCCTCTACGCATGACACCATGCTTGTTATTTTTTTAGTATGCCTATATGTATACGTTTATACGGCTGCTAGGACTACTATCCTTAATTCGTATAGCTGCTGCCTAATTTGCTATCCCAATGGATGCTTCGTTTTCGGGCGAAACTGCGGCGATTTCTTGACTAGTTCTTCACGTGTTGTGCTATTTCACGAGTGGCGCAAGTTAAAGGGACACTAAAGGTTACCAGAAAGTCAAGTTAAAGTGGTAGAGCAATGTTCTAGAACGTCTAAGGCGTCAACATAATCGCGAACAGAGCTTGAGTAACCGAGAAATTGAGGTAAATGCATGACACGATTTGAGACCCCCCCGCGACAATCCGGTACTAGCTCGATGACGAAAGCACTCCTCATAATTTGTGCTACCAATATTCAACTACTCGTATTAAAAAATATCATTTCATTCCATTATAAGACGGAAGAAAATGCTACTTGTCTACGTCTATTCGATTCTAAGAAAAAATAACATTTTGACGTTACCCTTCAGTAGTGCTGTGGACAAAAAACAAGTCGGGGTGCAGCAGCCGCCGGCACTTCACAAACTCTCGGGCGTGTCACAGCAGTGAGTGTGAGTTTGCCTTAACAGCGAAGTTTACTAGTAGAAGCAGAAGATAAAGCGTTTCGCGCTGCCTCCCTGTTACGTCGCCTGCAGCCGTCGCTCGCGCGCGGCTTCACGAGCAAGTAACAGACTTGAGCAGCTGCGACCTCCGTCGGGTACCGAAGACACCTGCGCTGCGCTAAGTGGCGCAGGAGGCGGCCTTAGAGTCCGCACAGCTTTAACGTTAATCCGACGTTAAAGGTCGTTGAGCGAAACGGTCTTCTTGAACTCATCAATCAGTACCAGGACGCTTCCTCATCTGAGTCAAGAGTTGGTCAAATGCTACTTACCAAACACCGCAATATTACTGATGTCGATGCCAGACCCATTGGAAAAAGCGCCTATCGTGTGGCCCCAAAGGCACTTGAAGAAATATAAGCACAAGTGAATTCGATCCTTTAAGATGGCGTTATTGGACCATCGAACAGTCCTTGCGCATCATCTGTAGTTATAATGAAAATAAGGACCGTAGTCCGCCCTTCTGCGTCGACTATCGGAAGCTCAATCAGGTCACAGGGAAGGACATTTATCCACTGCCATGTATTCTATGGATAGGTTGCGAAATGCTTGCTAGTTTTCGTCAATGGACTTGAAAAGCGGTTATAGGCAGATTGAAGTCTATGAGAAAGACGGTGAGAAAACCGCCTTTGTGACGCATGATGGACTTTATGAATTTTCGGTACTTCCTTTCAGTTTGTCTTTGGTACCAGCAACAATTCAGCGTCTAATGAACACGGTACACTATGGACTCAAATGGCAAGTATGCCTGGTGTACCCAGATGGCATCACTGTCTTTTCCTCAACGTTCGACGAACACTTACGAAGGTTGAAAACTATTTTTGAAGTAATAAGCTCTGTCGGTCTCACTTTGAAGCCTCAGAGGTGTAATTTTGTTTTTCACGAGCTCTTGTTCCTCGGTCATCTCGTCAGTAGCCAAGGAGTCCCATCTGATGCGAATAAATTTGCAACGGTGGCCAATTTCTCGATGTCATCAGACAAAAAGGCTGTACGACGTTTTGTGAGACTCTGCATATTGCCGGCGTTTTATCGCGAATTTCTCGCACATCGCATGGCCGTTAACAAAGCTCATCAGAGAAGACATCCCTTTTACTTGGGGCGAAGACCAGCAGCCGGCATTTTGCGAGCTCCCGCAACATATGCAAGCGGTTCCCGCGCTAGCACACTTCTATGAAGACGCCCCCATGGCATTGCATACGGACACTAGTAATGTCGGTCTAAGCATGGTGCTCGTACCGTGGGAGGACGGGAGGTGATGGTTTGCACCAGTAGGACACTATCATGAGCCGAGGCTAGCTACTCCACCACTGAACAAGACTGCCTCGCAATGGCATGGGCAGCTCTTAAATTTCGTCCGTATTCTTATGGTTGGTCTTTCACCGTCGTTAGCAATCAGCATTGGCTCTGCTGGCTCACTCATTTGAAAGATCCTTCTGGCCGGCTCGACTCCAAGAGTTTGACGTTATTGCCGCATACAAGGCGAGAAAACGGCACGCAAACGACGACTGCCTCTCTTGGTGTCCCGTTGAGCCGGGAGCACAAAACGATGACGACACGGTCTTCCTGGGAATCATGGACACTGCCGATCTTGCACGCCTGCAACGAGATGACACTGAATTGCTGCCGCTTAAGGATTACTTTGAAGGACGAACGAACAGCGTGCCAATGCCATTTGCTAGAGGGCTGGCGTCGTATTGCTTACGCCGCAGCGTCCTCTACAACAAGAACTTATCACCTGGCGGTAGCAACTACTTACTCGTTGTTCCATCATTGCTTCGACGTGAAATCCTATACGTCGGCCACAACGAGCCGACTGCTGGTCACTTTGGCTACACGCGCATGTTGGCGCGCATTCGGCAAAAATTACTTCTGGTCGAGACTTACTGCGATCATTAAACGTTACGTTCAGACATGTCTGGATTGCCAACGTCACAAATCGTGATCCGTCAAGCCAGTCGGCCTACCGCACCCTGTTGAAGTACCGGCCACACCATTTGCACAAGTAGGCATGGATTTCCTGGGCCCCTTCCCAACGTCTACTACCGGCAATAGATGGATAATAGCCGCCATGGAATCTCTAACCTAATATGCCGAGACAGGAGGTCTGCAAGGGGAACTGCAGACGAAGCGGCACGATTTTTTCTCGAATGCATCGTTTTACGGCATAGCGCTCCCGCTGTAGTTGTCGCGGACAGAGGTACTGCGTTCATAGCCAAGTTTTTGGATACTTCAATTTTATTTATTTATTTACGAATACTGCTGTCTCAGCTTCTGAGACATGGCAGGAATGAGTACAGGGTAATAATAAAATACAATTACAAATACTTTCAACAAAATTCACCAGAATACAAGAGAACATTAACGGAATACATAATTACGCAATTCATTTTCAAAACGCTCATTACCGAGTTTGCGCAGAGACCCATCAAGTTTATTCCATAAATCCACCGTCCGAGGAAAGAAGAAAAACTTAAACAAGATTCGACCTGAAGGGCACAATGTTCAGGGGATCAGATCGTCGAGTACAGCGTGCAGAAGCTGCAAGAAAAGAAATCGGCGCCAGAACACTCAAGCCGGTGTGAACTATCTTATGAAGAAGGATAACGCGATCGGAAGTACGCTGATGTTCGAAAGATTGCAGCGTTAAAACGTGTGCATGCAAAGTAGGCGAGAATTGCCGGTCATAGCGATAAAAGATGAACCTGACTGCTTTTTTTGGACAGATTCTAACATAGCTATGTCGTGCTTGAGGTTAGGTGACCAAACAACCGATGCATATTTTAGTATGGGCCTGACCAAAATTTTCTATGTAGTCAATTTGCATTCTCTTGTTGAGTTGCTGAACGTGCGTTGGAGATACCAAAGTTTTCGACGAGCCACATTGCAGATTATTTCAACATGCTTGCGCCATTTTAAATTTGATGTTAGAGTTACACCGAGGTACTTAAACTCCGTAACATGTATTAGACTGACTCCGTCATTAGTATAATTAAAAGAAAGGGGCTTTTTATTGTTTGAAAAGGTCATAGCTACAGTCTTTTTTTAAAGTTAATATACATTTGCCAGGTTTCACTCCAGTTACAAATCAGTGAAAAAGCGTTATTTAACGCAACCTGATCATGAGCATCAGAGATGGTGTTGTAGATAACGCAGTCGTCTGCATACATTCTAAGCTTAACTTGAGTATCGCCAACGATTTCTGCTACGTCATTTATGAAAATAATGAACAAAGGTGGCCCCAGCACCGAGCCTTGCGGCACCCCAGATGTAATCTGTACCTCTGACGACTTCGCGCATTTAAACGTAACAAATTGAGAGCGCGACCGTAAGTAATCAGCTATCCAATCAACCAGCTTGCTGTCACCGAAAAATGTACGAAGTTTAACTAAAAGCTTAGCATGGGAAACCAAATTGAAGGGTTTAGAATAGTCAATAAATATGGCGTCAAGCTGTCCTCGGCTGTTAAGGGAAGAAGCAATGCTGTGTGTAAATTCAAGCAACTGCGTAACAGTGGAATAGCTAGCCTCAAAACCGTGCTGCTATCGGGAAAGAATATTGTTTGCATTTAGAGATTCCACAATGGTGCTTGTGAATAATGTTCTCCAAGAGTTCAGATCTGGTGGAAAGTAAAGATATTGGCCTAAAATTTGGTATTATTTGTTTGCTTCCGGACTAGAATAAGGGCACGACGTTAGCCAATTTCCACAGCCGGGGAACTGTTGCAGAGCCTATGGATTTTTTAAATATTATAGTTATAGTCACATAGTTTGCGCACCATTCCGAGTACCTCTTTAGGGACATATTTGGAATGCCGTCTGGGCCTGGGCTTTTCGTTACATCAAGCTTTATTATGAGGTTATGTACTCCGGAGGAGGTAACATCAAAATTTCGAAGAGAGGGTACATTGCGGCACGCGGGAAATGGGGGATTGGTGCCATTATCGATAGAAAAAATAGATTTGAAGAAGTTGTTGAAGGCATTGGCTATAGTTTCAGATTGGGAGCAGGATTGGTCATTAAGAATAAAGGAAGAAGGTACAGAAGATGCACGACTAATCGATCTCCAGAACCTAGATGGATTTTTGTTCATAAATGTAGCCAATGTATTATTAGAGTAAAAGCTCTTAGCCTCTAGCATTTTCGCTCTTAATTTAGACTTCAACGTGTTGAATAAAGAAGCATTGTCCTTAAATCATTTTAGGTCTTAGTGTAACCGTCCACCGGAGTACAATGGCGTATCACCCCGAAACAAACTAACTCACGGAATGGCGCAATAGGGCACTGGCTGATATGATAAGCATATGCGTCAATGTACAGCATCAGAATTGGGACTAGGTTTTACCTTATGCTACCTTCGCGTACAATACGGCTCGTCAAGAGACCACTCGCGAAGCCCCCTTCAGTCTCGTATACGGCTACGAGGTTGCGACAACGTAGACACAACGCTCCCTCATAAATTTGATGACTACGAGACGGGTACTGAAGAGATCACACAACGAAGAGAGGCAGCTCAGCTACTTGTGCGTCTGCGAATCCACAAACAACAGGACTGTGACGCCAGACGCTACAATCCTCGGCACACACTTGTAACACATAACACATGTAACATTGGCAACAAAGTGAGGGTCTGGACACCTATTCTTCGGCGTGCGCTCTATGAAAAGCTCCTAAGCAAATACTTAGGGCTCTACATAATTCTCCGACGCATCAGTGACGTCCACTACGAAGTTGTTCCAGATGGATCCCACTGTTCAACAAGCCGACGGCCTTTACCCTAGCTGCTTCACGTGCTTCGTATGGCGCCGTACTATGAAGACTGAGAAGACTGCGCAGTTCATTATCGCTTCTTTCCAAGCCTTTATCATCGGGACGATGCTAATAGGAGAGCAAATGGCACAACTATATTTGGCTCAGCTATATTGCAGCGGGTACGTGCCAGTGTAAGAGGTTGATGTAGCCGGGCTCTTTAGCTTTAAGCGCATACATTGCGAATACATTAGTATTCTTTGGTGACTGATAAAGTGTATATTTTGGTGGTGCTGCTCCTCATCCTGGTCGATTCCACGTAAATGCTCTATTTATATACATTTAGTTGAGTGCTAAGTGACCTCGTAGGACCAAATCGTAAGATTAATGTAAATGTTTACGTACCAACGAAAAATAACATCACAGGCAATGGGCCAGAGCACTCCTGTCCGGAAGGGAGGAACAAAGATTTCAGTCTTTTGTTGTTTGTCCACTGCAGCTGATTAGAACCCGAAAGGGTGAAGCTGACACATACCCTACAATCCGTAAATAAAAAACAGGGGGTATTAGTTTCCGTGTACGACAGGATGGGCCTAGCTGTGCACATGCGGGTCCTGGCTAAGCTTGGTAAGGAACGCCGGAGCCCGGGTTGGCCCGGGCTGAGAAATCAGTCCTGTGTAGTGCTCTACGACACGGTACCGACGTGGTAGGTAGCCAACGGATCCAGAGTTTCTTTCACGTACGTAGATGCTATGCGTGCGCAAACGCGAGAATACTGCGTACGGAACGCGGTACCCTACGTTTTTAGTTTCACGTGAGCAAAAGCAGCGCTGGAAGTCTTTGCGTGGAGCTGCTGCATACACACGATGGTTGCTTTCGCATGCCTTTTGATGCTCCCTAGCCGCAGGCGAAGACACTAAGAGAGCCAAATAAGTTCAAGCCGAGTCAGAGTCTCAAGCGTGCTTCTGTTGCAAGGTGAGCTGCGCGGTTCGTACTTGTCGCATACTCGCCCCGAACTCTTGACCAGCGAAATGCCCAGCAGTGTACTTTGAGATTCGCGTTCATTGTCAGTGCTCTCTTCAGCTGAAAAAGGCGACTTACTCACGACGGAGACAAAGCCGCACTATTTAACACGCTCGCTGGACGACGTGAATGATACCAAAGTTGGTACCGCTATTGTTGCTGCTGCTGACGGTTGCAGCGTAGTGTCAGGATTGGGGGCTCAATCCCATCGCTCGTAATCAGTTGTCGAGATTAGAGCCGGCCATGAATTTGATGGTAGCTGGCCCATGCCGTCGGCCAACTTATCCACGCTGAGGACGTTGTTGAAGGGAAGTACTGCTTCTCATCGAGAACGAGGCATATGGGTTTATTTACAGTATCTACATACAGTTCATCAGTCTAGCATGACTGCGAGAGAAAAGTACATCAGTCTAATATGACTGCTTGAGAAAGTGCCCTGAGCAGCCGCACAACAGCGGTTTATAAACACTCGGTCCTCCCTCGATCCCAAGGTAAGGGAAACAACCGTCCAGTCATCGTAAACAAGTCGCCTCTCTGCGGGACGGCTTACACACACACACTGCTTTGCGCGAGGTTCACGGTCTGGAGCCGAGGTCCGACGGACTTCGTAGAACTCGGGACTTACTTGAAGAACGGTGCGTGGGAAGGGGCCTTCGAAGACATTCCCTCGGGACTTCCCTGACTCATAGCAGATCAGGTGGGCGCTGGCGGGTTAAGGCACAAAGCCTGCTTCGTCGAACTCATCTCGGCAATACCGCGACGGAGAGACGAGGACGCGCGTATTGTTCTGCACACAGTTGACTTAGTGACGCCGTTTGGCTAGAGGGTGACGGTTGCTTTCCAAGAACAGTTGACGCTGCTGTCGCAACTGGCTGGCAAAACTTGCATCTCAGCGGGCCGTCCTTAACAGCTCTTCCATGGTCCGGAAAAGCTCGACTATCCAGCGCTGACAACCGCTGGGCAGGAAGAGAACGGCTGGTGGCCAGGGGGTGATGCTTTGGCTTGCAGCGACCACTTGTGTAATGATGTCACCGCCCCAAAACATCCAACAAGGACAGGCAACTGCAAAACGAACCCTACGACATGGCTCTGCACCGAGATGACGTACCTTGAATCTCACTTTACACCCGCTAGACTACAAAGAAAACATAAGTGCAGAAACAAAAATGCTGCATTTCGCTAGGCCAACTTTTGAAGCAATTTCGTGCTGACAAATTTAGCAATCATGGAGGAAATCATGCTAAATGAGAGGGGGTGTTTGTGGCTTAACAAAATTAACAATAATAACCCTAAAATTTAGGCGGGACCCTTGAACGCAGAATTCGAATTAGCCTGCTCATACCATCCGCATTGCCATGCAACTTTCTCTTCTTATATCTAACGAAGAAGTTGTGCTCTTGGAGAGTGAGACTCCATCGGAGCAAGCAGCCATTTTTGTGTGACATTTGATTAGGCCACTTGGTCGGTCTCGAAGATGAACTTCGCTCCGTGCAAATAACACCACAACTTCTGGGTGGCCCAAACAAATCAAGCGCATTCCTTCTCTGAAGCGCTGTAGGCTTTCTCTCTTACATTTAGTTTACGGCTGGCATAGAGGATAGGATGCTCCTCGTTATCGTCGTCGACTTGACTAAGTACCATGCCCATACCGCTGTCGCTTGCATCGCATTAAACAATGAATTGAAAGGAAACCAATACAATGAACCAATAGCATTTTGAAACATTGGAAAGCATTCTCTTTGTCCTTGTCCCAGTGTACGCTACTCGGTGTTCCCATTCGGAGGGCGCCCGTTAATGGACTTGCCATTTTCGAGTAATTCGGAATGTATCGTTGATAGTACTCCACAAGTCCCAAAAATGAACAAAGGTCTGTTTTCGTGCCCGGCTGAGAAAATTCTTCAATCGTAGCTATTCTTAGCTCGGCCGGCAGTGTCATGCCCAGGCCGACAACATGGCCCAACACCCGAACAACCGAATCTACACTTTTCGGCTTCCATCATTAAGCCGGCTTTCCTCCGTGAGAACACTTGTTTAGGTGCGATACATGTTGTTCCCAGCTGCACGAAAAAATTTCTACATCATCAAGATATCGCAAGGCAAACTCCTGCAAGTCTTTTTGGACAAGATCCATTAATTTAGAGAAGCTAAATGACGCGTTCTTCAGCCCGAAGCTGAGTGCGAGAGGGCGAAAAGTGAGCACAGGCGAGATGAATGCGGCCTAGAGGCTGGTACTTTCTGAAAGGGGAACTTGCCAGCACCCCCGCACAAGATCTATAGTTGAAATGTATTTAGCAGCGCTAACTCTTTCAATTCGTTCCTCAATGTTGGGTATCGGGTACAGCTGATCTCTAGTGATGGCAATAACTTCCTGTAGTCAACACACGGACGATGGTCCTTGTTAGGAGTTTCTACCAGTATTAGCGGTGACGTGTAGTCACTCTCAGCGGGCTCGATAACTCCCAACTCTAGCATGCGCTCTATCTCTGCCTCCATAATTTCTCTCTGTCTTGGAGACACACTGTAAGGCTTTGATCTTACGGGTTCGGTTGGTGTCAGCTCCATTTCATGCGTTATTAGTTCGGTTCTACCTGGCCGATCCCTGAATCTGTGGAGATATTCCCCTAACAATCCTTTTAGCTCATCTAGCTGCTCGGGTCTTGGAGCGTGCGAGGTTACCGATTGTTTTACTTCTTCTTGGCCGATTTCAGATTTTGAGGTCGCCCTATACTTCTTAAGCTTGGTACTAGTGCCATCCTGCTCTTTGATGGTACAATTAACGACTCCGCTCCGCTCTACATACGGCTTCATCAAATTGCAGTGATATATCCTCACCTCCTTCCTGCGACCGGGCATCTTCAGAGCATAGTTAGTATCTCAAAGTTTGTGCAACACTTTAACGGGCCCGTTCCAGTGAACTTCGAGCTTTTTCTTTCTTGAAGGTTTCAGGATCATTACCTGGTCTCCGGCGTTAAGCGTACGAAGCCTCGCATTCATGTCGTAATAGAATTTGGCGTTCTTTTGCGCTACTCCCATGTTTTTTTTTCGACTAGTTCTTGGGTTGCACGTAGCCGTTCCAGCAGATTTAGCACGTATTCAACCACTGTTGGACTCTCTCCTTCTTTCCTCCCACATCTCTCTTAACATTCTTAGTGGAGAACGGAGTGCCCTCCCATACATTAGTTCTGCTGGCGAAAACCCTGTTGCTTTATGTGGAACCGTTCACAAAGCAAACAAAGTTGCCGGCAGACAGTTCTCCTAGTCCTCCTTGTGCTCGTAACAGAGCGCACGCAAAAGTCGCTTAAGCACTGATTGCCATCTCTCTACACTGTTTGACTGAGGGTGATAGACGGGACTGTGTATTAACTTTACCCCGCACTTTTGCAAGAATGCGGAAGCCAGTGCGCTGGTGAATACTGACTCTTGATCCACCTGAATTTCAGCTGGAAACCCACCTCGTGCAAATACTGTCAAAAGCGCGTCTACTACTTCGCTGTAGCTGAGCTCTTTCAGAGGGATTGCTTCTGGAAACGTTGTACCCGGACACAGCATGGTAAACAAGTACCTGAAACCCAATTTTGTTTTTGGTAAAGGCCCTACCGTGTCTATCACAAGTCGTCTGAAAGGTTCTGTTATTAAGGCACTACTTTTGTTGGAGGTTTCCATGTCTCTTCTGGTTTACCCGAGCGCTGGCAGGCATCGCATGATCTTACAAAGTTTTCTACGTCTTTGAAACAACCAGGCCAGTAATATTCCATAAGCAATCTTTCTTTTGATTTGTTTATGCCTAGGTGGCCAGACCACCCATTTCCGTGACAGAGATTCAAAAGGTCCTCCCTATACTTAGTAGGTACGACTAACTGATCTAAAATCCTACCCTTTCGACCTCTGTAGTGCCGATACAACAATGCTCCTTTCTCATGTATCGTCACGTTACGCCTAGCAATGCCTTCTTTATCTGTGTAGTGTACTTTAGCTAAGATGTCATCATCCTTTTACTCAGCCGCCAGTGACTCCCTGTCCACACGTAAGAGCTTATCAAAGTTCTTCGAGGCCGATGATAACAATGACCCTGTCACGCTTGTGAGTGCATCAGCGGGCTCTTCCAGCAGGGGTGAACTTTGACACCCTGGCGATACGCAATCATTGAGCTGGTCAGCTGGCAGGCTTTTCTCAGTTGTGCTTTTGTCGCTCGGGCCTAGCTCGGATTCGGGTATTGAACTTATCTTTTTTGCTGCTTGCGCTGGAGCAGCTTGTCAATTTTCAGCCGAAAGCAACGCGATTTCACGAGCTTCGCCTCGCGTCAGTGCCGGTATTACGCACTCTCCCAATTTAAGCCCTTTGTCAAACAGCAAATGATTCGAACGATTCGAAAACATATAAGGGTACTGCAGTCACAAAAATTTGGAAACTGCAGCCTTGGTCACGAGCTCCCCGAATGGTCCCCTAATTTTAACTTTGGCCATGGGCAGACACACGCTGTGTTCTTCTACAACCTGTTTGATCCATGCTACTTCTCCAGTGAAGTTATCTACCGTCATGTAAGACGGATGGACAATGTTCGTTGTGGCGGCACTGTCTCTTAGCACCCGGCAGGGTTTGCCATTAACTTGCAGGTCGTGAAGATATAGGCTTAAAAGTTCCATATTCTCGTTATTTTTATCCACGTAGGAGAAAACTACGCTAGGCTTTCCGCAGTTTACAGCGATCTGTCCCAGTATGTGGCATTTATAGCAGCGGATTGGTCTGAAAGATTCGAATTTTCTTTTCTGCTCTTTTGGTAGTGTTTCCCCGTTTGATTTCTCCTAGGTCTTTTCTGAGGGCATTTCCTCCACGTCTACAGGCTCCGGTCGTCTAGTCTGCGAATCCCTTTTGAACGGAAATGGTTTCCGCGGTCCATTTCGACCGTCCCAATTTCCGTCCTCGGCGTTCAACTTTTTACGCGTTGCGTACTTTTCGGATCATTCCGCCGCCCTTTCCCCAGTGTTTACATTGCGTCTGCCTTGCACGCACAGTTTCACATATGGTGGGATGCTTTTGTAAAACTGTTCTAGATACATGCATTCAATGATCAAGTCTCTGCTGTCGTACGCTTCCGCGCTTTTAAGCCACTCGACTAGGTTGGCCTTGAAGTCGCATGGAAACTCCGGATTCCCCTCGCTATCTTTCTTGCCTGTGCTCCTAAACCTTTGCCGAAAAGCTTCGGCTGAAAGGCGGTATTTCTTCAGGAGACTGGCCTTAACTTTCGCATAATCATATGCATCTTCTGCACTGAGCCTGGCGATTACTTCCGGCGCCTCAGACGGCAACACAGACAGCAACCGCTGTGGCCATGTACTCGGACCGAAGTTGATCTTCTCGCAAGTCCTTTCAAAATTGCTTAGGAACAAACCTATGTCGGTCACGACCTCAAATGCCTTTAATAGCCTGTCCATGTGGTATGAATCTGCCTCACATGATCGTCCCAGAGCCCGTTCACTTCCTTGAGACAACCCCAAACGTTTGCCTTCAACTTCAAGTTGCATTTTTATTAACTCGCGTTCCTCTCTCTCTCTGTCCCATTCTTCTCTTTTTTTCAGAAGTTGAAACCCCATTTCATGTTCTTCCTAACTGGCCTCTTCGGAAATTAGCTTGAATAATTCGTATTTTTGCATTTCCTAGCGTACATCTAGGCCCTGTTCCTCACGAACAATCAACAAATCGTCTCTCAGCAGTCTCCTTAACTCCATGATTGCTACTTTACTGCCTTCGTCCTGCTCGCTAAATCTACCTAGGAAAACACAACCTAGCTAACAGCCAACAGTCTAGCTCCCCTACTGTTCTAAACATAACAACCACAAAATGAAGCCTAGAGACTCAAAGCAAGAACCAAGCACTCACCGCAGACACAACACCACGTCGCAAAGTGCATCTCATCGTTGTCGGTCAGTTGTTAGAGTTTGAGGACGATCCCAGCGCTGACATCCAGTTGTCAGGATTGGGGGCTCAATCCCATCGCTCGTAATCACTTGTCGAGATTGGAGTCAGGCATGAATTTGATAGTAGCTGGCCCATACCATCGTCCAACTTATCCACGCTGAGGACGTTGTTGAAAATAAGTACTGCTTCTCATCGAGAACGAGGAATATGGGTTTATTTACAGTATCTACATGCAGTTCATCAATCTAGCATGGCTGTGGGAGAAAAGTACATCAGTCTAACATGATTGCTTGAGAAAGTGCCCTGTGGAGCCGCACAACAGCTGTTTATAAACATTCGGTCCTCCCTCGATCCCAAGGTGAGGGAAACGGCCGTGCAGTCATCGTAAACAAGTCGCCTCTCTGCGGGACGGCTTACACACACACACTCACACACACACGTTCTTGCGCGAGGTTGACGGTCTGGAGCCAAGGTCAGACGGACTTCGTAGAACTCGGGACGTACTTGACGAACGGTGCGTGGGAAGGGGCCTTCGAAGGCATTCCCTTGGGACCTCCCTGGCCCATAGCAGATCCGATGGGTGGTGGCGGGTTCACGCACAAAGCCTGCTTCGTCGAACTCATCTCGGCAATCCCACGACGGAGAGACGAGGGCACACGTATTGTTTTGCACACAGACGACTTAGTGGCGCCTTTTAGTTAGAGGGTGACGGTTGCTTTCCAAGAACAGTTCACGCTGCTGCCACAACTGGCTGGCAAAACTTGCATCTCAGCTGACCGTTCTTAACAGAAGGCAGCGGCTGCAGAGTCTCTCGAACGGCATGCCGCCGGCATGGGTAGCCTAGCAGCACCCCACCTGAAGAGCTCTGTAGGTCACTAATTGTTCGATTTCATCGATATTTCTACTGCTATTTTCTTGACATGTCGAGAAGTTCTTGGAGTAGCGGATCTTTCTCTTTATAGAACTCCTGAGTTGCTAACCACTGGAATCGTGTAAGTAGGAAAAATATACTGACCTTTACTGTCTACCTGTCTGCGCTACACACAACTGCTCATGGCCTACCAAGTGCTCGTGGCCTACCATTTATACATTTGCCTGCCTGGCCGGTGAATCATTTGCTCCAGGTTAGACTAAAGCGGTAGATGATGGAAGCTCTGCACTTACGTATAGAAACAGGCCAAAAACGAACTTTTATCAGCAAGCAATTATTCCTTGAGAACCCTTACATTTCAAATTTTGCCTGTCATTCACTCTTGCATTTGCCACATTTCTTCCATACGCAAGCATCGTTGTACTGGTACTGGAAAACCTAGAAAATCGCATAGTATGATATTGAGCACTTCAGTCGCACTATCACCTTCACGCTAAAAACTAAGAAAGAAGAAAGAAAAGCACAATCAGTACATCTTCCAATGTTGCTCTCTCATTGTGTCTATTTTTTCTTTGATTTCTTGGAACGCATTTCATCTAACAACTCCCAAATCAGTTGGCATTCTTTTGTCCTCTTGCAGTAGTCTGTCGATTCGACTGCGTTGTACTTCTTGAGCGCCGTTGTTTTCTCGCCGTCACTGGTGCCATCGCAGTGCACGTTGTCGTTCGGGGCGAGCCATGACACGAGGGGCTTCTTGGCGAATATTCCACTGGCCGTGGCCTGCAATCGCAAAGGGGGCACTTCATTAAACGCTGCTTTCAGACGAATCAAAATACTGATGTATTGAATGGATTTATTACCCAGCTATATCATCTATGTACAGTGCAAATATATGCATGCGGTGCGAAGTGCCTTTAGTATTTGTGCTTTGCAAGTTATTTACAATCACGCCTCTCGTCCTGCCATCTGTCTTGTAAGAGGTTCTGGGCCCCGTCAAGTCGTCTGGAAAACTTTTCTAATTATTCTTGGCTCTTGTGCCTGATGACCCAGCGTAGGGAGCTTCGTCGTATTCAATTCGTGCTTCGTTACCTACAGGTGGGTGAGCAGGGAGTTGTGCTCCTTGGAAACTTCCTATACGTACAAGAGTGCAAAAGTGAAAGAACCGTCAACTTCGTCTTTAGAAGTTGAGAGTGTAAGTGTTGGCATCATTGGTGCACAACAAGCGTTCAGTCAGGGAGCTATGATGTGTAAAGTGCGCATTTACAGCAGCTTCCAATGTCTGCTTGGTGACAGCGCAGTGTACAAGTAATTTTCTGTGTCAAATTTTACATTATTCGACATATAAAACGAGTGCATGCCTTGCACCCTTGCAATAGTCTCACACCTTCAACACAAGTCTTGCCTTATCACTAGAAAACAAGTTTTGCTCTTTGTATCCGTGCCGCGCTACGAGGTGACTAAAGCAAATTTAAGTAAATTCAGTGAGAGGGCTCATAGGTTTAGAGTAAACCATTTAGTGTTTAAACAACACTATTATCTATACCAGGCACCATTCCAGTTTCGACACTTTATGGTTTGATAACGATATTTCTGGGCTGCCTCCGTTAAGATTTTTTATGTCTCAAGCAGTCAAGTACATCAATACGTAATCTCAGTTCGATTTGCAGGAGGGGCGTCTTTTCCTAATGGAAACGTTTTAATGAAATTCAAATTAGTTCAGATCCGTTTAACAACTGCCCTTATCTGAGCATACCCAACTGACTTATCCACTGCCGTGGTGTCATTCCGCTTTCCTACTAGGTTGGTGTACTAGTCATATAACCAGGCAGCATTTCAGATAGCATGTGTAGTTAGCGATTAGTGCCAGAAGTATTTTCCCCAGACCAGCAGTAAACAGCTTTCTATAAGTGTTCTAGCGTGCTTGCTGCAGTTGCGTACTGTAGGGAAAATACGCATACAGGAAACTTGAAAACCCGAGCTCAGCCAATTCCGTTGCTCAAAAGAGGCAAGGAATCTAAGCCACTTTTCTTTACTGCAACGAAAACAACAAGCACGGTATGCAACATGAATGCATTTCCAATTTTATTTTTTAGAACTCCATAGACGACAGCGATCATCACACAAGGTTATAAAAATAGGCAGAATGTTTCTCTTAAGATAGATAAGGCGAGAGCTTTTTGAAGTGCAAGATTTCTGTTATGCGAGGATATTCTGTGAAATTTTACTAAATCGACGACGATTTGTTTTACATGCCTCTGAAATTGACAAATTATTTGTTCTTTTTGCAACTTTGGCACCTTTGGGATTTTATTACGGACAATATGAGTAATGTAACTCCTCATGACTTCTTTTACTTTTCAACCAACTCACTGTTGATTTCTCGGAAAATTTTAAAACCTTCGCGTTTTAGCTGAATTGCCTTCACAGGGGCATCTATTCGCTATCAGTGAGAGGCGCTTGCTCAAGAAGCGAAATTAACAAATTTTCAAAAAACATTGTGCTCGTCATCAGTCCAAGCTTCGGTGGGCCAGTATTTCCAATGGTTCGAAACAGAAAAAATGTTTGGTGGTGCACGACGTTTTATTTTCGCATGAAACGTTTTCTTTATTAGAAAATTTGCAAGTCGCAATAACGCTTTGCACATGTAGTGCATTATGTTCTCGTGCTCGAAATCTCCCCAGCTTTTTCTAAAGAAATATTTGATTCCTTTGTACAGATACATACGCCAACCACAAATAAAGTGTTCGCAGATAACAAAATATTGGGGACCCCTTAAGTGTACCCTTAGCTGTACACACCCTGCGCATCAAGAATCAGCAAGGGGCCGACAACCAACGCTGCATTCTTCGACGAAGCCACGTGACACACCATTCCCGACGATCACTTTGACTGAACCAAATTATGCCGACGTGGACTCAGTGAAAAGCCCCTCAGACGTTATTTCGGCCCTTACCGAGGACTCCTACGTGTAAGCACACCGGACTCTGAGGTCTTTCCATAAGTCATTACGTAATCGAAGCGACTCTGCGCCTAACCTGAAGTCGTTCGCGTGGTGCCCCTTAAAGCATTCTACACGCGCTAACAAACTCTGAGATTTTACACCTTTGTTAGCTTAATTTTATTTGTAGTACGTTTGATTCCTTTCGCCTTTTTGTGCTGTTTCCAACATCCAGACGATGCTTTTAGAAGGGGGACATTCACATAATTACCTGTTTTTTTTTTACGGTGGCCATTTCACAGGCTTAAACAAATTAGAGAGTCGTCGCTCAGCGCAAGAAGCGCCCTCCAGTACACGAGCTCTCTGGAATGTTGTTGGCGATTTGTTCTATTGCTTATGCGGTCGCGAAACCTTGTGTTGTACCTTCTAGAAGGCACGTGAGCACCCGCGATTGTACTTTAATGTGCGAGGAGTCATGTTTGAGCTGCCGATGCCTTTGTCCCGCGAATAAGATTTCGACGATTGACAACGATACTCACTGCTATCGTAGCGCTTGAGCGTGACTTGCTTTTCTTATCGCAGTGGCATTTGTCAAATAGACAGTGGCGTTCGTGCCACTATCTATTTCTTCACCACGATTAAAAGGTGGCAATATATTCATTCGGAATATCAAGTCCCACAAATGTGGAGCTGCTTGAAAGTAGTTTAATTACGTTCTTGCAGTCAACACACAAAAATATCTTACGAAACAATCTATTCTCTTGTGTAGTCTCATTCACCGAAAGAACCAGTGAAGTATGTTTTGATAACATCAGAAGGCATGTTTCATCTTAATCACAGTTATTGAACAAAATTACAAGCACTTCATAATAAACACACTAGCTCAGCAATGTATCCGAGTGCCGTTTGATAACGTTTCGTGGTTTTAAAATTAAGCAAAACCTTGCAAACCCAAACAAAAGTAACAATAGCACTTCAGAAAACATAGGAACACGTAAATTCTAACGAAATTGTGTATGTCTAATTTATTGCTTCTATGTTCATTTCAACGACTATATATATATATATATATATATATATATATATATATATGGGCCTTAATGCTCGGCCTCGCTCGGCCTCGCCGTGACCTGTATTGGAGTCACTGAAGGGTATACGGAAGTGCGTTTTCATGTTGTTCAGGGTATATATAACAGGAATCGAATACCTTTCGAGTATTTAAACATAAGACCACGTTTCACTATATACGTGCGTCAATATCTTTCACCGTTCACACTTTCTTATCGGTTAAGTCGTAAAAGGGAAACATGGACATCATTGGTCATAAGTTTCTCGTTTATTTTATAACATATACGCAGTCCTATTCTGCAACTGTTTGTATGAACTGACCTGGAATGGAGCAGAAGCTGAAAGTCGGGGAACGTTCTCTGAAAATATCACTGGATATACTCACCACATATTTCATTCTTGGCATGCTACTCTCGTAATACTTATATATACAGTAAAAGCAAAGATACTGTACCCCTGTCTACATGCAATCTATTATACCAACCTAAAAACAAATACTTCATTGAAAAACACCATTTCCTTGCGCAGTTTAACATTAGTAGCCGACCTGTGCTACACACACACACACACACACACACACACACACATATATATATATATATATATATATATAAGTACTTGGCGCAAGAGGGGAAAGCAGCGTCCACTGGCGCTGTCCAGTTTCCAGCCACCCCACCCTACTGGACTGTATCAGCCATGCATGGAAACCTGCTGTGTTCTTTGGCATTCCTGGCGACTGCATCGAAGAGTGGCTGAGAAACTACGATCTAGGATGCCCCTTCAACCACTGAGACGACGATTTTAAATCACATGACCTTGCGTTCTACGACACTCAGGTCACCAACACATGCTTCAAGATATCACTAGAGGGCTTCCGTGAATGATGTTCCTTGAAAGAGTACCGTCAGCGGATCTTTCGCATGTCAATGGTGCGTGCTCATGTTGCGATGAAAACGCTCTCAGAGCACGTGCTGAACTTCCCTGAGTCCTATACGTCATACATTGAAGACGTTCTCGTGCTTTGCCGTCGCGTCGAGAATGCCGTGCCAAAAACTGACCGTGCGTGCCTCGTTTTCGTGGGCATCGGATCAATCGCTTATAACGCGCTTTCGACGCAAAATCCTACCAATGTACAGGACGTTACGTCTGTGGGTCAGCGCTTCGATACACTTTAATTGATCCATTTGCAACTAGACTCGTCCGGCAACCTCCTAAGAAGCAGTGTTGAGGTTGGAACACGGTGGTGGCTTGGAGCTTTCATTCCTGAAGAACTGTAAACAGACCATTTGCTCACCTTCGTCCAGCGCTCACGTTCGTCTTTTTGCTGTCGGCCAACGTGGCATAATTAAAGAGGAGTTGGCCTCTCTGAAAAGTGTCAACCATCCAATCACTTCTCGCGGCCTGCCACACCCGTCGTAAGCCAACATTGCTGCAAAGCCAACCGTATCTCCTGGCGCTACGTCGACTGTGCCGGTTCAATGCCAGCTAGGGCCTTTACTTACCCGAGTACCCAATCCGCCTAACTTCCCTGCCTGTCGTCAATAGCGCCCGACATGCCACTGCTGCAGCATACGGGGACACATCACCTAGTGTTGCAGGCGCCGCCTACAGGACGAACGTCGAGGCGACATTTTCTTTGAGTGCGATGAAGCTTATCCTGTTCTATTAAAGAGATGATACTTTGATAACCGGTCCTATCGTGGATCCCTATCTCCGGTCGGCTTCTCCAACACGACCGCGTGTTCACGTACAGTCCCGGACAGAATATTATGGACCATGAAATCTAAGAAAAAGCTGAATATCTCCGCAACCTCACAACGCAATGTGGTATTTGCGTTTTGGACCTCGACTAGAATATGCTAACAACGTTGTCGTGGGCAGTTTTACTGGTTACTGCTACAGGCTGCTCGGGAATTGAACGTTTTCGGAGATCCCGTGGTCCATTTTATTCTGTCCGCGACTGTACCTGGAGACGTCACTCACCGTCACTCCCCAATACGTGCTGCCTGTCAGATCCCTTTCTACGCGGGAAACTATCCTGTGCAGTTTTTAGAGCGAAAGCAGCACATTCGCGAACTGTTACAATTCGTTGATAGCGACTGTCTAGCATGGTATTGGTGTATGTGGAAGGTGTGCGGTTATTGGCTTTGGTTGACACGGAAGCTACTATTTCTGATGCGGTTGCAGACTTGTGCTCTAAACCGCAAAAAAGATTTTAAACGCCTCACTTTGGAACATTTCTGGGTGAAACAAAGGACGCCGTAATCGAACGTCTGTACAATGTACCGCATACGTCATCAATGACAGCGTATATTACCACAATTTCTTTGCGATGTTTTTCCCATGCGCTCAAGAACTCATTTTAGGTTGACACTTTCTCGCGTTGGCGTCCAGTTTAATTTTCTGCCATCAGCGTGTCGTACAAGTTATCGAGACTGAACATGCAGCTAGTATAGACGTAGTACTATTGCCTCTCCTTACAGCTGCCTATTTTGAGCTCCCTCCCTGCCACGAGCAGTTATTACGCTCTCGTCCTCGAACATTATTAATGACTATGTGTTAGTCACTCCTAAAGGTCGCTATCTTTCCCGGGGGGTTGTCATTGCTTGAAGCCTGGTGCATTCCAAAGATGGTTGTGCGTTCATCACCACAATACAATCGAAGACTATTATTCTACTGCAAGGTACCTCTGTCACATGCTGTGCGGATGCTCGAAAAGTCTTCGTTTCTCTCCTTCATGCTTCTCAAATTCTCCCTCCGCCGGAAATATGTCCCGCCCTTGCTTCCGTAAGAACCCCTAAACTGTGCAACATCAAAGAGATATTTGGTGAATACTTCTAAGCATTGCACTTTCTCAGGCAAATAATGTACGCCTCTTCACGTTCTCAACGTGAACAGGTGGAACATCACGACTGGCTCAAGCGAATAAAAAAGAATTGTTCAAACTGAACAAAAGTTTAGGCCTATTTGATTACTGAACGGGACTAGCTTACTGCAAAAGCTGCAGATGCTGACTGCCATAGGAGTGGTGAAGGAGTCACAAGTTCGCGTGTATCAAGAAATTGAAGTGCGAATTACAATTGCAATGTTATCAAGAACTGAACAAGAGCACAACCACCGTCGCGATTGTCTAGAGTGCGGGAGCGGCGCGCTTCTGATACATGTAGTGCCCCCTACCGAAGGAAGTTGGAATGGCATAGTTGCTTCTGGGGATGCACTGCCACGCAGACAGAGCACATCACTCACTGTCATAGACCTGTGTTTTCCTCAGCTTCTCTTTCAGATAATTCTACCCAATGACATGGAAAGCCGGGATACGTGCAAGGCAGCAGAAACTATTCAGTTGGATCTGCAAGTTGCTTCCCCCGGACAACGCGTTTAGTCGATTCTGGATATGCGTCCCCGTCATAAGTAACAAGGCAATATTTTGCGTACAATGCATATAGAACAACATTTACGACTGTTGTCACACGGCGCACTTTGTAACTTGCTCGAACCACACCAGGATAAAATTATCAGCAGCAATTAGGTACATCTAGTACAAACTGGAGATTGAGATTTTCGATGAGGCTTGGGCTAAATTCTGGTCCAGCATTCACCGCGTGACATGCTTATGCAAGAAGCAAAGCACAAAGGCAAAGTGTACAGTCCCTATGCGTGGGCCAGCTTGCTTCGGCGACACGACGCCTGGCATCTGCTCGATTTTTGGTGCCCGACCGGTCACTGCGCTATAACATCAGCGCGTTCGCGATCGCCTCCCACGCTTGCTATCCGTCAAACCAGTTCCTACTCCGCAAATTACCTTCTGGGTGGGCCACAGTTGGTTATGGAGGTCACCAGCGTTTTCCTAAGTTTGTTCACGTGGGAGCGTTGCCATTTAAGGATGTTCGTGTTCCCGATTTTGTTGCTGCCTATATCCTCGTTTCAATCGTCCCCAAACCGAGCGAGCGCAGAGCAGACCTTACTTGTGTATTTCTTTTCCTTTTTTATCAAGGCGAGTCATGGCATGACCACGCAACCACATATAGCACACCGAAAACCGCGCACGCGCGTGACTTGTCCAAATCGTCAGAAAGAAGTGGATGCGCGAGAAGCCTATCTATGACCGTGAGTGTCGAAGTACTGGCCACCTTTCAGCGCTTGCTCAAAACAAATTATGTCATTGCAGTAGGTGGTCCCATATTTCTAAGAAGCGCACCCCTCCGACACTCTCGACCACTGTGACAGGGGCCACACATTTCCAGAACTTGGGCAGGAAAGTCAAGGCATGCTTAGTGACGAATAACGAGATACACAGCCGGCTACCGACCACATCGTCTATACCTTTACACTCATTCAAAGTTCTCGTGCGCCTGCACATATGTCTAGAAAAATGTTTTCCCGTTAACCTACGAACACGCTCGTTCGTACAGGAAAACTGGCGAAAGAAGACACGAAAACTATTTGGTAGGAAAATGGCAGAAAGAGCAAAGAATAGGCTTGGTTTAATAGAGAGGTCACGCGCTGAAAGGTCTGTATTTGCTGTACTGAAAATATTTACGTGATGTTTTTATTGCGTAGTTCTCCGGAGAACTTATCTCCCGACCGGCACATTTGCCGGGACTCCACGCGTAGCTTTACGTATCATCATCATCAGCAGCAGCAGCAGCCTGGCTACGCCAACTGCAGAGCAAAGGCCTCTCCCATACTTTTCCAATTACCGCGGTCATGTGCTAAGTGTGGCCATTTTGCCTCTGCAAGCTTCTTAATCTCACGCGTCCACCTAACTTTCTGCCGCCGCCTAATACGCTTCCCTTGAAATCCAGTCCGTAACCCTTACTGACCACCGCTTATATTCCCTCCTTATTACATGCCCTGCTCATGCCCATTTATCTTTCTTGATTGCAACTAAGATGTCATTCGCTCGCGTTTGTTCCCGCACCCAGTCTGCTCTCTTCTTATCACCCTTAACGTTACACCCATCATTCTTCTTTCCATAGCTCATTGCGTCGTCCTCAATTTAGGTAGAACCCTTTTCGCTTTACGTATATTCAGATTCAATATTTGTGCCTGTACTGTTTTTCGCCAAGTCGGGTGGTGACGCACTATTTGCGACGCGTAAGATTCTTTAAGAGCAAGAAAGCCACTTCTAGCGTATAAGATAGCAACATTATTTCACAAGAATAGCATAAAAACAATATTTCGCAATTAGCTAAAATTTTGCCACAATACTGTTCAATGTCACATTTACTAATGTATTCTCCATTCGTAAAGCAGCGCTTTTGCCGTCATGCAGGACTGATATAATTAGAAAGAGAACCTCGGAAAGGGAACAAAAATGATTTTTATTTGAAGAAGTGTGGCTAAACACACCCCGTAAGCTCTCCCAAATTTTCTTTCTTTAGCGCATGTACCGCAAAAGAATAACAAGCACCAACCTCAATGTCGGGATCGTTATCTGCGGTCACGGGTGGTGTGGGAAGGGTTCTAGTCGGCGACCGGACGCAGGTAGAAACATTGCTATTATAGATGCACCTTAAGACCTGCGAAGAAATAGCTGTGTAAGCAGCTTCTCTAAATTAAATATAACCTTTAGAGAGGTATGCTAATCTGACAACAAAAACACGTAAGACCGCGACGATATATGCGACATTTCAGACCTTTTAGACCCTTTCGTTCGAAGGGCACAATAGTTGCTCGTGTGTTCATAGGTGCTCACATGTTCGAAATATGTCGATCCCGTATTTGGTCTATCATGTGTAAATAAGCTGAATGGGCTACAGTGGTGTTTCCCAAGGTTTGGTTTTGTGCAAAGGACTATACAAGCGAAGGGCAATACAATGAACTTGTTTGTTGTGTGCCAGCTACAAGTACTTCTCTCGAAGACGTTATTTGATCTTTACAATCCCTGGGTGCACATCGTGAGAACGCTCTAAAAACGTAAGTGCTACCTTCCCTATTGTAACGATGCCTTCTGCAAACATGAGCAAACTTTCAGCTACAGTCAAGTGTTCTGAACCTTCCCAGTATAAATTCTTTTCAGTCGACAGTTTGCCTCGGACTAGGCATGATGTGCGAAGGCACTTCAGACTTATCTCAGCTGTACAATTTTCAGCATTTCCAAGTTTGAAGTTGTTAATGTCTAAAACCAACGACGCCAGTAAAACAAAAATGAGGTCACAATAGACGCCCCCCCCCCCCCCCTCTGCCAACAAGTGGCCGTGGCCACTTGAAAAGGTGGTCGTTTTTGAAACGTTTATGCAAATGTGTTTGTGGGTTTCAGCATCGCTGCTGCTGACGAGAAGTTCCTCCTGCTGTCAACAGCGCAAGACTTTGAAGGGACACGAGATCAGAAGACGACCCCACCTCGAGCGCTTACTTTCAACCACTTGTATGCCAAAGAAACACGGCTTCGTATACATTTGCCCACGTGTGTCACAGACGCGTCATTGTACATATGAAACAAGCACTCCTGCGCACTCAAGAAAGCGAGTGCAGGTGCAAACACTCAAGTTCTATTTTTTGTTAAAAACACGGACAGCTTACTAGCACATTGATCTCGAAGTCTGGCAGTCTCGGCTGCTTCAATAATCTTCTGAACCAGCTGTTCATTGTGTTTTTCTAGCACTTCACAGTGTCTGAATTCTGCGGCACAAGCGTTGGAGTAAAATTCCTGACTTCGGTGCTTAGATTCCTGGCCGTATGCTCAACATTAACTTTATGTTCTTTAAGTCTTTCTTTTGTGCTTCTTCCAGTTTGCCCTATATACTTTTCCCCACAGTTCAAAGGTATAGAATGCACCACTGCTTCTGCGCAATAAACAAAGCGGCGCTGGTGAATTATCGTGCAACCTTGCTGCTTTATCGGCTTTTCAGTATTCACGCGTCGGCAAAGGCTTTTCAGTTTTTCCGGGTGAGTGAGCGCAACATTAACTCCAGCTTTGCGCCCTATCTTTTTCAAGCGGTTAGATATGTTGTGCACGCATGGCAGGGCCACCATCCTTCGCTTTTCTTTCGTTTTTGTGTTCTCGCCACCTTGCTCGACATTTATACCCTCGAGCTTCAGGTTCTTCCTCAGTCGTTCCACAACACTTAACACATAACTACTTCAAATTTGAATATAGGTACTACCTACAAATACAAGGGATAAGTATGGGTACGCCTATACCTAGCAGATAGCAGGGCGAAGTCAAGTTTATTGACAACTCCAAGCGAGGGCAAGTGCTTGACGTTATTGTTCTGTGGACACCGGCAAGGAGGAGGGAAGAAATTAATAAAGCGAAATGAGACATCCACCTAATCATAGCAATTGCCACAAAAGAAACCAATACGGGTTCCTCCAAAGAAAAGCCTCCCAGGACGAATGTTTCTTCAACTACGAGGCCTTTCTTTCGAGGAACCCGCACGGGTTTCCTCTGTAGCAATTGCTACGATTAGATGGATGTCTCATTTTCCTTTATGTGAGGATATAGCCAATACAGCCTAGATAATACAGCCTGTGTTCTCGCAGATCTAGTCAGCCATCTAGTCAGCCATTGCGCATTGCTTCAGTATTATTATTTCCGTCGTCTTTGAAGGTGACCACCATCTACCACTTGACCAGGATATTTGAAATTTTTATCGCATGAGGAATCGCCCAACACGAGGCAAGTAAAGCGAAAACAATGCTGGCAAACTTCAGTCAAGGATTTAGACACCTGGAGCGCCATAACATAAAGCTATTCAAAACTCTTGACGTCAAATTTACGCAACCACAGACGCAAGCATCGGATCATAAACCACGGCGCTGTGTGAGCAACTAGATAAAGCGCCCTCCTGATTTATAGGAGGTCTGTTTGGTTTCCTTTCAAAACGAGTAAGATTGGCTACAATGAGCGGCTTTTCTTGTTTGATTGGCTTACAACAAATAACCGATAAAGATGGTGGCGCTGGCGAGTGCGATTGGTCCCACTTCCCTTTCCCTTACTTTTCTTGCGGGGGCTGGTCGAAAATCACAGCAGCGCGCAAAGCAGTGTTAAAATGCTGCCAGAACCAGAACGATTACTCAACAAAGTAGCGTTAGCAAAGAAATGTCGTACATGTGCCAAAAAGTCTCGATAACCTTATACTGTGATGCCAAATATTTTGGTATACGCAAGAAAGCCCACGCTCCCTGGAAGCTCCGGGCAGCTACTACCACAGGGATCGGAGGGCAGCCATCGCCTATCCCTTCCGGAACGGGGAAGTCTTCGGCTATTCAGAAAAAATCTGTTTTGTTCTACATATTAAGACGCTTTTAGCGCGCGCACGTCCCTTTGACGCGATGAGTTTTCGCGATTTAATGACGGCGCATGACAGACAGGCAAACTTTGTGCAGCCCGAAATAGTTTGACATGTTTTTTATCGCAAATGGTGAAAAAGGCATCGAATGAGAAATCATTTTTCTTTCGTTTAGTCTAATCATGCATAATCAGTGCGCACATATCATATTGCATGGGGCGTTTTCGCTCTTTTATTGACGTCGCGTTGCAGACAGGCGCGGTGGGTGGTGGCTCGAAGATTTTCTGACGAATCGTGGATGGCTCATTGCAGAGTTAAAATCGGAAAGTTTCTAATAGCTTTACGCTAAACGCCCGTGAACAGCAACATGAAGATTGCCTGCGTGGAAAAAGTTACAGCGGTCCGCGATTCGCAGGTCCTCTAAGATTCAGTCGCACCTACCACGGTGGCTGGTGTTACTTAACGGAGGTTCACTATTACTCGTTTTCGAAGGTATAAGAAAGCACAACTCAAAGGTCTCCTCAGGCAATACAAGAGCTGCTTCTCGTCATCACTGGTTATTAGACGATCCTTAGCAACTGGTTTCATCAGATCGTTGAGCGATATAACACAGAACTATACCAATCTGTTTTATTCCAATCTTCTGACCTCACATTTACGTAACCATCTACGCAAGCACTCGACGGTAACCCGCAGCGGTGTTGGAAAACTCCAATCAAACACATTGCTCAATTATAGTAGGTCCTTCTTTCTTGCTTTCAAAGGGAATAGCACTGCTAACATTAGGCAGATATTCTGATAGAACTGGCTGACAAGGCCACGCGCACACTCAAGTGAAGGGGGTTTCGCTGAGGCCGAATCAGCACCGTGAAAGAGGATAACCGGATGAAGACGGTGGTGCCGGCGTCTGGCGTTTGGTCCATTTCCCTTCTTTTAGCTTGCGGTGGCTGGACGAAAATGGCGGCGTCGTCAAATGAAGGTTAAAAACGGCGCCAGAACGAATCCTCAGCTAAGAAGAGGTGACAGGGATAGGTTGTTCAGGTGCCAAAAGGAATCAATAAGGTTATACTGCTATAGAAAAGTTTCTGTTATACGCAAACAAATTCATGCTCCCTGGCAGCTTAGAGTAGGAAGCGCCAGAGCAATCAGCGGTCAGCCATCATATATTCCTTTCGGAACACGGCAGTGTCCGGCTATTGAGAAAAAAATTCACCATTGTTCTGCATGTAATGACAAAAACGGGCGGCAGCACAAGACGAAGAAGACGGTTGTTGTTCGCGATCGCCCCGCTCGGCCGTTGCCTCTCACTGTGCACTCATATAAAACCCCGAGCGCATTTAACCTTAAAGGCGTACTACGAATTGGTGGAGCACACTGGTTCCACTTTTCATCCTGGATCTCCCTACCCGGACTCTACCTCGAGCCTTGGCAATGCCTGCCGACGTGCAACAGCAAAGTGTTACCGCAGCACCGGCGGCCGCCTGCTCCGGAGTAGAAATACAGTGAGGCCCTGTCATTTTCAATGTCACTGACGAGCACGACGTCGAGGACTGGCTCACTTCGTATGAGAGGGTAAACGTCCTGACTTGCCTTTCAGACGCTGGACTGCAGTTTTATTTGAAGAAGTGCCACTTTGCCGCCCGCCGGCTTACCATCTTGGGTTATGTTGTCAGCAAGGACGATGTCCTTCCCGACCCTGCAGAGCTTCGTGCCATCGCTGAGTTCCCCAGGCCGTCTATGCTGAAAGAACTGCGTAGCTGTAGAGGCCTGTTTTTGCACTTTCGCCAATTCGTGCCTAATTTCGCGTCCATAATCGCCCCCTTCACGCAGCTGCTTGCCAACAGCCAATGCATCTCGGCATGGTCTACCGCTTGGGTTGACGCGTTCGCCACATTACGCCATCTTTTGATCATCATCATCATCATCATCATCATCATCATCATCATCATCATCCTGGTTACGCCCACTGCAGGGCAAAGGCCTCTCAAATACTTCTCCAACAACCTCGGTCATCTTTTGATATCCCAAACTATTCTACGCCACTTTGACCTGGACGCTCCCACCGAAATCGACATGGACTCAAGTGGAGTAGGCCTCGGCGCTATTCTTGCCCCGCGTACGTCTGGCCTCGACGAGTACGTCGTCTCTTACGCCAGCCCCACTCTCACCAAAGCGGAGACGAACTATTCGGTCACCGAAAAAGAATGTCTTGTAACCCTTTGGGCAATCACCAAGTTTCTACCTTACGTATATGGCCATTCATTTGACGTCGTCACCTATCACCACGTAGTGTGCTGGTTGTCGTCATTAAAAGGCCCATCTTGCCCCCTAGGTTGTTGGGTAATGCGTCTACAAGACTATGAAATCCGTCTTCTCTACCGGTCAGGCAGTAAGCATTTGGATGCCGACGCTCTTTCGCCGTCACCACTCCCCGATGAACATGGTGCTCCGTCTATCTCCAGCTAAGATTATTCGCCTCTTACATTCACCGACATGCCAGCAGAGCAACGCCGGGATATTTGTATAGCCTCTCTTCTAGAGTATGTATCTCAACCGTCACCACGCACCACCAGCTTCTCGCTTCGGCGCACTGGTCGTCACTTTGCCATCCACGAAAGGCTCCTGCACCACCGCAACTACCTACCTGATGGCCGTAAATGGTTGCTAGTGATTCCTCGCATTCTACGTTCTGTCATATGTGCCTCTTTTCACACATATCCGCAATACACCAATGACTGTGTACTAAAGACGTACGCACGCTTTTGACTTCGATACTATTGGCGAGGAAGGCACCCCTTCGTTAAGTAGTACGTCCGCTCGTGTTCAATGTCCCAACGCCGCAAGAGCCCTTCTCAAAGGTAACAGGGCAGCTCCAACTATTGTCTTGCCCCTCCTGGCCTTTCGACCGTATCGGCATTGATTTGTTCGGCCAATTTGTACGGATTTACCGTACACCAGAATGGCCACCGCTGTGTCGTCCTCGCCGTGGACCACCTCACGCGCTACGCCGAAACTTCAGCGGTCCAAAAGCCACAGCACGTGAAGTCGGCTTGTTCATCCTTCGCAACCCTGTTCTTCGACGCAGTGCGCATCGCGAGATAATGAGTGACCATGGTCATTCATTCCTCTCCGAAACTGTACAAGCCCTCCATCGCGAATGCAACCTTCTTCATAGATCTAAAAGCGCCTAGCAATCACAAGGCGCTTCAGTCACCTTCAGTCATACATACCAAAGTGGTATGACGGAACGCTTTAATCGTACTCTCGGCGACATACTCACCACGTACGGCTCCGCTGACGACACAATCTGGGACCGCATCTTTTCCTTTGTTATGTATGCTTACAATAGCGCCACTAAGTCTGCCATGGGATTCCCTCCCTTCTGTCTTCTTTATGGTCGCAAACCTTCCTCGTATGTGGACACGTCTCTTTTGTATCGCCCCGACGCTTCAGAACCTACGACTATATCTGAAGCCGCCACTTATGCCGAAGAATGTCGTCAGATAGCACGCTCTCTTACCGCGCAAGACAAAGGCTTCCAGAAACATGGCCTGGACGCAGGCTGGTGTTTTCCGTCATATTCACCTGGAACGCTACTATGGCTCCGCGTTCCCTCATATACTCCCGGCCTTTTTACAAAATTCAACTCAAAAAATCACGGCCCTTACCGGTTTTATGACAGAGGTTCCCGGACAGCTACGTCATTGAGCCTATTCAGCCATCTACGGACCATTCGCGTTGCGGACGCGAAACTGGTCATGTCGACCGACTGAAGCCGCACTACGACCAACCAGTGCTGCCTGTTTCATAGGTCACCAGGATGGGTCCTTTTTCACCAGGAATGATTGCAGTGACAAATGCGGGTGCTAGCAGAAGACGAAGAGAAGACGGTTGCTGTTGTCGGCGCTCGCGCTCGCCCCGCTTGGCAGTGGCCTCTATTCATATAAAACGGTGAGCGCATTAAAGCTCAAACACCGCAAGACCACCAGGTCAAAGACACTTTCCTAGGGACAATAAAAGCCGACGACTGCCGAACATCAGTGAGCTGACATGGAGCTAAGAGGAAGCCTTGTTGCCTTCTTGGAAGGGAAGATGGACTTTCTCCTAAAGGTATTTAGGCACCGATTTTTGTCGTTTTCATTGCAGAAAAGCGAAATATTCTTCGCCCCTACGCACCAAATACCTTCTGGTTGTGCTTTTGAAACGGCGGCCAGAAGTTCTGCATGCCCTTCATGATGACCAAATCACACGGCATCTGGGTTTCTCCCGTACACCCAGGAGGTTCCAGGAGAAGTAATACTGGCCATGCCTCAACGCCGACGTCACTCATTACTTCAATATGTACCGCAGCTTGCTAAGATGTAAGATACTAACGACAAAGCCAGCGGAATTCCTACAGTTAACACAGCCTCTTTCGCGACTATTTCCGCAGATCGGAATAAACTTACTTGGACGCTTTCCGACGTCATCACCTGGAAACAAGTGAACCGGGGTGGCCAGCAGCCACCGTACGCGCTGTGTGGAAACGAAAGCCCCGCCCACAGGTAGTGTAGTGTAAGTAGCCAGACTCGTAGCCGACAACAATTCGCTGCGACATGGCGCGCCAGAACTCCCCATTACTACCACGGAACTGGTTTTACAGCGGAGCTTACTCAAGCTATCCTCCAGTAACGACACGCAAGTGACCGCGCGACAACTGCTTACCACCAGCTGACGAAATAAATTTCGGAGAGGCTAAAGAAGACCTCGCCGACATATTGCCAATGCACGTCGACGTCGAACACAGAACGTGGGGGGCGGCCTTCCGTGAGTATCCTTCGCCTAAAAGACGGCACTGCAAGAAACTACGCAGGTCACACCATTCAAGTTAGTTTACGGAAGGAAGCCGATGACGATTCTCGACACCATGCTGCCGCACGTCACCGATGAAGAGAATCTCAATGACGTCGTCTATCTGTCAAGCGCATGAGAAGCGTGACGACTCACCGGCCTCCGCATGAAGAACCAGCAAAGGATTAACAGCTGACACAAAAATATTCTATGACGCTACATGGAATACGAATTTGGTGGCAGTGTTTGGGTTTGGACCCCGATTCGCAGAAAGAACTTCGTGAAAATGCTATAACGGGCGCTACAAGATCACCCGGTGTATATGCGCCCTGTATTATGAGTTCCGGCCGGACCACATTACCCAGTAAAGGTGGTGTCAGTCGCGATATGAAGTAGTCCATGTTGTGCACATTAAGCTTTTGCACCATCGATAACGAAATAGGGGACTTTGTACTTTGTTTGTTAGTTAGTTTTCTTTACTACATGTGCTTTAGTTTTCACTCTCGTGTGTTTGGCAACTGCACTATGCTTTTTATGAGGTGCGCATAGACACGTGTACTAATTTATCCGTTTTCCAGGGACTGCATTTTGCCCGCTAAGTTATCGATAAGCACAAGGGGCACCTGCACGATTTCTAACTTGCTTGAAGGTGGTGCCTGTCGCAATATCAAGTATCCATGTTATGCACATTAGGCCTTTCCACCATCGATAACGAAATAGCGGACTTTGTTCTTTGTTTGTTAGTTAGTTTTCTTTACTATGTGTACTTTAGTTTTCGCTCTCGTGTTTTTGGCAACTGCACTATGCTTTTTATGAGGTGCGCATAGACACGTGTACTAATTTATCCGTTTTCCAGGGTCCGCATTTCGCCCGCTAAGTTATCGCTAAGCACAAGCGGCACCTGCACGATTTGTAACTTGCTTGAATGGTATCGTTGATATTACCTGTTGTGTATGTTCTCGCTGGACTTTGAGTAATTACATTGTATACGCGAGATAAGCATTTAGTACTTTCTGGTAAGCACGTGGGCGACATAGATAAGAATGGAACGGTCGACGAATCAAGTATAGAAATCTACACACTTCGCCCGCAGATCCGATTTCGACGATCTGCGACTGTGCTCGCCACTATCGCTGAACTTGAGGGGACACTTTTCTTTTTGCTGGGCACGAGTTGGCCAGATTACGAGTTAAAGGTTCGCTAAATATTCGACAGTCATACTTTTGGTAGTGCGTCAGTCTACGTCGTCACGGCAACGTGTCAATCTGCGATAATTGATTGTAGGCTTATTGTTACCTTTTAAAAAACCAGCCTGTAATTGGCACCAAGCAACGACAAGGGCTTTTGCATACATTCAATATTCAGTTAAGCAGTTCTTCATGGTGTACCAGGACGCGTAGCAAAGAGAGATATGGCTATTTAGCAAACAGCTCAGCTAGCAACTCAGTTTACAAGGTGCAGACAAGCTCAATTTTTACTAGCAAGTTGACAGTCTGCACAAACACATTTGGACACGGCAATGAGGCGATAGAGAACAGTCGCCCAAATTAGGTCGGTGGCTCTGCGCAGCCCCGAACATCAATTCTTTATTATAAGATTGTGTATTCAAGAATATTCCGAATCTCGTTTCCAAGGTCTGGCTTCAGCGAGCAAAAATATGTTTGCACAAGATGGCACCCTCCCTTTATAAGAAGTGAATGTCGGCTCCAAATGAACTTTGTAACGAGTGACGCTCTTCCCTGTCTCACATTCTCAATTCATCTTGTTTCGCGTTCCATGGCGCCATCAAAACTATCAATTAAGTAGTACATGCACCGTTATTCTTGTTTAACTCAATTTCCTGTTATACCTGAAAAAGTTCCCCAAGTATTTGTATCCGTTGCAACATTCCACATGATAAAGGAAATAGATCAACTGGTGTTTCACAGGTTTAGAATATTTTACATTTCTTTTAGCAAAGCAACAAATAAGTGAAACTGCGTTTAAGTGAAACAGTAACTGCGATTCGCTGCAGTGTTTGTGATATTTTTACCTAGTATACATAACATCCTTCCACACACCTGCAGCTGTAACTTTGTTTAACCCTGTCTCTGGTAGCTCAACTATATGACTCATCACACAAAAATATTCCCAAGTCCAAAAAAGAAATCTAAATATTAGTGCGTGCCATCGAATGTGCCTTTTTTAGTTACTTCCTCAACTCTGACCTTGGCTAAAATACCGGCCCTCAGCATGAGAAAATTTTGTAATTACAATACCTCTAGGCTTCGTGGTTCTCTACTTAGCACACCTGGTAGTCAAATTCTCGCTATTGTAAAAGTTATTTCTTCGGTTTAGGTAAGCCCCTATATTTTTATGTATATAGAAATGCATCTTAAAAACCCACAACGACATGATCAAAGGGAATTCACTTCTAGATATCTTGTAGGCAATGACACGATGGCACTAAAAAACTTGTTAAAGTGGCAGTTAAGGGCCAGGGCACGCTTCCCGTCCTGTGCAAAAGGCGCACTGAGTTCACGGCCTCTGTGATTTTCAAGGTAAAATTATTCAGTGGAAATTGTATATATATATAGCAAGTCTCAATTGCACAATCTAAAAAACGTTTCTTGCGAAAAAGAAATTTATTGAGCAGCCGACACACACTACCGGAAAAACAGTTTGGGACCTCATAGCCCTAAATCATGGTTAGCGTCTAACACTAAGGTTACACCAACATAGCCGCGAACAACATTATATTCTTCGGCAAATGGAAAAGGTAGCTAGGCAAAGGACAAAAGGTCCATTCACTTCATGCCAAGTAAATTTTCGCGGAAGTGGGAATAATGTAGCTATCAAAGTGCATGAACTAAAACGTCAAATCATTTTGGGAGACGGTAGCAAACATGTTCTTTTGCCGATTTTGTTCGCGCACCAACTCCATCGCCTAATAAATGCTACAATAAACTAAGCAATCGCTCACTTCTTCGACTACGCTGAAAAGCTGAAGTTTCGTATTCGGATTCTCGTTACTGACGATAGCGCACCGAGTGCGACAAAACGAGAAATCTTCTCTATATTACAAGATCCAAAACATCAATTACACCTAACTTCTAAACCAAAGTGCCTAAAAGTGTCCAAATGGAATGTTCTTATCAACGTTTGTAGCAATTTCCCTAGGTGCGGCAGGAAATCAACGGCTCAGCTGCTCTGGAACTGATATTTAGCAGAGAGGCCACTCTCGCTTTTCTGACTCAGTTGCTTCTGGATAGAAATATTCACAATGCGATTTTACTCTGCGTCTGAAGAGGAAAAGTTTTTCGTTCGTTTCTTTCATTAGTATCACTATCCTTAGTATCATTAGCAGTATGCTGCTAGCTTCCATAAGAAAGTACCAAACACAAATCCTGACTTATTGGCAGCTCAAATATCTTGTTGACGTGCTGAGCTTGTGGAGAAAGGCTTTCATATTTCATTAACTACGTATTGGCGCATCTGAAACCAAAAATGCATTGATAAAAACACCCTAAACTACGTATTTCGTATCTCATCAGTTGGAATAAATTGTTCGGTCATGCACATATTTCATTATATTCCATGAGAAGTTGTTCCGCCTTAAGTGCAAACCTCTGAAGAATTTTTTTCGCTTACGTATTTCACCTCAAGTAAACGATATGAAAATGTGTGCTCACGGCCGCGTTTGCCACGTCCGCGCTTCCTTATCATTGTGCGCGCAGGTTACCTCAACCAAAGCCCACATTCCAGGAAGTCCTCCTCCGGCCCCCGCCTGGAAGCGGAGGACTCGCTGTCCGCTCTTTTTCGCGAACACGGCGACCATGGATGTCCTGGGCTGCTTGCCGCCTTTAATACCATTTGGCACATCGGGTGTCGTTGCGAACACGCTCATGTAGTTGTTCATGATGAGGCCTGGTACTGAAGCCTTCTTGCTTCCAAACCTGCATGCGGGACAATGCGCGCGTTTTACCGTCTTACTTTGTGCTTCGCTGCGCACTTTGAGTGGAAGGCCAATCACCCTTACTCTCGTTCAGCCTATCTTTCACCGCAAAGCGAAAAGATCAGCAAACTGTTTCCGCTTACTGCTCAAAAAATGGCTGTGGCTTAGCTAAGATTAAGCCCAGGATGCGAAGCATACTAGCCTTTATTTTAGTTGTTGAACCACTGTGAACCTGGTGTTAGCCTGGTGAACTGCTGTTGCTTGGGTATATTTGGTTCGGCTAGACGAAGAAACAACTCATGCGTTACTCTTCTTCGCCTTCAAGAGTGGAACGCGACAGCGTTCCCGTCGACCCGTCAAGGGGTGTAAGACAATGGGCTACAGCGCAGCGACTACGCGCCCCACATTGGACGCGGTGAGCGTCGAGCAACGCAGCGTTCGGCGCGGCAACGAAATGTGCGCCTGAGCGAATTGCGGCGAATTGCGAATTGCGGCGAATTGCGGCAAAAGCGAATTGCGGCGTCGCTTTCGTTTCTCGAAAGAAATAGTGCGTTGGATGTACAAAGAATTGGACCCCATCATCGGTGCCAGTTAGCCACTGGAATGTTGTTGCTGGCTCTTGAAAAGTGTGCCACTGCTCCCATCGTTTCTTTTCTCTTTTTTCTTATCGTTGTGCGCGACACCACCTAGCGACGACGCAGAGAAACTCATAGTTATAAATTGTAGTAGCCACACCCACTACTATATAAATACCTGTTTAAGCTTGAGAAGAAAAGGGTACATTTTTTATATAAAGATTTCAATGAGTGGAAAACCAGAAACATTTGGTTTTGTAATATAATGTCTGCAAGCAGACGACAAACAACGGCAGTAAACTTCGGGGGGGGTTCACCGCTTGCTGATTGGCTGCTCTCTCCGCCCAGTTATCAGAAATTTTGCATACTGCCACTTTGTGACGTTGCACCAACCGAACAGAAAGCGTATCACACAATGATCTCCGATCGCGCCCCTGATAGAACCATCGATAACTTTCGAGAAACTTCCGATACATGCAGGTGCGTCCTGCGCTGTGCGATAACATTTGATAGGTGGGGAAACCTGGTCGCCCGATAGAGATATACAAGCACACGTGTCAGTACCTCCCTCTTAAAAGCATCAACCCGATGCAGCAAAGGAAATAAACAAAAACACCCGTAGCAGAGAAACAACAAAATAAGGATGTTCGTCAGCGTGCGCAAAACGGCTTAGGACGGACCACCTGGACCACTTCAGATGGTACGCGTCACCGCAGTGAATGCGAAAAGCCGTCTGGCACGACCTCATAGTCCATTGCCACAATACGTCGGATGACCTTGTAGCGTTCGAAATAGCGCCGCAATAGTTTCTCACTGAGTCCTCGTATCGACAGCCAGTACGACAGTATCGGAGTCCAAACCCAAACACGGTCACCGGGACGGTACTCGACGTAGCGCCATCGGAGATTGTAGTGTTGCCTCTTGGCACGCTACTGGTTTTTGATCCGTAGGCGGGCGACCTGTAGGGCTTCTTCGGCGCGCTGGAGATAGGTAGCGACGTCAAGATTCTCTTCGTCAGTGACGTGGGGCAGCATGGCGTCGAGAGTCGTCGTCGGGTTCCTGGCGTAAATCAGCTTGGACGGCGTGATCTGTGTTGTTTCTTGTACCACCGTGTTGTAAGCGAACGTTACGTACGGCATCCCAGGCCTTGTGTTCAACGTCGACGTACATTGCTAGAATGTCGGCGAGGGCTTATTCAGGCGTTCCGTAAGACCATTCCTCTGTGGGTGGTAGGCAGCTGTTCTCCTGTGCCTTGTCTGAGTGCACTGCAGAATGCCTTGGGTGAGTTCCGCTGTAAAGGCCGTTTCTCTGTCGCTGATGAGGACATCTGGGGCGCCATATCGCAGCAGGATGCTCTCGACGGTGAATTTGCCCACGTCGGCTGCGCTACCTTTCAGCAGAGCTTTCGTTTCAGCGAAGTGGCTGAGCTAGTGCGTCGCCACGACGATCCACTTATTTCTGGTTGTTGACGTCGGAAAGGGTCCCAACAAGTCCATCCCTATCTGCTGAAATGGTCGGCGCAGGAAGATCGAAAAGCTGTATTTAAATCTCACAAGCCTTGTCGATCGTGCCTTGCGTCGCAGGCAATCTTGGCATGTCTTGACGTAACAGGCAATGTTGGCGATCAGGTGTGTCCAATAATTCCTTTCCTGTATCCTCGATAGCGTCCGGGAGAATCCGAGGTGCCTAGCGATCGCATCGTTATGCAGGACGTGCAGTACGTCTGGACGCAGTGCTGAGCGAACGACAAGGAGGTTTTTGACGTGGACTGGCGAGAAGTTCTTCTTTACTAGTGGGTTGTTTTAAAGCGAGAACAAAGACAATCCTTGCTCAAGTGCGCTTGGGACAACGTCGGTATACCCTTCCAAGTACTCTACGAGGCTTTTGAGCTCCAGGTCTGCTCGTTGCTGTTCAGCGAAATCTTCTGCATTTATTATTCCAAGGAAGGCGTCGTCATCCTCGTCATCTTGCGGCGGCGGTTCAATGGGGGCGCGTGAGAGGCAATCGGCATCAGAGTGTTTTCGTCCGGACTTGTAGGTTACCGTGATGTCGTACTGTTGTAGTCTGAGGCTCCACCGCGCCAGCCATCCTGAAGGATCCTTTAAATTCGCTACCCAACACAACGCGTAATGCTCCCTGACGGCTTTTAACAGCCTGTCATATAGACAAGGACGAAATTACGCTGTAGCCCAAACGATGGTGAGGCATTCTTTTCTGTTCGTAGAATTGCCTTCCGCTTTTGACTGCGATCGGCTAGTGTATGCTATCAGCCGTTCAAGTCCGCCTTTCCTCTGGACTAGGACGGCACCGCGGCCTAGGCTACTCGCGTCAGTGTGGCTTTCGGTATCGGCGTCCTCGTCGAAGTGCGCTAGGACCGGCAGTGACTGCATGCGTTGTTTGAGTTGTTTCAGTTCTTGAAATGCGTCGGCCTGCGTAGTTTCCCATTCGACCTCGAGGTCACATTTTGCCAGATGTGTCAGTGGCTCAGAGATGCGTGAAAAGTCATTGACAAACTGCCTGTAGTAGGCGCACATGCCAAGAAATCTACGCACTGTCTTCTTGCCGTTGGGCTGCGGAAACTTTGCGAAGGCAGCTGTCTTCTGCTGGTCGGGGCGGGCCCCAAATTTGCTTATGACGTGTCCCAGGAACAGAAACTCATCGGAGGCGACGCGGCACTTTTCCGGCTTCAGAGTGCGCACTGATGATTTGATGGACTTCAGTACTGTCGCAAGCCACCTAAGGTGATCTTCGAAATTTTCGGTGAAGAGGGGGACATCCAAATAAACAAGACAGGTCTGCCATTTCAATCTTGCTAACACCGTGTCCACGAAGTGCTGTTACGTTGCAGGCGCCGAGCAGTCCCAATGGCATGACCTTGAACTCGTAGAGGCAGTGTGGCGTGATGAAGGCAGTCTTTTAGCGATCTCTCCCGTCCACTTCCATTTGCCAGTAGCCACACTTCAGACCCATCGACGAGAAATACTTAGCGTTGCAGAGCCGATCCAATGCATCGTCTATCCGTGGAAGGGGGTATACGCCCTTATACGTATAGTATAAAAAAATACGTAAACGTATATTTCAGGTATACGTCCTTCTTCGTGATCTTGTTAGGTCGACGGTGATCGACACAGGAACATAGGGTTCCATCTTTTTTCTTCACCAAGACTACATGAGATGCCCACGGGCTTTTCGACGGCTGCATGATGTCGTCACGCAGGATTTCATCGGCTTTTTGCCTAATAGCTTCACGTTCTCGCGTTTAAGGTCGTAAGGGCTCTGACGGAGCGGTCGAGCGCACTCTTTGGTCATTATGCGATGCTTTGCGAGTGATGTTTGTCGAATCCTCGATGACGTCGAAAGGCAGTCTTACTATCGTGAAGCAGACTTCTGAGCTGTTGCTGCTCAATAATGGGGAGACTTGGATTTATGTCAAAGTATGGTTCGGGAACTATGGTCATCGTGGTCCGATAGGTCAAATCCGATAGGTCAAACGCATTGCTGGTTTCCAGAATTTCCTCGATGTATGCGATCACGTGTATTTGTTGATGTGCTTGAACTTCTAGCTGAAGTTTGATAGCAACACTTTTGTTTTTCCTCCATGCAGACGACCGATCCCTCTTGCGACACAAATTTCACGGTCGAGTAGTAGACGTTGGTCACCCTCGACGACGTCGTCAACGTCTGCGGGTGTTTCGGTGCTGTCGGAAATAATAATGCTGGAACGCGACGGGATGCCCACTTCATCTCCGAGCACACTCAAGGCGTAGTGACTGCGAGAGCTCTCGGTGGTATTGCTTGATTTTCCGACAGCATTGAGGATTTCCACTTAAGATGGATGATTGCGCCGTGTTGGTTCAAGAAGTCCATGTCGAGAATGATGTCTCGTGAACGCTGTTGGAGGATAATGAAAGTGGCGGGGTAAGTCCGGTCATGAATGGTAATTATTGCCGAGCAGATTCCAGTCGCTGGAATGAGGTGCCTTCCGGTCCGAATTTTAGGGCATTCCCATGCAGACTCAACTTTCTTCAACTGGGCATTCGATGTGTCCAGTCACGACGGAGTAACCGGCCCCTGTCTCCACTAAGCCTTTGACTGCGTTGCCGTCGATATGCAGGTCGAGGTCGGTGGTGCTTCGTCTTGCGTTACTGTTATGTCTTGGCGTCGGATCCCGGCTGCGTCGCATAGAGCTGTGGCTTGTACGTGGCGTCATCAGGTTGTCTTTCATCGGCGTATTTTTTGCTTCCAGACTTCGTAGGGACGGCGGCGTGTCGTTGTTATGTCATTGTTATGTCACCGATATAGTCTCTTTGGCATCGTCGGCGGCGGCCGAGGACCTGCGTCAGTTTGACGAGAAGCAGCCGCACCTCCATCGGTGTCTCCATTGGTTTTCCGGATATGGGCTCGACGAGGGGCCTCAGGCTGGGCCAGTGTATGGACGACGTTGCGGCTACAGGAAGCGGCCTGTTGATTGCGAGCGCGACGATCGTGGAGAGTTCCACTGAGTAGCGGCAAGGTAGTCGGTGATATAGCAAGGTCGTTCGCCAAGCTGTGCTCGCGGCGCGTTAAAGGCGAACCCTCGCAGTCCCATCTCCCGGTATGGGCATCGCCGGAAGACGTTACCCGCTTCTCCGCAGTGGTAGCAGAGCGGGCGGTGGTCAGGAGCGCGCCAGACGTCTGTCTTCCTGGGGTAGCAGCGCTGGGTGTCGGGTGGACGTAGTGGTGGCGGCGGCGGTGGACGATGGAATTGGGCGTTACAGGGCCTTGGCGCAGTCCCACGGGGGCCTTGAGGGCGTCCGACGGTCCCGTAGGGCATCGCTTCTGGCTGCGGCTACAGTAATTGTGGTTGCACCTCAGTAACTCCAAACGATCACTGACCCTCTTCTTTCACGATGTCGCCGATCGAGGCCACTTGAGGTTGTGACGAAGGCAAGACCTTGCAAAGTTTTTCGCGCACAATGGCCCTGATCGTCTCTTGACGGTCGTCGGAACCCAGTCGTTGGATGGCGCACCGCAGCATGAGCGCTTGTCTGTTATACTGCCGAGTGCGCATTTCCAGAATTTTCTCGATTGTCAATTCCTCTGTACAAAACTCAGCTATGGTCTTGGGCAGGTTGCGAATCAGTCCAGCGAAAACTTCTTCATTGACGCCCTGCATCAGAAAGCAGACTTTTTTCTCATCCGACATTGCTAGGCCGGCGTGCGCGAAGAGACTCCTCCGTGAATATCGATATGCTCTCATTGAGGAGCTGTACTCGGGCCTCTAGTAGCGCTTGCGCGCTTTTTACGCACGACGCTTGTGAATGTTTGCAGGAAGCCGCTTTGCAACAAGTCCCACATCATTAAGCTGCCTTCTCGATTCTCGAACCACGTCCTCGCGGCATCTTTTAATGCGAAATGGACATGCCGCAGCTTGTCGGCGCTGATCCAGCTGTTAAACGTAGCGACCCTCTCATATGCTTCCAGCCAGCTTTCCGGGTCCTCGAGTGTGGAACCGCGGAATGTCGGTGTCTCATGGGCTGCTGCAGAACTATTGGGAACGCTGCGGCTGTTATTTTGGCTGTCTAGGCCATGATCTTCTTGGTCGCGTCTGGTATAAGTCTGTGTTCCGGGGGCAGCTGCTGAAGCCGGTGGCTTGCTCGGTGTTCCGGGACGACCCTGATATTGTCTTTCAGGTCAGGGCTTGGATAACGGCTTGTCGGGGGCATCCGGTAAATGAACGTAAAGCACCTCCACCAGACGTCACGCAGTAGTGACGGTGAAGAAGGCAGCACATTTTGATTATCGAAACTAGTGCTTCAATAGGCGAACTTGCGCCCTCAAAAGCACGCTACACTGAAAAAAACAACGATAGCAGCGAACACACTGGACGATCATCGAAAATCTGATCAACGCGTCAAGCGCGTCGGCTTTTATACATCAGTCATCGAATGTTCCAGACTAATTGCTGAGACCCGCATGTCTTCCACTAAGTTCTACACCTTTCGCGCCACGCGATGAAACCAGATAACACAAGGTTCGGTACAAACAGACAGCGGACAGAGCCATCGATACCTTTCGAGAAACTTTATGTGAGGGCGTCCTGCGCTGTGCGATGAAATTTGTTAAGCGGTGAAACGTGGTCGCCCAATAGAGATATACTAGTACACGTGTCAATATTTTTGAACATCAAAACGAGCCTATGTTAGGACACGTGGGGTCAACGCGTGCGAGACAACTTTCATAATCTGCACCTATTCTTTAGAATTATCTCCCAGAAGCCTGTCTCTTAGGACCAAACAATGAAATGTTCCTTAGCTCAGTAAAGAAGCTTTCATGGCGGTGAGGCCACCTTATGTCACTCTGAAAGCTTCCTTACTGAGGGACCCTCGGTTAAGGATTCCGTGGTGCTTCCTCAGTGTAAGGTAGCTCCGAGGTTGCCTTAGGCATCCTTATGCCGCTCCTGGCCCTGAACGAGTGCCCCACCTCATTGCTTAGCCACGTGACGTTTGCTTGCGCGTGCGCGCTGTCGCCCACTTGCGGAGAAGGGCGCGTACAGTACGTCTTGCCAGGCATCTTCGGTTCAGTCACGCGTGCGGCATAAAAGAGTTGCTAGGCGTTGCACGACGCCCGCAACGCATGAGTTGTTTCTTCGTATAGCCGAGCCAAATATAGCCAAGCAACAGCAGTTCACCAGGCTAAACAGTGGTTCAACAACTAAAATAAAGGCTAGTATGCTTCGCATCCTGGGCTTAACCTTAGCTAAGCCACAGCCATTTTTTTGTGTTTAGTAAACAAAACCACAAGAAAGCGTCCACGTATCTCCGTATTAGTTCCTCAATTTAAACATTGGGCAACAATACAACATTTCTTTATTCAATAACGGTGTTCGTGTAAAGCTTTTAAGAAATCATCTCGAACCCAGGCATGCGGCAACCGCTCCTTACGGGAGGACTGGCGAAGGGAGCTTTCAAAGTACGCTTGCTTCCTCCATCGGTCGTCCGCTCTAAGGAGGCCTTGTAATGTTAGGAGACGCTCGAAAGAAAGTAACGTTTCATTGTTTGGGCCTTAGCCCAAGTTCGAGTACGTGAGAGACACATCTAAAGATAGTATGTAAGCTTTGCTGATATACAGGGTGTTTCAGCGAACGCTTTCAAAAGTGTTCGCTGAAAGTCGATTTTACATCTCAATTGTACGCCCCTTCGAATAGACCAGCTCATGAACTAGAAATATGAAATCAGCTACAGGCCAATTTTAAAGATTTTTTAAAGTGTTCGCTGAAACACCCTGTGTATGGGACGATGTGCCACATGTAAGTGAGTTCACTTACACATTGCGCAAGAATGCGCATACCGTTTTCTATCACAACAGGTACACACTTGAGCAAAAGTATGCGGGCCTCAAGATCGCCAGAAAGACTTAATTCCTTCGTAATCAACATGCAAAAGATAAAATTGGCGGTTGCACTGGGAAGTTTGCAATGGCAGTGTAGCCTTTAAATTCAAGTTTTATTCATGCGCAGAGGGGAAAATTGGCTGCATCGCGCCATCCGCGGCTCGTATACTTTTGCTCACGGGTGAACGTCTATGTAACAAGATGTCCGTTGGCTGCAACTATTTTGCGTGAACTCGCACATAGATCACAAATTTTCTGTTATATTATATTATAAATACTTCAACTACATTTTATTCTCTGCATCTTGTAGTTCGTGATTTAATGTGGAACGTCTTTTCATATCAGTAAGCTTAAAATATTTGCAGACCATGTTTCACGTATTACGGAAACCCGAGTGGAATGCGATTAAGATTACCTGGAGAACTCTTACATAAGAAAATTAAATGGAGAGGTGCTTTTGCTTAGCATTCGCTGGGCCAAGGCATCTGTAGAGTAAAGACACAATGAGAGCAGGTTTCTATATTGAGGTCTTTATTTTTTCAAAAGTTGTCGTTATTTAGGCAAATAAACAAAAAGAAAGAGGGGAGCCTTCGGTCCAAAAAAAGAAACGTCTCCGTGTGTAAAAGAACATTTTTCTTATTCCTTCAGTCATTCTTTTCAGTATTGAATTTAAAAGAAAGGTCATCATCGTAACTTCTTTGTTGTTAGGCTAGTTTCTACTTGTATCTAATTCACACTTCATATACCTTGAAGTAACTCTCACACATTAAAAAAGTTAGCAAAAGAATTCACTAAGTGCCTTCTTAAATATCTACTCTACAGCAAATCTTGCAGTTTCTTCATGTAACCGGTGAGTTTGCGAGGTTTAGATACATGGAATCAATTTACATAACGACACCCCTTCGGAGTTATGTGCCATCAAACTCGCTATAAAGATACATTGTTGTTACAATTCGTATTTTTAAAGAAACGCGTATTTATGCAGTGAAGCACAAAAGTATCTGGGATGCCCTTGTTTTTCGTTCCTCACTTTCGGAAATATCTCAACTTTATCCTCAAAAATCATTCCACGGAAACGCATTATTAGTCACTTTTTAAGTTCATTATATGTTTAAATTTCTCCTTCTAGTATTGACCACTCTTCGAATAATCCAACCCAAGGTCAAGAATTTCGCTATCTGCAGCAGGTAACTTTCTTAGATTTTGTAGAAGTTAAAAATAAGCAATCCGTACACGTTATGGCAAAATTTTTTTCTTCCCACGCGATAACTGCGTTTGAAATTGCTAGCTGAACCTGCTAGTAACAGTTAGTATCTTGCTTAGTCAGCAAGGTTACTGTCTCTACTCTTACGTAATGCAGCGGTACTACGCTAGTAAATAGTGTGTTATAATTATTAGGTACAACGGCATTTTTAAGAGTTCTTGTTAGGAATCAATCAGAGAAAAACAAGCACCGAGATTTCGAGCCTAGTCAGCGCCCATTTCCTGACTAGACATGTTTATTTGACACCTTCAGGTTGTTTTCTGGAGCTTATCTGTGTAGGACAGTACAGTAATTTTATGCGAACTTACGGTTCGTTGATGCCGGAGATGATAGTCACGGCTTCGTAACCCTTGATTATAGATAAGTGGACACCACCGTAGTCTGGAACGATCTTGTGCTGTGAGTTCCTGGCTGGTTGTCTATGAGCAATGCTGTCCTCTATTTCTCTCACAAGTTCCGGAAAGCCCTGTAAAGGTGCGTTTGTTGAAATTTGTTAGACAAGAAAAACACGCGCTGTAATTGAGTGTTCATAGGGGCTGAATACGTGGACCTGTTTTTGTCGGGGTCTCTCATTTACTGAAGGGGCCCATTTGCGTTTGTTGTTATACTCTATTGAAGTTACATATTACGAAAATTGATTCAGACAAGTGACGCGATTACACCTCTTGATATAAACCTAAAGAAAGGCTAGTGTCCTGCAATAGTGCAAGTAATCAACCTAAAGAGAGGAATCTACTCAGTGCGCTACTAGCGAGTTTTACAGCGAATCTGGTAAGTCCTAGTTTCACCAGGACTCTGTCCATGTGCAGACACAAAGCTATGATCCTCGGGATGGGCTCCAGCATTGTCGTCATCTTCCACATCTGGCTTGTGGGCGCCCACTGGCACTACCGCACGAACGCGCTCGTGCCACTGCTCCCGCGTTCATCGTCACCATTCCTTATTTAGACTAGTAGGGAACGATAATACCACTAGAATAATTAATGGAGCAATCATTCAATTAAGTAATAACGTTTAACTATTAGGTAATTATCTTTTAATCATACAATAATTTGGTATTCCGTTTAATAATTATCAATTATATACCCTATTGCAAAAACCAGCATTTTGAAGTGCCCTCCGGTGTGCAACCAGCTCCAGTGAGAACACTGGATAAGAGCTAGGTCACACTGGACGAGAGGCTGGTTTCAGTGCTAAGACGCTTGGGCGCATTGGTTTGTGCTGCACACGCACTGGTTCTCACCGCAGCTCGCTGGGTCGCACTGGAAACATCGTTGGTTGCGTTTCTATGGAAGGTACGAATATTCAACGCTAGATACTAATATCTTGTCCTAAATAAGGCTATATCTTCGGGTCATAAAAGTATATTTCGTGTCGCAGCCAGGATCATGCCCTCTTTGTGCATACGTTCATTTGACATTGAAGATCAGTTTTGATTTTTGCATTTCCCTTTTGCCTGGGTGGATAGCAACATTCTTGACAAAATCACGCAAAGCATATGACGCCTCGTTCTTTAGTAGTTTGTACGCAACCGATGACTGTGAGTTGTCGCTGTGGTAGCAATGTTGTGAAGTCGACACGAAACGCAAATGTCGTTCAGGCGCGCTCCAACGGACTCCTAGAGAGCCTGCGGCTGATTGATATTATGGCACCGATCACGAAGCTGAGGCGATTCGAGTGCTTCCACTTTCCATAGTGTACTGAAAGATAATATATAAAAGGCTCTAAGGCTCAAATACATTTCAGCAATCGCCCGGTGCCCGCGCCAAGACCATTCTCTTCCACCGAAGCTTAGGCCTAGCGTACCCACCCAGTCCGTCTACACGCTATCCGCCCGTCTGGGCTCAGGACTCAACAAGTCTGACAAGGTCAAATCACTATGTTCCAACAACGGCATCGGTGTTCTTAAATAAACATGTTTTTTTCGTGTCAACAGTGTTACCACAAAAAGCGATCAGCGCCGATGTGACGCTTTATAAACATACGTGCATGTGCTGCCACCAAAGTCGGCCAGCACTAGCTTACACTTCCCTGACGAAGATGTAGGACTATACAGATGCGTCCATTGAAACAGATCGCTGAACGCAGAAAATGTTGCATGTCCCTTGCCCGAAGAACAAGAAATGGCTACCAAAATCGGCAGCAACAGTCCATACAGCGTCCCGGTTTGGCGGTTCATTGAGGACTTCTTCAAAGTTCAAATACGAATCGCTAAAGGAAATCGATGTTGTGGAACTTCCAAGCATACTATTGAATATAGACAACAATGTTTTCTGTCTGATACAGTCGTACGCTTTAGTTGCGGGGTGATTGCGCATCTGGAATGTCTACGCGAAACGCGTCTGCGAAAGTAAAAGTGCGCCTGAGGGTTGATATGGCAAATTATGGACAGCATGTCGTTTGCTGGCGTTGTTTAGTGTTAAAGTACTGAGGCTTGGGATCTGTAGTCACTGTCACGATGGTTGAGGGGCGGAGGCAACGCTCCTCCCGTCGTGAACGACACAGTCGTACCAGCCGAAGAACGCCGGGTTGATTCACGCTCGGAAATATAGAGAAAAGGTAAGGGGAGAGGGAAGGTGTGATAGAAAGAGTGCCGCACTAAAGGCAATAGCTTGCTTCTCAAGTCCATGGCTTACCGCACTCATAGCGTCAAATCCTGGCGGCAACCTTTTTATTTTTACTTTTTTTCATTGCTATAAGACGCTCTTTGGTAATTTCCGCATTAAAAAAAATATATACGATGCCCAAGCACTACGTATTTCATGCACTAGAGCTTCGTCTCACGACTAGTACCCAGCGCCCCAGCATCTAGAGCGCAGTATTGGGTCCATAATCCGCCATGGCACTGGACACTGTGATTTGCACTAGGGCATTCATAAATAAGAAACACGATGACGTAATCAATTTTACAGACATGTTGTCAAGGGCTAGTTCGCCCAGGATCGTGTCCGTGTATGGACACAAAACTCCCAATTTGAGGGCCGATCCCGAAGACAGTGCAATGCCGGGCCAACCCACGGCGGAGGAGCAGCTCGCGGTTGAGGGGCCCGCATACACAACTTCGCTAATCTACCTTCTTCACAGAGTGGGAAGGCACTCAGTGTTTTTTTTTATGAATCTGGTCAAAAGGCTGTCAATATAGGGCGCCCATTGGTAGACATTTAGAACTTCAATTTTGTAAATTGCAGAGCAAATCAACACCACAGTATTAGCTACACCATGCATCACAGCGCAGTTTGGCGGATTTTAAGAATTTATTGTTCCACGTTCAACATCTGCCTATGACTTCGCCAATATATATATATTATAATATCAGGAGTATATTGGCTGTCTCTTTCATACTGATTGATGAAACATCTTACTGTATCAGTTACCAATAAAACAATGACGCCGAATTTACTGAAAATAAATACGCACCATATAGGAGGAAGTGAACTGATTTGTACATGGGAGAAAGATTTTCCTCTAAAGTTGATATAAAGCACATGAGAATGGATCATCTCTGTTTTCTTTTTGTGGAGGGGGGGGGGGTAACCATTGCAGAGAGCAAACGTCCAGATTTAGTGGCTGCTGTGAGCACATTGTTTCAGATATACATCCCTTAAGAAAAATTCTAGAAAGGTGCAAAATTTTCAAGAACCCATGAAGCTTAAACTCACTCAACAATCTAAAACAATGTCACAATTTCTATTGTGTACGTAACATTGCGTCAGAAGCTTGAAACATTTATGGATTATACAAAGATAAAATACTCCACTAATTGCGGAGTAGGACTTTTGCACTCTTAGTCAAGTCTTGCCTCTGTAAAAGCCTTCGTAAAAGCATTATTTTTTTTATTTCTGTAGACACCGCATATACCTGTACTTTCAACTCCTGCTATACAAGACAAAACACGGGTGACCTACTTTCTGGTCATGGCTGTATGCGGTCGATTAGGGAGCGCAGCACCTCTAAGCGGCCCTGCCAAATTGGCGCAAGAAAACGCGCGCTGATGCGCTGAGAGAATGTTAAAAACGAAAAGCTGTAAGCAGGGGAGAGCGAGACAACTGCTTTGACGACTGCGGTCTCAAAAGAGCACGAAAAGCAAAAGGTGGAACTAGGGAACGGATGCACTGAGAAAGAAGTATCGGTCTTTGTGCGTTCCTTAGAGCATTCGATTGGCAGAAAGAAGAAAAGGCTGCGCCAGCTGGGAAGGATTAAAAACACAGCGGAAGCTAGCTGGAAGTGTCCATTGCTGTCGCTGCCAATTCTTGTCATTTCTTTGTACCAGCGAGCTAAGGCTACTGTGTTCGTGTTGAAAAATCATCTGGCCGCGACGATAAATGCTGTCAGCGATATCCGTGATGTTCAATTCCACTGAGGTTACCGGAAATCGCAATAAGCCAGTGCAACCGCTACAGCTTGTGTAAGTGTTCCGACCAAGCAGGGGCCATCAGCGGCGGTGGGCAGCCATGTGTACTGGATCAGGCGGGTGTGAAGGTGTGCGCGATGTACAGCAGTGAAGCAGCGTCGATTCCGTAGGTTAATTATCGCTTACGATACTCTATGGTTGCTAAATGTTTCATTTCTGGCAACGCGTTCTCTCAAGCCAGCAGATAACAAATCTCGACGATTCATACGTCTTTACTCGAAGTATGGACACGCCCATCAAAGTTTGGCTGTATAAACTTCCAATAACTGCAGGCTCAGTTCCGTTCTGTTACCTACAAATGCAATATTTCAGCTCTTCTCTTTTTTTCTCGCCCACCCTGATGACCTAATCGCCGAAATATCATTCACAAATGTTTCTTTGCACCTCCACCTAAAGCGGTGCTAATAATCCCATGAAGCGCTGTAACCATGAATTATTCCGTTTTTATCACCGCTTTGCACACCTAGAAGGAATTCATTGCATTTTTTACTTGAAATTTGTCGAAGGACTGTAATGTTTTGAAACGTTTTTGGTCTGTTACGTACTTTCTGTTGTGTAGTCTGTAGATTTGCGACGATTTCTTTTTTTCCTGTACAACGCATCAGGTCCACTAAAATTCAAAGTGTAATTTGACTCCCTCCGTGCAAGCATCACGTGCAAATAATTATTTATCTCCGACAAAGCAGCAGCTCCGAAATGCTGGTTCTAGAAACGCTCTAGAAGCAAAATTATCCATGCATGTCCTATAGGTGAGCTGTACTCTCGTTACTCGGAAAGGAGGCGAAGTTTTATGCCACTAGCAAAATTCCGAAAGCGTAATGTCTGACGTACAGTGTAGCGGTTTCCAGTTTCCTGGCAGCCTGAAACAGTTATGTTTCTCAGCACCTGTGTTGTCGCATACTCTTCGCGAAAAGGAGCACTGCACGTCAAAAACTAATTTAAACCAAAGCAAAACAGCAATAAGGCGAAAATTTTGCGTATTGTGAAAATACATAGTGTTGATTTTTGCCTAGGGGATGTCAGCTAGTCCCACCCTATTCATTAGAAGACAGTACTTGAGAGCCTCGGTATCTGAAAGTGTCAAAGTTCACTTTTTTTACATTCTCATCGAAATAATTTTTCTATACAGCAATAATGTGCCACAGTTGTAACAGCTCCCCCAGGGAAAGCAGAACGCCTGCCTCTCCATTTGTGAAAGTTCAGAGTGGCCCAGAGCATTGTTAAGCAAAAATCAAGCCAGGAATTCATGTTCTTTACAGGGAGCAAAGATCGTATGAGTATGATGAACCACAAGAAAAAGCTAATAGCTTGAAGTACATGAGTGGGCTGGAGCTGACCAAACAACGTGTTTACTGATAGCATGCTGATAACAATTAGGCACGTAGATGCACTGTAACGTCACCACAGGTACAGAAACATTTGAGAGCCGTGTCACTGACTTGGGTTCATTTCTCAAGAGTTCACACTCATTGAGTTAGTTAGGTGAGTGTGAATGGACGAAAGTGGAGTTGAATGCCAGTTCGTGTAAGGGGAAGAAATTAGTACGCACGAGTTACAGCTCACACGGTGACCCGATTAGACATTACCGGCAAGTGTGGAAAAATATGCCTGACAAAAAGAAAACATAAGGCCATGCGCAGGGCTTAGATTTTAAAGGGACCAGCTTTATGGGGAACGTCTTCTGTATACTGTATAAAACACAATTGAACGTATTTTCCTCACTTTTGTAACTTGCTCAGAGCACTAGGTATCTTCGTCCTTATTGGTATCACTTAATTATTACTTTTTTTACAGTAGGTAAGGAGTCATTTCATTCAGGTCAAATAGAATTCAAATTCAAATACAACGCTGTACCTTGAAAGGCCGGACACACTCACATGTCCTTGAGTAGTTGAGCCGAGTTATAATAAAAGGAAAGAAAGGTGCACTAAGCAACAAGACGCAGTGTTTTACAGCAACATCGCGCATGTCAAGGGGCCGAGCAATGCAAGGCAGCTTGCGCACAGTCTGGACAATGGTTCTCTTCTCCAACATGCTACAAATACAGCACCGTCGAGAGTGGAGTGCTAGGCAAACCGCAATGAGGGCATTCACATAAAAGGTCTTGGATCCTCTTCATGCTGCCTCAGAACTTTATGGCAAACACTGAGACAGGTTTCGAGCAATATCATTTTTGTATCGGCTTTCAGCAACTATTGAACAATACATAGCCCTAACACGGTCTGGGTGCCACCGTGTCTGGCATTTTCTAACACCAAGTGGAATTTCTTATTTCTTCCAGGTACGACTATCGCATAGAGTTTCAGGGGACATCAGGACACGGAAGCTTTGACATCTACAAATGCTATGTGATGCTTTAGTGGTGAAGACGCAATTATGGCATATAAAATGCATATTTGGGAAGGCTTCTTTCCCTATTAGCATTGCACACATAAGAGCTTCACTTAGAGTTCTCCACCGCTATGCAAAGACTGCGACATCTACACAACATGAGCTCCACAGGACAATAGTTTTTTATGTTACTTGTCTCTAAGAAGCGACAAGAAAGGGGGGTTAACCAAGGGGCCAGATTTTTATATGTCATATCATAAGAAGCGAACAAACACTGACACGAAGGACAACATAGGGGAAGTTACTTGTTCTTAATGAATGAAACCAAGAAACGTTATATTATTTGAAATTAAAGTGGATGAAAAAACAACTTGACGCAGGTGGGAACCGAATCCAGAACCCTCGAATTTCGCGAATTTCCCCTATGTTGTCCTTCGTGTCAGTGTTTGTTGGCTTCTTATGATTTGTCTCTAAGAAGGGCTCATAATTCAAGTACGCGCATTTTTCATGCAGCACTTTTGTCCAGACTTGTCATAGGTCTTTTCATTAAAACTACGAGCACTTAGCTGTCTAAAGCCTCCATAGATAACAAGTGTATGTACACTTCAATAAAGCAGGTAAGAAAGTTGGTGACCAAGGACAGAGTCACTGGAAGTGAAGCAATACAACCAGAAGTTATCGAAAAGAAAGTGCTACAAACAGAGGCTGCAAATTCGATGTAAAAAATGGAAACGCAAAAGCCATGAAGATTTACAAGAACGAAAAGAAATAAATTAGGAGGAAAAATCTCTACGATAAAACAAGAAAGACGGCCTCGCTAATTGACGCTCGCGCTGATTGTCTGAGGACATAAACACACCGCAGCAAATATTAAAAATTAGATGAGACATCTGCCTGCTCCAACCAAAATCTGCATACCACTCAGCATATTCTAATGGAATACAGAGGATTCACCCAGCTAGACCAGTACGTAGCATACAACTTCCAGACGGGCTTATATTTAATGTAGACGGATGTACCAACCGGTCAGCAGTCGATATAAGCAAGAAATGTTTTGAGTATTGGTGGAAAAAAGCGCGGAAGAAAGAGACTGATACGACCTAATCCATTTCAGCGATAGGCAGTTGTACGATGCAGATAGATAAGTATGAAAACATGAATACAAGAATGCCACCAGGAAAATCATTGATAGCATACCTCAGTATACTCAAGCAGGATAGGTGACGATTTGTTCCCGCCCCTTTTCAAAGAGGATGCCAATAAATCATCATCATCATCCTCAAGTGGGTGATAGGAGCCAAGCTGCATACACGTTCAAGTCTTGGAAGTACATGTCACTATGTTGCTTGAATGTAAATCACATTTACGTCGACATTCAACGCTAGATGGATTCTTCGTGTCTTTTTACTAAGTTTCTATACGTTGATGTTCAATAAAAATGGGAGGCGGTGAAAACCTTAAAAATTCAATCTGTAGAGGGATTCCTAATTATGTTCTTCTCCGCAAGCTTAGACTATATAATGCCGGTCTCTTACTTTGTCGGGTGCATCTCCATCGAGGTCTGGTAACTTTGCAAGCACGCTGCTCAGGATCTGCTCCAAGCTGCGGAAAGAAGGCAGTAGAATGCGTCAGACTAGTGCCGACCGACAAGGAAGGATTATTGGATTGCGAGCAATTGCCGTCAACTATGCCTGTGCCTGCCACGTCCCATACTTTCTCTCTCTCTATCTACTCTTTATCTCTGTATCTCTCTCTATTGATGCATATATATAGAGGCAGAGACTTTCTTCCGGCTACGCTTTAAACGTACAAATCTTTCAGCGACGTTACAAGGAGCACAGAGTAAATATTTAATTACACTGGCGTGCACCACCATACGATTGGTGATCAAAGTTTACAAGTGTAAATATAATGATATATGCGCATTCATCCTCGGTTGTAGTACTGGCGAACTTCGCTTCCACCTTCGCCAAAAGCAATCAAGGTAAACCTTATTGTTCTGCTCGTTTCGACAGCAAATATTCTGAAAGAAAAACAGCGCTATCGGAATGGCAAGTTTTCGATAGAGAAGAAAGGCATGTAATCAGAGGTACTCTCCATGGTTTACGTAAGATCCCAGCTGCGCGACGTTCGAATTCCTTACAAGTTATTTTACTGAAGCGCTCTCAATGCTGATCCACGACCAACTAGCTCAACATATAACAGGAAAGTGAGCAAACAGCCGGAGCTGCATTAATCTCCCCATAAGTCCGAAATAAAAGGGTGCGCTTTCGCGAAATCTGTGGGAGTCCGGATATTTTTGTTAGGATTACCGAGCCTAAAATAGGCCTTTCAGCCTCCAAATTAAGTTTTTATGGTAAAACGAAGGTCGTTTCCTGAAAATAACTTACACCGGTGGCACAAATATTTATGCCACGTCAGGCCAGACATCCTAAGTGCAAAAGTTTTAATGACAGATACTGACCTCCTAGTAGTTATTCAATAAATTATGAAACTAATTATAATATTTGTAACATGTAGATGGACAAGTTATTAGGTTGATCGCGTCATATATAGTATAAGCAACTATAGTAAGCTAGAGCAGTGATGCAGTCCCAATCACTGTGCTTCTCCTTGAACCGGTCTGTGCGTCTTTTAGGGTACTTTCACACGGCATTTGAAAGAGGTCGCATAAACCATGATGACTGGCGACCACGGAGAGACTCGTGACGAGCAGTATTACATCAGGGAAGTGCTTCGTGCCCATCGAAAAACCAAGATTTATCGCGACTGGCACCGTTCAAGTCTGCTCGCACTCCCGTCGCCCCGTAAAATAGACGCCCCCGTATGAAAACGTCCGTTTACTGTGCCCCTCATTCGTTCGGCACGTTTCCCAGTACAGTCGCGCGACTGAAACGTTTACCAACAATCGCAGAAGTTGCTTTCCGACCAAAGGGATCATTTGCGACTATTTGTGACCGGTCTCCTTGCCGCCCACTTGGTCGCGCGACTTCCATGTGTAACTAGTATGAATGCACCCTTAAATTAGAATGTCTCTCATTACTTCTCCTGCAAAAAATGAGTTATAATAGTTTCTTTTGTTTAGGCAACTGCTACCTCTAGATTCAGTGCTATGTTCACGATCATTATCTTGTGATCAATTGTCGCTATATTCAGAAATATTTGCCTCTCCACGTAGTAAAATTGCGAGAAAAATTACTAGGAGACCGAGGATTTTACATCACTTGCTGTCTCAGCGAATAGATGGCGTAGAACTTAAGGCATATTGAATACGTACGTGTCCCGAAGGAATGAGCACACGCAATAAAAATCTTTATAATAACATTAGTTTAGACCTAACGGTTTAATTCTGCGCAGCCTACGAGGAGCCGGCGCCACTGGTCTCCAGCGGTGCGCAAAGGCCCGTAGATGTGATATCAGCCATAAATATTTGACTACGATGATATACCAGGACTGAAACGTTGGGCAAGTTCGTTTTCGTTCGAGGTAAAAAACTGCCCTTATTGAACACCGGAGAAATCACGTATTCACACATACACAAAGTTATCAAGAATGCCGCCCATAAAAAGGAATGGAAAGAAACTGCGCATCTGCAATTGAATTGAATTGAATTGAATTTTTATTCTCGTTCATTCAAACGTAGGTACACTGAGACTAAAGGCATAAAGACTGACAAAGGTCTCAACCCAACGAACGACAGGTTTGACAGCAGATCACACATATGTGCACAATTTTGCGCGTTACAACAGCGTTGGTTACTGTGAAAATCCATGCCAGCAATGTACGTGGTCATTCGATTCTTCAAATGTATAGTACTATGTACAGCAACGGCTAAGTACAAGCAAGCATTTCAGATTCTAATGGTACCCTAAAACTGTACAATTATATGTCTTCCATATCTTACCAATATCTTATTCCTTCTTTAAATGTCTGTAGGGAATAAGATATTGGTTAGATAGGGAAGACAAATACTTTAAAATTGAAATGCGTGTAATAAAATCAAAAATGTTTCTACCGAACATAAGCCGCGCGAATGAATGAATGAATGAATGAATGAATGAATGAATGAATGAATGAATGAATGAATGAATGAATGAATGAATGAACAAAGGAACCATACGAACACAAGTGCAGAGCCTGGATGTATCACAAGGCGCAATAAGATGTGAAGCGCTGATAAGTCTTTGCACAGCAACTGCGTTTATAGACCGTTTTATTGAGGACGCCGCCATTTTACGATCATGGCGCCGTCTATCGACCGACACTATGCTGGTATGTGGGATCGCGCTGGAGGGTGAACCGCGAACGTGCTGTTGACGACGAGTGGCAAGTTTTCGAACTTACTCGAGAGCTTTCAACATGCTGTTCGGAGTGGGAAACATCTTAGTGTGTCATTACTAAGCTTTTAGCTTCGATATAGCCGCAATATCGAAGGGCGACGGCCCTAGAGGCGCTCCCGCAGCTCTGCCAACGATAGGAATAGGAAGCGTGTCAAGTCTGAACATTATGGATACGTAATCGATACATATGTAACGTGTTATTATTGCTTATGTAGCCTTGAACTCTATTAAGGTAACGCTCGGCCGACAACAATCAGTGATGTCTCCATGTTTCATGCGGTCTGCTGTACAAGCCTACATCCTACTCCAGGTAACCGCGAAGCTCGGAGGAAACGCGTTTTGCTAGCTTCCGTGCTCCTGAAATTTTCACGGTAGGATTTTTTAAACTGCGACGAGGTTAGTGTCGTCCACAAGGATGTGTAACGCTAGGTAAATCAAGCCACTGCAAGGGCTGTCCGTAGAACCGGGCTCGCTCACGATCACGGCACGGTCCTTCGTCTTCCTCTTAAGACGGCACATACACAGGGGCGCGTCTGCTTCATTACAATGCCCCGGGAGCGAAGCGTAGCCATCCTGGCGACTCAGGACGCGGAGAAGATGAGCGGGTCGTAATACAGTTTCAGGCGGCTCACATGTACTGTCTCTCGCCCACGATGACGCAGGTCTGGTGACACGGTGAGCGGCTCGACGATGTAGTTCACTGGTGAAGTGGCCTCGTTGGTACGGTACGGACCGTGATAACGGGCCAGGAGTTTGGAAGAAAGGCCAGCAATGTGGGCTGGAATCCAAAGCCACACAAGCGAACCAGCAGCAAAGTTGTGCGGTGGTTGATGAGCTCGGTCATGTCTTGTCTTTTGACGTTTTTGAGACTCACTAGTCAGGGCATGTGCCAGCTGACGGCAATCTTCAGCATATTTGGCGACTTCGGAAAGTGGAGTTTACTCTGTAGCATCAGGTTGGTACGGCAGTAGGGTGTCCAAACGACATGAAGGCTCACGGCCATACAGAAGCAAAAAGGGGGAAATGCCGGTGGTCGCTTGCGTCGCGGTGTTGTATGCGAACGTAACAAAGGGGATGAAATATTGATCCGCAACATGTCACCAGTGTGCGATTGAAGCGCTTGGTCAGACCGGTGGTTTGGGGATGGTACGCCGTCGATTTGCGATGAATTATCCTGCACTCAGCGAGGAGGGCTTGAATGCCCTCCGGCAGGAAGACACGGCCCCTATCACTCCGTAACTCTCGGGGAGTATCGTGGGGAAGAACAAAATTGCGAAGGATGAAAAAACCAACGTCATGGGCGGTCGTTGCTGGCAGAACTGCAGTCTCAGCGTAGCGATTAAGGTGATCTACGCCGACAATAATCCATGGATTTCCAGGCCTGCTGCATGGAAACGGGCCGTAGAGGTCGATGCCGATGCAGTCCAATGGACGAGACGGGCATGGTAGAGGCTGCAACGGTCCTGTGAAACGCTGGGTAGGTGTGTTGCCACGTTGGCATGTAGGGCAAGACTGAGTGTACTTTTGCACAAAGTTGTACATGCCTCTCCAATAATAGCGCTTACGCAACTTTGTGTAAGTTTTGAGGACGCCGGCATGAGCACTTAGGGGATCAGCGCGAAAAGACGCACGGACGTCAGAGCGCATATGACGAGGTATAGCGAGGAGCCATTTGCGTCCGTCGTGCATGTAGTTGCAGCGATGTAGAATGTTGTCCCGCACGGAAAAGTGGGTTGCTTGGCCAGGCAGTGCTCGTGTCGAAGGGACATCAGATGGAGTGGCAAGGTAGTCAAGTAACATTGCAAGGGTTGGGTCCTTGCGCTGCTCTGTAAGCATGTCAGTGATGGTGAACGGTGACAGGGTGGACGAGGAAGCTGACAAAGACGCCAAGTGAGGCGTTAGTGGGGAGCGAGAGAGCGCATCAGCGACAGAGTGCTTGCGACCGGAGCGGTACATGACGCGGATGTCGTACTCTTGCAAGCGAAGCGTCCAACGTCCCAAGCTATTTCAAGGAAGACAGCCAGCAGACAAGACAAGAAGACAAGACAGCTATTTCAAGGAAGAAAGCCAACAAACGGCATGGTGGTCACTAACAACGGCGAAAGAACGGCCGTAATGGTATGGGCGAAACTTGCTTAGTGCCCAGATGATTGCGAGGCACTCCTTTTCTTTGACGGAGTAATTTAATTCTGCTTTCTTTAGAGTACGGCTAGCATAAGCGATCACGTATTCATCATAGCCAGCTTTCCGTTGCGCTAACACGGCGCCAAGTCGAACTCCCCAGGCGTCACTATGCACTTCCGTGGGAGCATCAGGGTCGTAGTGGCGAAGAATCGGTGGTGAGGTCAACAAGTGGCGCAACTGCTCGAACGCTGCATCACATTCAGGTGACCACGTTGCTATGCCGTTACTCGCGGAAAGTAAACTTCTGCAAGGCGCCACGATGGATGCGAAATTGCGGGCGAAGCGACGAAAATAGGAACATAGGTAAATAAAACTTCTGAGGGTTTTGATAAACGTGGGCATTGGGAAGTCTGCAACGGCGCGGAGCTTGTCTGGGTCCGGGAGGACGCCGTCTTTTGAGATAACTTCACCCAATATTATTAGCTTTCTAACAAAAAATGGTACTTCTTGAGGTTAAGCTATAGGCCGGCAGATGCGAGACAGGTCAGAATGTCATGCAGGCGAGCGAGGTGTGCCGGAAAATGGGCTGAGAAGACGACGATGTCGTCTAAGTAACAAACAGGCCTTCCATTTGTGGCCGCGAAGGATGGTGTCGATCATACGCTAAAAGAAGCAGGCGCATTGCACAACCCCAAGGGCATGACGTTAAACTCTTAGAGGTCATCGGGTGTGACGAACGTGGTTTTCGGACGGTCAGGCTAGGCCATTGGAACTTGACAGTACCCGAAGCGCAGATCCAAGGAACTGAAGTATTCTGCGCCTTGTAAACAGTCAAGAGCGCCATCGATTCGAGGCAGTGAATAAACGTATTTTCTCGTTATCTTGTTTAGGCGTCTGTAGTCGACACAAAAGCGAATGGAGCCATCTTTCTTTTCCCCCAATACGACAGGTGAAGACCAAGGACTTTGAGACGGACGGAGGACTACGTTTGAGCATGTCGTCCACTTGCTCCGTGATGATTCAGCGCTCTTCGGCGGAGACACGATACGGGCGCTGTCGCAAGAGGGAGTGGGAACCGGTTTCAATGGTGTGAAAAACAGCGGTGGCACGGCCCAGTGACGTCTGATGACAGTCTAAAGAAGAGACAAACTTGTGAAGGAGAGCGAGGACTTGGCGGGGATGAGGTGAGGAAAGGGCAGGGTCGATGGCGTTATCAAAACCTACTGAAGGTGATGAGCCGGAGACCGAAGCGATGGCGTCAACGTGATAGAGGGAGCCGGTAGGAACATCGAGGTCGTCGACGTAATCGACCGCCTGGAAGTGTCCTACGGTCTCTCCACGCAGTAGGCTGATAGGGTACTGGTAGTAGATGGTGACCTGCATTACAGTTGAACCAGATGTTACAGTAAGCACGGCAAACCGAAGAACAATGTCCTTGCGTTGAGCAAACACATCGGATGGCGTGAAGATTACAGTGGTGTCAGATGCGGCATCAGACGACAAGTCAACAGCCATAGACAACACAGAAGGTTTGGTTGTGTCGGCATCAACAGTGAGTTTGTCGGCAAACTGAGGAGATCTGGTCGGCAGTGATTCACATAGTGGTAAAAGCGACACTTCTGCACGCGAACAGTCAATGACAGCATGATGACGTTACAGGAAATCCCCAAACAAGGATGAGGTCGTGAGATCAAGATGGTAGCACGAAACACTCGATTATTTACGGGACGTCGTTGATGACGACACGGGCCATGCATAAAGCTGAAGGGTGAATTCGCTGCACGCTGGCAGTGGCGAGCACCAGGCCAGAGCGAGCTGTAGTCAGTTTTCGTAGCTTGCGGCAAAGGCTTTCGTGAATGACGGAAACGGCTGGTCCGGTATCGACTAGTGCCACTGCGCGTACTTCCTCTACAAAAACGGTAATAACATTTAGCGGTGAAGACTGAGGTCGTGAGGACGTCGATGTATTCGCAGTTCTTCCCTCAGCAACTGCAGCAGTCAGTTTCCCTCTTTAGTGGGAACTCGACGACGCAGGGTTGAAATCGAACGCCGACGAGGGTAGGGGAACGCCGTGTTTCCTACCGGCGATCACTGTCGAGACGTCGCGGTGAAAAAGAAGGCGTGGTGGCGTATTGTGGTGAGTAGCTGGGCGTGTCACAGCTGCTACGACCAGTTGGGGTGCGGCGTCGACAGAAGTGCGCCACATGGCCAGCAATGCCGCAGGCGAAGCAGATAGGCCGGTTTTCTTGAGTGCGCCACGTCTCGGTGGAATGAAAAAACTGTGGTGATGGTCGGGCAACTGGAAATGAAGCCTGATGTACGGGCGATGAAAATGAAGCTGTCTGCGCAGGTGGCTGTGCAACCACGGCTGCATAACTGCGCGGCAGCGACGTAGGGTGAGTGGCGAAGTTGGTATGGGCCAGCGACACACTCATAGGATTGGGTGGCGGGTTGTAGGAGCTGCAGGACGCGCTTCAGATATCTGAGTTCGGATGGCTTGCTGCAGCGTTGGAGGCGAAGCTGCCGTAGGTGCGTCGCTGTGAGGCAGCAGCGAGAGCTGCTTGGCCACCTCTTCCCGAATAAAATCTTTAATATGCTGCGAGAGGGTCGAGTTGGTTTTTTCAGTAGAAACCGCGAAGCTCGAGACGGAATGGGCGTGCTGAATGTTCTGGCAGGCGATGCAACGTTGGCGGCGTAGCTTGTCAAAGCTCTGGCAGAGGTTAATGAGGACTGATACGCTAGTTGGGCTTTTAGCGAGCAACATCTGGAATGCGCTGTCCTCGATGCCCATGAGGATGTGTTTGATATTGTCATCCTCTGACATGCTGCGATTTACCCGCTTGCACAAATCGAGAACGTCCTCGATGTAGCTGGGGATCAGCGATGTAGGCGCTGTTCAGCGTGTAGCTTGCGCACAGCTGGGCGATCAAACACTTCAGCAAACAGAGTCTTGAACTCGGACCATCTTGTAAAGTCTGATTTGTGGTTGAAAAACCAAAGTTTGGCTAACGTCGGCTAGGTAGAAAGGCACGTGGGTCAGCTTAAACTGGTCATCCCATTTGTTATGGGCACTTACACGTTCGTACGATGACAGCTAGTGTTCCACGTCATGTTCGGCAGTGCCACTGAATATGGGTGTGTCGCGTTGACGAGGGACGCCGGCGCAGATGACGGTGGCAGCCGGCGGTGCAGGCAACGAGGTGGTGGGATCAGGCACGGTGCTGGGCGATCTTGTTGGCAGGGTTCGAGTGCGGAGCTCCAGGACGAGGCGAAGGATCTCGGCAACCTCCACCAAATGCGACTAGGTTTATTGTCGTTCACAACGTTGTGGAACGCTAGATAAATCAGAGCACTGCAAGGGCTGTCCGTAGCACGGGGCTCGCTCGCGGTCACGGCACCGCCCTTCGTCTTCCTCTTCAGACGGCGCATACACAGGGGCGCGTCTGCTTCATTACAAAACAATGTTTACCTGGCACCTGCGCATCAAGCTTTACAAAATAAATGCCTGTAAAATAACTCGACATAAAGGACTGTTAACATGAACAAAATGAGCTGATGAGAGTGGCAGCGAATATGCCACGATCAACCAGACGCACGCGACGCATTGATAGATTATGCGCACTCTTAGGTCAAGAATGACGACTGTGTGTGCAAGGCCACCTTGCCTACTCCAGAGCGCTGAAAAACAAAAAACTACTCTTTGCAAGACCAATATTATATTTCTGTAGCAGTGCAACGCGCGATTAGTGGCATCGACAGCTTGCTGGCGAGATTCAGAAGCACGGCAGAGCCCATGTAAACTAGGGCTGGCCGGCACACGGTAGGCGTGGCTTTGGTTACAGAAAGGGAGAGAACACCTTCCTTTCTTAGTCACGTATAGTTTTCATAATACGTTATCGGTCAACTTCAGCCAGGGCGTTGGTTGCCAAGCATGATAATCTTTGAACACGTTCGGACAGAGCAAGTTTAATGTGCGTGCACGACGAAATAGTTAACTTCGTTCATTCTCAGTAATGGGCCGACTCGAATACACGCCTTTCCTTCATATCCCAGTTTGATCATGGGTTCCGAGTTTGTCACCATGCGATCACTGCGAACAAAACCTTCCGAACATACATGCGATGATATCAAGTCCTTTCTGTTTATGCTGGAAATACACAACGGACGCCTCTGTTTTATCACAGCGGCGTTGTCCACAAAGCCGCCGCGGCTGAAGATGCACTTCAGGCTTGCTTCCTAAAGTTATTTTCGCAGTCGAATAGAGCATAGTGGTGGCCCATCAACCTGGCGCCATCTGAAATCGCAGAAATTCCAGACAGAACGCGTTCGTATTGTACTAATTCGCAATTAAACTGCTGCCTTTCCAAGCTGCCGCAGGGGAGAGAGCGGAATTCCCACATACCAATGCGAGGTGGAAAGTGGCGCGGCGCGCTGGTCCGAGGCTGCGTTCCTCCTCGCCGGTAAAATGGTCCATAGTTGCCCATCGTAGGGGTGCTGTTTGGTTTCATTACCTAATTTCATCGGTATTCTTTTAAAGTGTGTGTATGTGTATTACCATCAAAGCGTCATTGTGAGTCTGCGCTTGTTCGTGTGTTCTGCCCATCCGTTTTCTATTTCCGTCATTTTTCACAATGGATGACTTGTTCAGTAAAAATATGTACGCGTTGGAGTACTAGCACAAAAATCTTCGATATTCTTTGTTCCGTTGTAATAAATACGTCATTATGAAAGTTGCGAACCCGTGGGTGTGAATAATCAAATCTTACACAGTTCTCGCAGTTTTCAAGGAATGTATGCTTACGGCGCATGTGCTTCAGGCCGTGTATGCGACAAATGCAAAGAAAGCCACTAGCACTGCCTACCCAGGATAAAATATTACCTGAAGTTGACTGCCACAGTGACTCCAAATCCACGTAAGAAATGCCTGTAAATTGTATATTTTAACCTCACCAATCGGGAGAAATAAATCGGGAGACACCATAGGTAACTTCGAATCATGTGAAGACCTAGCGCAAGCAGTTGATAGCTGCGTGAGTGTGGGGCTAGCACAAATATCGAGGCATTTTTCCAAACCGGATTATGTCTTCAAATGCAAAATCTTCTAATGACCCATTAATCCCAGCATGGATCTCATTAGCTTTAGCGCGCGCGAGTAATTTTGGGAACTTTATTTGTAGTGACCAGTCCAAAGTTTGATTTCAGAGAACGTAAAGAGGGGCGTAACTTCATTGTGAGGCTTTGTAAGCACGGCTCGCCACGTGATTGCACAAGACTGTGACGTGGATGCTGACGCACGACATTTGTTTTGCTGCCTCTCTTGCTTCATCTACGTGCACGATTGCCGTGTGCAATGTAATCGCCGGCAAAATTTCGTCATCCAGTGACGGCGAACTGATCAGACGGTAGTTGCCTCTATACTACACATGGCCGAACACTTTCTGGCCTAGGCGTCGTCAAACCAACTGCCTGTCCTACAATATCCACGAGATTTAATGGCTGCTTTGATTTCCGCACCTACCTATAGGAGGCGACCGAAGCATACGCAGGGGCCGCATTCTGTAGCGGTTCGCTTTGGAACCGGTTCGGTCTGGCTGTTACGTCTGGATTACGTCACTCGGAGAAAGAGTGGAAGGGGACGGCATAGGGGGAACCAATCAACGAGCGGCGGTCTGCCGAAAGATCATTTCAGCATTTTTGTTTGTACTTGGGGGACGGTATATCAATTGAAGGATCTTGCTTGATTTATCAAAAAACCTTGGTTTGTATTGAACACTTGCAAATATAATTTTCAGTTATAAATGTGAGCTTGCGGCGCAGACGGCTACTGGGATTTGTAATTTTATTTGTGTTGTTTTCTTATTTAGTCGCCACGTGGTGTGCCATACGTTATGCAAACAACTTGCCTCGCTTTGTTTACGTTTTGGACTTGTTTGCACGCCGAAACTGAAAAGATGTCATCCGACAAAGACAGGCGGCTGGGTCCTCATGTTTCCGCGAGGCTGCACGAAATACTCGTTTCATTTGTCGAGGAGCACCCCTACCTAGCAAAGGCGTCGTGTGTGTTGGGCCAGCAGATGACGGCGGCTTTCTGTTGCGCCGTGGATGGGAATGTAACCCATCCTTTTTCTTTGCCCACAGCCGTAATGGCTTTGGCGACGGCCGTAGAGATCCGGCTGACCGAAGGCTGCGACAGAGCAATCACTTCTTCATTCACGACGCACTGTTGAAAGCTCCCGGTGGCAAAAAACCACCGCGCGCACAGCACTTTCATCGTAGTGTCGACACCACAAAATCTTTGAGGTCAGAGATGTTCTTCCAGCTCATCGCAAAGACGTCGCACTATGTCTTTGGACAGCCTAAAATGCCTTCGAAACTCTTCTTCGGCCATGCCGAACGTGTCGCGTCGTTGCCTCTCGTCGCGTAGTTGTCTTCCGGCGCTCGCCAGCAGCACAACCAAAGGAGCCGCCATTGCCCTCTCTATCTCCTCTCGTCTAGGTGCCGGCTCGTCAGCTGGCGCGAGACTAGCCGGCAGCCACGGTTGCCCTAGCTACCATCGACATCATGGTCGCCACCGCGTGCGACCCTCGAGCGAACCACTTCTCCGCGGTTCCTCCCGTAGCAGGGAACCAGTTCCTTTCCAGATGATTGTCAACCTGTGTGACCTCAAAAACATGTGTCGTCCCGCCCACCAGGAATGACGACAACGAAGTGCTGACCAATGGCAACAGCCAGACCGAACCGGTTCCGAAGCGAACCGCTACAGAATACGGCCCCAGGATGTGATAGCGCCGCCTTGGCAGCAGCTAGGTTCCCCCTAGATGAATGTAAATTCTTTTTTAAATCCAGGTAAGTAACATTATCATGTATAAAGGAAATTAAGACATCCACCCGTTCGTAGCTATTGCTACAAAAGAAACCCATACGGATTCCTCGAAAGAAAGGCCTCATAGTTGAAGAAAAATTCGTCCAGGTCCGGGACTCGAACCCGGGACCACCGCCTTTCCGAAGCAGCCGCTCTACCATCTGAGCTAACCAGGCGGCTAGCAGATGGCAGGGCGAAGTCGAATTTGTCGATAACACGAAGCAAAGGCAAGAGTTTGACGTAGTAGTTCTGCGGAAACCCGCAAGGTGGAGAGAAGTCCACCTTGCGGGTTTCCGCAGAACTACTACGTCCAACATTATCATGTGTTATTTACTATCCCTACAATAAAATGCGATCTTACTGCTAAATTTTAGTAAGCACTGAGTAGCGGTAGGTGGAATTTCTTTTATTTGCTGATAAACATAAAACCCTCGAGCACGACACGAGCAACAGCTGAGAAAAACTGGAAGCGCAGCCACTATAATGGCATAGTACCGCAGTCATGGTTCAGGGATCAGCAAAACTGCAAGCAGCACGGCCTGCACGGCTCGTGATATGCAGCCTTGCATTAAAAAGTATTTGCCCAATGTTGTTGTTCTGGCCATAATTGTTTACAATACATCACCCGTTGAAGAAGTTCATGTAGCCGACTATTCCACGTTACAGTTGACTGACTGCACCTGCCTTAACATAAAATTACGTAAGTTCCCAGCTGCACTCTCTATGTACATTTTGTATTGTCTGCGTCCTAAGAAATGAGCCTATATATATATATATATGTGTGTGTGTGTGTGTGTGTGTGTGTGTGTGTGTGTGTGTGTGTGTGTGTGTTTGTGCGTGCGTGTGTGTGTGCGTGTGTGTTTGTGTGTGTGTGTGTGTGTGTGTTTGTGTGCGTATGGGGGGTATTACGTGTACGAGGCCCTTGGTACCCCTTGTCTTGAATATATATTCTTCTGTACACCTATAGCATCCCCGTAGCATCTTCGTGAGCGGCGCGGGGTACAAAGGCTGGAAACGGAGCTCCGCAGTGTACGTCGCATCACCGTCCGCACCATGAATCACGGCGAGCACTCAGGATCAACGTCGTTGCCGCTTCCTACGTCACAGTCACATGCTACGTCGCTGTCACCTGCGGTTGTGATGGTGCAACCCAAGGATCCTGAAACTTTCCGCGGGACCGATGGCGCCGACGTTGAAGGTGGCCATGTACGAACGCGTGAGTGGAATCAACAGATGGGACCCAACGCTTATGCTAGCTAACCTGTTGTTCTACCCAAGAGGCACGGCAAAGGTGTTGTACGAAAACCACGACGACGAGCTAAGCAGCTGCGACCAATGCAAAGAGAAATTGACAGAGTTGCTTGGCAAGCCAGCCGGCCGTAAAATTGCCGCAAAGCATGAAATGCCCTCCCGCGCCCAATTCCCACGGAGTCCTATGTCACGTACATCTAGGACGTGCTGGCACTTTGCCGTAAGGCCGATAACGGCATGACAGAAACTGAGAAGGTCGGGCACGTGCTTAAGGGCATTGCTGACGACGCGTTTAATCTGCTCATGTGCAGAAGTTGCTCTAATGTTGATGCAATCATTAATGAGTACCGACAATTCAAGCAGGCCAAAAGCCGACGCGTCTTGCAACCATTCGCCCTTCTTCCCTATACTGCCGCAACGTGGACGTGTGAAGATCCACCCGAACAGCAGCATGCTTCGGCATCAGAGCACGTGATGCGAATCGTTAGAGGTGAACTGGATGCGACGGGCCCGCAGCTTTCTGTTCGCGTAGCCCTGATGCTACCACATTTTCAATTCCTTTCGAACAAGCCATCGCTCGCCAGGAACATGAAAACATTGGTTTACATTCTGTGTGTGCTCTCGCCAATCCCAAAGCTAACGAACGCCCTTCTACTATTTTCGCTCCACCCAGACGATTCTCTCCGCGTTATGGCAACCCGGCTGAGTGGAGAACTGTGGACGACCAGCCGATACGTTTCACCTGTCGTCACTGTCACGATCCCCCCGCGTTCGTGAACAAGGCAGGGCTCGAGGCACCCTCCGTTAGATCGACGCTCCGCAGCGTGGTGGTGCTAAACGATGGCTGACCGCCGACCAGCTGTGCTCCTCAGCGTTTATTGCACTGCAGTGACCAATGTTGCCTGCCGAGCTTGGCAGGCCACCGAGCCTGGCGGCGAACGAACAATATGCCTGAGGGGGCGCCACATGCTTGCTACAGCCGCATTGGTCATGTCGCCCTATAGTGTCGCAACTCGTAGTCCTCAACACCTCGCATGCCGACCAACCTAAGCCGTTTTCATTGAAATGCCCGCAATGTTTTGCCCACCGCCGTGTCTAACAGAGCCGCCAACTCTGCTAGAAACGCGTGGTACAGCCGCTCACCAGCGCCGTGCGAACACCAGTCTCGTTCACCGCAAACACATCCTCTATCTTCCCGTTCGCAGCAGCCGCGTCAGCTTTCATCCCTTGTGGCGTTCGGCCGCACCCTTTGGGAAAATTAAGAAATGCAGCCCTCGGAGGTGGTGCTGCATTGCCTACTACAACAGCAAATAATGTATGTGTGCCAATGAGGAGAAGTGTAATAGACGTTGAAATAGACGGCGTACTTGTCCAAGCACTCGTCGACACTGGAGCCCACGTATCTGTGATGAGTGCTATCCTACGCAGACGCTTAAAGAAGGTACTCACCCCAGCAGCTGCCCGAGTGTTTCGTGTGGCCGACGGTGGTGGGCTGGTTGTTCTTGGAATGTGTACTGCGCGTTTAATTATAGCCGGCCGCCCTACTTCCGTTCTCTTTGCTGTGATCTTGAACTGCCCTCACGAAGTTATCATTGGATTGGACTTTTTACCCACTCATTCTGCTCTCATCGACTGTGCGACTGGCGTTCTTCAGTTGGAACTGCCTCAACTCGCCGATGCTCCGAACACCGCCCTACCGCACTTCTGCTCCCTTCACGATGTGCGTCTGTCACCTGAGCCAGTTACTTACGTCACCTTGACCGCCCAGCCACAGGTTCCTTATGTTGAATATGTGCTTCGCCCGATCATCGATGTGCTTTTGAACCGGAACGTTGCTGTTCCGCATACGTTGGTCACGGTTACTAATAACGACGTCGTTCTACCACTTCTGAATTTCAGCCTGTGCCCACAAGAGATTCCGGTCGGAATGTTCTTGGCCAGCGTTATTAGTGGTTCCGCACTTGACATTGAGAGTCTGAATGACGAGAGTGGCTTATTAGCGCCAATTTCCGCTAACAGCTCTAGTTCCTTAACGGATGACTTCGCGAACATGATTGCACCTGATCTCACCTCTGCACAGGCCACGGACATACGTCACCTGCTTCAATTGTACAGTGACATCTTTGATTTCGGCAACAGGTCTTTAGGCCAACGATCTGTCATTCACCACCGTATAAACACTGGAGACACGAATCCTATTTCTCGGCGTCCATATCGGGTATCGCATGCTGAACTTCGAGTCATCCAATCAGAAGTGGACAAAATGCTCAGCAAATGGGTCATCGAGCCATCCGTCAGTCCTTGGGCTTCGCATGCCCTCCTTGTGAGAAAGAAAAATGGTACCTGGCGTTATTGCATCGATTATCACCACTTAAACAAGATCACGTAAAAAGACGTCTACCCACTACCACGCATCAATGACGCCTTGGACTGCCTGCAAGGAGCTGAATACTTCTCTTCCATCGATCTTCGTTCCGGCTGCTGGCAGGTTTCAGTTGATGAAATGGACAGCGAGAAGATGGCCTGCATCACGATGGATGGCTAATATCAGTTCAAAGGCATGCCCTTTGGCGCATGCAATGCTCCTGCGACATTTGAACGTATGATGCACTCTCTTTTGCGAGGCTACAAATGGAACACCAGTCTTTGTTACCTTCACGACGTTATTGATTCTTCTCGCACGTTCGGCAGCCACCTTACCATTTCGCTGCAATTCTTGCTGTCTTCCGAAGAGGCAGCCTTCAACTGAACTCCATGAAGTGTCAATCCGGACGCCATCAGTTTACCGCGTTGGGACACCTCGTTGACGCATACAGTGTCCATCCAGATCCGGACAAAGTTCGCGCCGTACGCAGTTTCCCTATGCCACGTTGTGCTTCTGACATGCGCTGCTTCATCGGCCTGTGTTCTTACTTTTGCCGTTTTGTCAAAAACTTTGCCGACGTTCCTTGGCCATTGAGAGGTCTGCTAAAGAAGAACACGCCATTTTCATGGGGGCCGGAGCAGGCTCCGGGCCCTATGAGAATGGCGAATCGCCAATTCTCATGGTGAAATGCAAATTGCCATGAGAATCGCCGCTCTCATCGGGGTTCTGACCACCCCTCTCATACTTGCCCACTTAAATCCATCTGTACTGACCGAAGTCCACACTGATGCAAGTTGACACGGCGTTGGCGCTGTTCATGCCCAACAGCAGAATGGTACTGAGTGTGTGATAACTTACGCCAGCCGCCTGCTGTCACCTGCCGATAGAAATCACTCCATCACCGATTGGGAGTACTCTACTTTAGTTTGGGCTGTCGTCAAGTTCCGGCCATATTTGTATGGTCGCAGGTTTTCGGTCGTTACAGACCACCATGCTTTCTGCTGGCGGTATTCCCTCCGGGACCCCACAGGACGGCTTGGTCACTGGGCTTTGCAGCTCCAGGAATTTTCATTGTTGTCAACTATAATTCTGGACGTCTGCAAAAGGGCGTTGACTGGCTCTCGCGTCACCCCTTGGATCCTCCCGATCCTGTTGCGCAGGATCAGTTGACATGCGTGATGGCTTTGACTGACATGACCAACATGCACGCTGAACAACAAGGCGACGCGTCCTTACAGTCCATCATCGCCAGAGGGCAGCCTGGCAGAACCGACGGCATGTTCCGCATGTTCGTGCTGCATGACGGCATCCTGTACTGCCACAATAGCAGCCCTGACGGGTCTGAGTTGCGGCTTATCCTTCCTGGTCATCTGCGATCCGGCGTTCTCGAACAACTTCATGATGCACCGACGGCAGGAAACCTTGAAGTTTTGCTTACATAGGACCGCGTACGACGCCGGTTCTTCTGGCCGGGTCTCTACCGCTCTGTGCGTCGTTATGCCGCAACTTACGAGTTGTGTCAGCGCCGGAAGAAACCTCCCCTGCCACCTATCGGCCGTCTCCATCCAATTGAAGTTCCCTTCGAATCATAATTTCGCGTAGGCCTTGACCTGCTTGGACCTTTTCCGACGACGACCAGAGGGAATAAGTGGATCACCGTCGCTACTGATTACGTGACACGCTACGCGATAACAAAGGCGTTGCCGACTAGTTGCGCTAGTTTTTCCTTCACGACGTCATTCTCTAGCACGGTGCCCCTCGACAGTTACACGCCTCGGCCGCTCGTTCTTGTCTCGAGTTGTGGACGCCCTCCTCCGCTCTTGTGCCACTGAGCACAAGCTGTCCTCCGCCTTCCACCTACAAACGAATGGTGTTAAAGAACGTCTCAACAAAACACTCACAGAGATGGTGTCGATGTAGGTTTCCAACGATCACCGAAACTGAGACACCCTGCTGGCCTACGCGACATTCGCACATAACTCGTCCCGACATGACACCGTAGGATATTCACCCTTTTATGTTTTGTATGGTCGCGACCCCACATTGCCCTTTGATACCATCCTACCTTCCGTGCCCCGCGTTGCCACTGAGTACGCTCGTGAAGTCATTGGTCGTGCCCACATGGCGGCTGAAGTGGCCCGATCTCGCTTATTAGCCTCGCAGCAACTGCAAAAAGAGTGTTACGACCGGTGCCATGGCGATGCTTAGTTCACCCCAGGTGCTTGGGTGCTGCTTTGGTCACCATGTCGTCAGGTCGGCCTCTCTCCGAAACTTCTCTCTCGCTTCACGGGGCCTTATGAAGTCCTACGTTAAGTTAACGATGTCAAATGTGAGATCGCGCCGTCACATTTTAATCAATCCTCAAGTCTGCCACCTGTTGACGTCGTGCACGTTTCGCGGCTGAAACCATACTTCGCTCTCCGTTCTTCGCCTACCATGCGCCGAGACGGCGCTTCACTATGCGAGGTTCCTGTTACTGAAGGATGAACGAAGACAGGAAGAAGACGGCAAGACGCTGGCTGCTGCAGCTTGTCGGTGGTCAGCCAACTTAACTACGCAGGCTAATTTCGTACATAGATTGGAAATATAATCTACTAAACTCCCACCACCTCGTAACACTCTCTCTCTCTCTATATATATATATATATATATATATATATATATATATATATATATATATATATAAGGCGGGTACGATCTTGTTCATCACGACTGTATGAATCCAACAAGCAGACAAGGAAAGCATCGGGGAAATTAGCTGCAGTTGAACTGTAGGAAATGTTATAGAAACGGAAATTAATGAGGGCGAAGAGACATGTCGCCGGTGGGAGCCGATCCCAACACCTCCGCATTACAACTGAGTTGCTCTGCCAAATGTGCTATGGCTATGGCTATGGGTATTTGTGTTTACTAGATCTAGCTCGCCGCTCAGAGCTAGCGCTGCTCACAGCCGAGGTGGGCGATGTAGAAGATCCTGTTTTGCCCAATATCGTCACGTAACACGTGATCTTATGAGATCGGACACATGGCGAACGAACCTTCGCATGCTACCTGATTACAGCAAGATTGCCAGGTTCGACAAGCTCGCAATGCGTAAACGAAGGAACAAAGCAAACCAAGGGGCTCGATTGTATTAATAATTACCCTATATATGTGTATGTATGCATGCAACATTGAAGGGGTTCGCGCCGAACCCCCTTTCGTTTTAAACCGAGCCCTTTAAAAAAAAGACGAATGGTATGGCGTATGTTTTTGCTGACGTTTCTACTGTCAATGTCCCCAGAAATTAATTTCGCCATGATATCGACTTATAAATTGTCTGTCAATCGTGACTGCTTTACCTTCTTAACAACGGAAAAAAATTAGGCAAGGCAATGAATAACTATCTCCGAAAGTGGATTTCGCAGTGTTCCAGCCATTCATCGAGAAAAAAATAACATTAGGGACATAAACAGCTTTTTGAAGTAAAAAAGTAATGTCCAGAAATCAAGGCACAAAATAAGAAAACGTCTAAGAGTGGAAAGTTGGGCCAGTCGGTATACATTAATAATGGGAATAGCGCTAACAAGACGACGCCAGATTGGTCGTGGAAGCAGCCCACATCAGCTAAAAGGCACCTTGTGCATTAGAACAGCCTTCGATCGCGCTTTCTCAGCAGGAATTAATGTACACAGATAGCTCGACACTGTAACAGGTGCCCTGTATACACGTGGCCTGGTTGTGCGTTCCTCGATTGACCTTGTGATCGCTTGTGTCACTTATATACCTGATGTGTGTTTCAGTAAACGTAGTTGTGAGTCAGCGCTCGTGCTGTACCCTTTCACACCATCGTCGTCTTGTGCTCCGCTAATTCGCGCTGCTCCAATTAGGTGAGAAAACGTCGCCTGAGCTTCTCGCAACCGACTTTTGCTTTAACGGCCGCCTCAGCTGACATATGGTGTCCTTCTCTGAAATGTGCATAAACCGTTTTGCAAGGTGAATAATGCGCTCGATTTCATTTTATCAAAACGTTTTATCAGGTGCACTTCGGTTTAGGGTGCCCACATTTGTCCACAAACGTGGCCACTAGAAGCGATAGGGTTAAGGCAGTAGCCAATTTTATTATGCACCACAGCAGTTTCAAACTACACGTGCGGTAGGAGAAGCCATAATGGAAATTTGTGCAATGAATATAACCGCCACCAAACCATTTGTCCCTAGGATTTGACAGCGATAGCTATCAAAAGTTTGTTTCATGCAACTTTTGCATCGTCTGTATCAGCTGGCGTCCTGACTACTCGCCAGAAAAAGTTGCCACGAAAATGAAATCCTCATACCTGGGGGTAAGGGGCAAATCTATGCCTTGTGCTGAGGCTTCCGAACCTTCATCTTCGTTCTGCTTCAACTTGTGCGAGAGTCTGCAATACGAAAATAAAAAAAAACTTGTCAAGAGAAATGGTAAAGGTGAAAGAAAGCAGTATATTATTATTGCAAACCTCATCTGCACTTTTCCTTTTCCAATATATCGCCCAGGGCAAGTGATGAACTAATATTTTGATTTGCTGTATCAATTTTAAGCACGTGCACTATTTATTTATGGTGCTTACCTAGGGTCATGTCAATATTCGAAACTCTCCAACAGCGAATCAACTATCGCCCCACTGGATTCAATCTTCATATCACATTTGTCTATTTGTAGATAGGACTAGTCTTCAAATTGTTTTTCAATATCTTATATCAGCAAAACTACGCGTTCAATCGTGAACTCTGAAACAACATTTCTCGCCTAACACTTTTCCATAAGCTTTATCACCATCCATCACTTCACGATGATTTCTTTTAGTCACCAACAGTTATTTTTCCACGCCGTGACCATCCATACAAAGTCAAAGGCATTAAAGGGAAGCTGAAACACTTTTCGAAAAAAATGAGTTCTCTGCGGCATTCTACAGTTTTGAGTCCCCTGAACACGAATATCTCGTTCAAAAAGGGCGGAAACAAGCGCAAGCGGCTGTTTTTTCATGAAAACGCGCACCAGCGCCTCAGGGTATCGCGCGAACGCCGCTGTTGCCCGTGATTGGTCGGAGCCGCTGTGACGTCAGTGGCGGCAGTCGCCGGTCGGCGCCGCCGTTTGAGAGCGTAGCACGCTGTTCTGTTCTGGCTGCATAGCTGAGTTGTAAGCATTATGGAACGTTCTCGCTGTCTCGGACAGCTTGTATTTTCACCGTACATGTTCGAACCGACAGCCGATACGGAAAACGATGGCGGCAACGACGATGTTGAGTGTGCCAAAAGCGAGAGCGATGTGTACACCTTCTCGCGCGCTGGAAATCTTAGCTGTTACGTATGCTTTTTTTTTTCATGTAGCTGCACGTTCCAATGACGGGAGAAAAAATGCGCTAAAGTGTCACTGGGAACTTGCTGCTGGAAGAATGCCGAAGCACTAACTTCTCATTAGATTGTAAACACGGGTACGATTCCGCGATGTCAAGCACCTTGCCGCTGCTTGTCTGAAGTCCCGTGGTTTTCTGAGCGTTTATACACGATCGCGAACATAAGTGCCGCGTTTCAAAGCGCGCACATGCAGTGCTGCGAGGTACAGTCATGGAAGTTGCTTATCATACACATCCAGATCGAGATGGTCAGGGGGATTATATGTGCAATATTCAGAATATGGTTCGACGACTTTGCGATTGTGGCTCGATCAAGAATCGGTATGCGCGCTCCATGCTAGTGTTGACATAAAGATATTAGGCAGTTTTAGCACCGCCGTGTGGTAAACATGATAACTGCAACCGTACGTCGAATGTCACTAGGCAAGCCTATACTCCAATTTATACCTCAGGTGCAACGCTGCGGAAGCTACGCACGAAGTCCGGTTACCAAAATTTATTACTGCGCGCGTTTCCGTCTATGGTTCGCAGCGTGCCAGCGGCATTTGCTCGCGCGAGCATGCACGTGAAGCTGCCGCGACGGGCTGCAATTAAAGAATGCCGAAAAGAAAATTGATTTATAAGAACGTGTTAGCAGCCGTATAAGTACACGGATTGTTTCTATGGGTAAATTCTTTTTTTTTTCATTCAGAACTGAGCTTATATATGAAAGTTTTCTCAAAAATCGGGTCGAGAAACACCGAACTTTTTCTAAGTGCGAACGCAGCCACTGCAAGAAGTATATCAAGCCTCCACAGCGTTGCACCTGATGTATGAAACGGAGTATAGTAACGCTAGCAACAACGCGTTTCCGCATTTGTCGTAAGGCTATCCGGCTATCGCGGAAATGGTCCGAGCACAGCACAGTTGATTTCGTCGGCACGAACTTATCTCTCCTCACCGCACTGCGCTGCAAGCTTCTTGTGCTTCGGGAACCTGTGAAACACCACATCGTCTCGCCCGCGTGTGTTCGCGCAGCCGATTGCTGCACAGAACGAGGGCATGTTGGGCACCCTTGGCTGTAGGCACTCACGCAGCACAGAAGGAAAGAACAGTTTACGAAAATCGCAAAACAAACGTGAGCGGCGGCGGCGGCAAATCTCTCGTAGCGTCGTTCAGTAAAGCGCAGGACGGAAAGAGGCATGCCAGCGCATGCGAGCACGCCGGTCCGGCAGCTCGGTCCCCGCCAGTGACGTCACTCTCGCCGGTTCTCTCCTCTGGTAACCTCCTCACCCGGCACTCCGGGAAGCGATGGGGGCGTGTCCGCGGGGGTGATTTAGAAAGCGATTTCCGCCCCTTATATTAACAAAACGAAGAAACAAATTTCGGAACCGTAAATTATTAGGTCTGTTCTTCCCAATCCCAGCAATTCATGGAAATTGAAAACCGCTTCAGCTTCCCTTTAACTGCCAGTCATCCCATTGTGCATATTCGTTGTTTCCACGCACAATAGCTGAATGGAACGCCTTACCATCAGTCATTGCCACGGAACCAGACTTGACTAAGTTTCAACATTTAATTCGCTAACGACTTGTCGACTGATCGTATTATTATTCTTTTTGCGGACTTTTACAGTGTTTTAGATGTTTGTTGGTGTTTTTCATTGCAGTTGCCTTGTGTTCTCCTAATATGTACTAATGTTTTCTCTGTAACAATTGTGACCTAATTATCTTGTACGTTACCTATGTTTCACTGTATTATTACTTCTGTTACACTCTGTTGTTTTTGGTATGTACAAACTATGACCAGTGCTTGTGATTGCCCCCCCCCCAAATAATACCTTCGTAATGGGGGCCTTTGGGGGTATTTTTAATAAATACGTAAATAAACATACTATAATGTACATCACAGCGACTACAGTAGACACAGAACACAAGAAGAGCGAAGCACGCAACATCGTCCAGGATGCAATACTATTCTAGTTACAGGGCAACCTTTCGCATTCACAAGCGTTTCGTGAGAGATCAAATTAAGTTCTAGAATTTTTTCATTGCCACAGCTAGGCTTTAATGTGGAACACTTCGCAACGTGTAATGTATTGACAGAAACTTGCGCGATTTGTGAATATACTACGCTATGAAGATCCTTTATTTCACATGTGAGAACACCACTACATTATTCTAGAAATATAAAAGCAAACGATATTCGAATCGATTAGCTTTTTGCGCTATTCAATTCTCATTCGATTCGCTTTGAAAACTTGCTATTCGCACACCCGTAAGCTTTATATCGCCATCTAACGCTACGCTATGAGAGACGTTGCAATATATAATTCCGTGATAGTTTCTACTACCTGGGTTTCTAATGTTCCCCTAGATCTATATATTAGAAATATTACTAATTCATTTATTTATTCAGCTTTATTTTTGAATTTTTCTATCATATTTAGCTAATGCTCATCCCCATGTAGAATGCCTTCGCGAGTGTGTGACCATAGCGGAACACTAACCTTCTGCTCTGAACGCGAGAAATGCCACCGACAGACCTGCGCAGCTAAAGACCGTAGATGAATGATCACTGAAGAAAATCTCTCAGTGGACTTGTCAGATACTGCGTAAACAACTTGGCCAGTTGCTCATCTGGACTTCATGCAACGAATGATTGAGTGACCGATTGACTGGAACCATGGCTCAGTGTGTCGTTGAGGATGACGCAGTGTCCCTCAAGTAAGACCTTCTGCAGTTGCCTTATTGGTGAATCGAATTAGAGCGAAATAATTTTCTTTGAGTAAGTTATGTTTTGTAGTTATGCTAGATTAGATAACTCATTTATTGCGAAAGTACCTTAGTTACTCCAAATAATATTGATTAGGGTTCATCATCATCATCAGTCTGGTTACGCCCACTGCAGAGCAAAGGCCTCTCCCATACTTCTCCAACTACTCCAGTCACGTGCTAATTGTGGCCGTGTTGTCCCTGCGAACTTCTTAATCTGATCCGTCAACCTAACTTTCTGCCGTCCCCTACTATGCTTCTATTCTCTTGGAATCCAGTCCGTAACCCTTAATGACCAGCGGTTATCTTCCCTCCTCATTCCATGCCCTGCAACTGCCCGTTATTTTTCTTGATTTCAACTAATGTGTCATTAACTCCCGTTTGTTACCTCGCCCAATCTGATCAATTTCTATGCCTTAACGTTACACCCATAATTCTTTTTTCCATATCTCGTGGCGTCGTCCTCAATTTGAGTAGAACCCTTTTCGTAAGCCTCCAGGATTCCGCCGCGTACGTGAGTACTGGTAAGACAAACTTGTTATAGGCTTTTCTATACAGGAATAGTGGCAACCTGCTCTTCATGATCTTAGAATACCTGCCAAATGCCCCCTTGCCCGTTCTTATTCTTCTGATTATTTAAGTATCATGATACGGATCCGCGGTCACTTCCTGTCCTAGGTAGATGTATTCCCTTATCACTTCCAGTGCCTCGCTACCTATGGTAAACATCTGTTCTCTTCCAAGGCTGTTAAACATTAGTTTTGTCTAGATTAAATTTTAGACCGACCCTCTGCTTTGCCTCTCCAGTTCCGTGCGCATGCATTGCAATTGGTCCCCTGAGTTACTAAGAAAGGATAAATCATCAGCCAATCGCAAGTTACTAAGATATTCACCATTAACTCTTCTCCCAATTCTTCCCAATCCAGGTGTCTGAATACCTCCTGTAAGCAGGCTGTGAATAGCATTGGAGAGATTGTCTCTCCTTGCCTGACGCCTTTCTTTATTGGGATTTTGTTGCTTTCTTTATGGAGGACTACAGTTGCTGTGTAGTGACTATAGATATCTTTCAGTATTTTTACATATGGCTGCTCTACACCCTTATTCCGTAATGCCTGCATGACTACTCAGGTTTCGACTGACTCAAACGTTTTCTCATAATCACTGAGAGCTATACATAAGGGTTGGTAATATTCCGCACATTTCTCTATCACCTGATCGATAGTGTGAACATGGTCTATTGTGGAGTAGCCTTTACGATATCCTGCCTGGTTCTTTGGTTGACAGAAGTCTAAGGGGTTTCTGATTCTGTTTGCGATTACCTTAGTGAATAATTTGGAGACAAAGGACAGTAAGCTGATAATTTTTCATGTTTTTGTGTCGCCTTTTTTATGGATTATGATTATGTTGCCATTCTTCCAAGATCCCCGTACGCTCGAGGTCATGAGGAATTGCGTATACAGGGGGGCGAGTTTTGCTAGCACAATCTGCCGCCATCCTTCAACAAATGTCCTGTTACCTGATCCTCCCCAGCTGCCTTACCCTTTTGCATAACTCCCAAGCCTTTCTTTACTTCCTCCCACGTTACTTGTGGGATGTCAAATTTCTCTAGACTATTCCCTCTACTATTATCTTCGGGGGCGCCACTGGTACCGTATAAATCTCTTTAGAACTCTTCAGCCACTTGAATTAACTTATCCATATTAGTAATATAACCGGCTCTGTCTCTTAACGAATACAACTAATTCTTGCCTATTCCTAGTTTCTCCATCACTGCTTTTAGCCTTCTTCCATTCCTGAGAGCATGTTCAATTCTATCCATACTATACTTCCTTATCTCAGCTGTCTTACCCTATTTGATTAATTTGGAATATGTTGCATGTTCTATTCTATCTGTGGGGTTAGAGGCTTTCATCAGTTGGCGTTTCTTACTCAGAGCTTTCGTGTCCTGCAGGAGCTTACTGATATTCTCTCAAACGAAGTTACCACCGACTTTTATTGCACACTTCTTAATGATGCCCATAATATTCTCGTTCATTGCTTCAACACTAAAGTCATCTTTCTGAATTAAATCCGAATATCTGTTCCGTAGCTTGGACCGGAATTCCTCTATTTTCCCTCTTACCGCTGACTTACCTTATTCGAGTTTTTACCATCCTATGGTCACTGCGGCGCACCTTGCCGAGCACGTCCACATATTGTACGATGCCAGGATTACGCAGAGTATGAAGTCTATTTTATTTCTGGTCTCGCTATTCGGGCTCCTCCACGTTCATCTTCGGTTATCCCGCGTGTGGAAGAATGTATGCACCATCCGCAAATTAATCCGTTCTGGAAGCTCTACTAATAACTCCCCCTTGCTATTCCTAGACCCTATGCCATATTTCCCCACTGACTTGTCTCCAGCCTGCTTCTTGCCTTCCCTTGCATTGAAGTGGCCCACCAGTATAGTGTATTTTCTTTTGACTTTACCGTTCCCCGATTCCACGTCTTCATAGAAGCTTTCGACTTCCTGGCCATCATGACTGGATGTACACCTGTACGACCTTCAATTTCCACCTTTTATCAAGTTGCATAACAAGACCTGCCTCCCTGTCGGTAGTGCTATAGAATTCCTCTGTGTTACCAGCTATATTCTCATTAATCAGGAATCTGACTCATAGTTCTTCTCTCTCCGCTAAGCCTCGGTACCACAGGACGAGCCCGCCTTTTAGCACTGTGCTTAATTTTTCCTCCTAACCTCACATCGCCTTATTATATCGCATTTACTGCCCGCTACATCATCGGATAGCACTGCTACACTCGCCTCGCTAGCTAACGTTCTGGCGTTAAACGTTGTCAGGTTCAGATTCCAATGGCGGCCTGTCCAGACCGAGATATTCTTGGCACCCTCTGCTGCGTCGTAGGTCTGACCACCGGCGTGGTCAGTTGCTTCGCAGCTGCTCGGAACTGAGGGCCGGTGTTTGATTGTACTCATATAGGAGGTCGGGACCAAGTACTGCTCAAGGGGGGCCAATCCTGCTCTGGTGAGAGAGTGCGTTACCGGTTCTGGTCACCGGCATCAGGCCGCACTCCAGACCTGTTTATGAAATTTCATCCACACGCGGATATTTTTTTTTATCTGGTAGAAAAATGCGCGGCACCGGGATTCGAACCACGGTCCTCTTGCACGCAAGGCGGATGCTCTACCTCTAAGCCCCCGCTTAGTTATTTCTGTTAGCCTTTATTTGACTTAGTGTTATTCAATCGAAATAAAACTTCAGTACTTTTAAACACCCTAATTAACCTTGATATAGGATAAATATATTAACCTTTTTTATTCTGCAAAGAATAAAGACCAAATTCCTTTTATGAGGCATCTGTATAACTGATTACCCTCAAAATTGTTCATTAAGCTTGAGTAACTTCACTGTGTTATTCTCCGTTAGACTTTGTTAGACTTCCTCATTCATTTTTGGTCTTGCGGTTATGCACGCGCTCGGCGACTTCTAACTACTACAAGGAGTCACTTACGATGAAACACACCCTTCCTATGTCGCCCCAATGTTGTGGTTAATATCGTGCCTGCTACTAACAATATACAAAAACGCCACAGTTGTAGGGCGGTATTCATTTACGGTGTAATCCATTACGAATAGGTTTCACACGTGCGGAGCAATTTAAAGAATTTGCAGCTCCAGTCACATGCTGTAACGAAGGGACATGATATGACAGGGTAATACGTAGTGTCCAACGCTTCAACTTCGCGCTATACACAAGGCGAATAATTTCATGTCGGCCTGCTTACGCCTGTTCTTGTCTCCTTTCACGCCTCTTTTCCCCTGTGAAATCAGCGTCCCCATTTCAAGATTTTGTTACCTCCGCTGCGAGACGTCATTGCTTATCAAGCTCACAAAGGGAACGTGCATTGCATTGATGAACGTACATGCATTGCCATAGCTTCTCAATAACGGTGTATTTAACACTACAACTAGGGATAAACTGCATCGTCAATTTGCTTTGGAAGTGGTAAAACACTATTACCATCACGTAAACAATTTGATATTATTTTTGGATGTATCATTCTTCCGTGCAGAGAAACCAATCACCCACCAATATCTTACAGACTTTGTGTCCTTACTGAATCTGTACTACTCTCACTATAAAATGCTATTCCATCTTGTAGTTACTACAATGATTTTAAAACATATCACCGTATAGTAAAAAAAAAACTATTTCACCATCGTCACCCCTGTGCTTTTCTCTATCTCTCTCTCCTTCTCTGACTATTCTAAAACTCTTGCGAAAATGTGACACCTTGTAAACATTCGAACATATAATTAAGTTATACACTAAGGAAATTGGTAGAAATTGTTAGCAAAATTGTTAGGAAAAGAATTATGACAGAACGCAATCCAGCAATTTTCTGAGAAATCCTATCCCTGCAGTCCTATTTTTTTAGCACCTGTAGTGCTAATTCAAAGACTCGTGGATCCGGGTGCATGCTGCATACTCCGTTATTGCGCAACGTTGCTTTGGCCTTCGCTGGCCAAGATCTGCCGTAAAGATTGTAGCATGACTACGACCGTATGACGCTGACGCAGTGACGACGCCATTGGGAAGATGGGATGATATCGATAGAATGGTAAATGCGCGTAAGGATGACTGCGTGAAAGCAATAACATGTCGATTCTCAAATTGTGACGATGGCATAACGGCGACATGGTGACAAAGACGACAAATCGTCAAGGAGGTGCCGCGACACAGTGACAACTGTCTCACGACAATCGGACGAAGACACGAGAATGAGGACGATGGCACAATCACAGTGGCATGTCGATGACGGTTTGACAACGGATGCATGATAGCGCCTGTCTGACGATTAAGCAATGAACACGATGGTGTCACAACGGCAGCATCAAGATTTAATGTCGGCAGCCCATGATTACTATAGAATGACGAACGAGAAATGAAGTGCATGGATGAAAGAAGCTGGTGTGAGGACGGCGTGATGACAATGGGATGACTATCCTTACGTCTCAAAAAGCCCATGAGCATTCCTTGGGGGCTTCTAAAGAGGCAGCCATTTCATTATTACAGGCCCAGACGGCGACAGGGCCCAACGTATAGTGTGACGCGAAAACAAAGCAGCTCCCTTCGAGGCGAGCAGAACTGACACCCTCCGTGGAAGCGGTAAGTACAGCGAAAACCACTCTACCTGACCCTGACAGCTGACCGTCACAGAGCGTCGACTAATTGATTAAAAGGGCCAACGTCTAGGACTACCATGAGAAGTGCGTCAACTTTTTCTTCCCAAATCGCCACAAGGCTGCGACGTATGCGGGGCGATAGTTCAACAAAGGGCGCGGAGTATGGCAAGATGGTTTCACGTCATCAGTCAAATATTGCGCACCATTCGACGATTGTGATTGGCCGAGACAGTCATCACATTCCCAGGTCTAGTCATCTAGGGTAATAAACTGCTTTAATGGAGGAGAACTTTCATGCAATGGTGTGTCCTGACGTCTACGAAAGTGTATCCTGAAGTGTCCTGATGTGTGCTCAGAAATAAAGTAAGCTAAGACACTTCAAATGTTCCTCGACGGAGCAGGCTTCTGTACCTGGATTCAGTGTGCATAATGTAAAATAAACAATTTACCTTTCACTCCTACTTCAGGACGTACTAAGCCCTGCGCCTGGAAGACTCCTGGCCTAAACGCTATCCCGAGTCCGACAGTTTACTGACGTGATAACGATAATGAAACGACAGCTCGACGATGATGGCACAATGACAAGAGTATAAGGACGTATGCATGAGGATGACTGTATGATGACTATGCCGTGGCGACTATGACAAGACAAAGACATGATGACAATAGCACAATGACATGATGACCTGCATGGCATCAATGGTTGGACGGCAACGGTATGGCAAGAGTTGGAGGATGAAGATTGAGTGACTGAGATGGCACGTCGACGACGGCATTACTACGAATGTCAGATAGAGGCGTGATATCGACTGGGATTCGATGACGGCCTAAGAAGGGCAGCATCGTCCCGATTGAACGGCAACAGTAGGATTACAATACACAGAAGAGGAAAGGTTGATGTAGATCGAATTATGAAGGCGGATGGCAATGATGTCACAGCGACAATAGGGTGAGGTTACTCATGTGATGACACTAATAAAATGACAGCTTGACGACGACGCCATGACGACAGCTGTGTGACACCTGTGGCCTTATGGCGATGGCATGAAGAAAGTCAGATGACAAAGGTTGAATATCTCGATGCCGTGGTCCCGATGGCCTCAAGACTTCAAACACAAGCTCAGTTAGCCAAGCTATTTGGGCTACTTGATTGCAGTAGAAGGAATGACGAAGACAGCATAACAAGAGTGAGACTAGAATGCCAGAATGACAACGATTGAATAGTGAAGACCGTAATACTTTAGCGATGTGACAACGAATGCATCACCACTGTGTGGTGGAGATGGCCAGAAGTCTACGGCATCAGGAGTACAGACGACAAAGCTGAAATTACGGTGTTGCAATGACCCCGATCGCATCGCATCCATGAACCTATAGCTGTTGGCTAGAGCTGTCAGAAAACTTGGGCTACTGGCTCGGTGTAGATGGTGTGACAATGACGGCATGATGTGTAAAATCAAGAGGCTGCATTGTCGATAATGGGATGACCACAATAGCGTATCAACCAGGAGCACAAACCTCTAGAGCAGTCTCAGTATGATGGCAACTTTGCCGATCCATCGACGGCATTCCTCGTTATTCCTTGTATCATAATCATAATGTCGTCATTCAATTGTGATAATGCCGTGGTTGTCATACCATCATCGCCATTGTGTCATCGTCGCAAAGACGCAATCATGCATTTGCTGTCATACTGTCGTCGACATGTCATTGCAGTCGTACCATCGTCGTCATTCTCGCCTCCTCATCCGGTTGTGTCATAGAGTTATACATCATTGTCGCCATGCCGTCCTCCTTACGCGCATTTGTCGTTCAATCGATGTCATTCCTTCTTCATAATCCCTTCGTGAGTGCGCCAACATCGTAAACTACTCGTTATGCTTCCATGCTCATGGGTGACTTTGACAAGTGTAGCAAGCATGTGACGCCCCCTCAGCCATAATGTTCGTTCGCCCGCCAGGCTCGGTGGCCTGCTAAGCTTGGCAGGCAACATTTGTCACGGCACTGCAATAAACACTGACGAGCACAGCTGCTCGGCGGTCAGTCATCTTTCAGCACCACCACGCTGCAGAGCGTCGGGCTAACGGAGGGTGCCTCGAGCCCCCTTGTTCATGAACCCGGGTGGATCGTGACACTGGTGACGAGTACCCACGGATCGTCCCACGCCACCGCGAGTGGCGAAACACCACCCCCCGTTGCTGCCGCCATGCCACTGTACCGAAGACTCGAGCCGTTCGAAGGAGATGGGTCCACCTGGCAAATTTATGAGGAGCAAGTCCACGTGTCCTTCCGGGTAAACGATACACCCGAGGCCATACAGCGGGACATTTTCCTGGCCAGCTGCGGGACCCGTGTCTTCAGCGCCTTGCTCGACCTTCTCAAGCCAGCGACGCCACACGTTAAGACGCTGGGTGAGCTGTTTGCCATACTGCGCTCGCATTTCAACCCAACACCGCCCACACTAATGGAGCGTTTCCGCTTCAACAACCGGAGCCGCCAGCAAGGAGACCCTCGCGCAGTTCGTTGCTGCGCTGCGAGGGTTAGCGAGTGCTTGCGTTTTCGGGGACCAGCTGGACTCGCTGCTCAAGGACCGTTCCGTCTGCGGAATCAACAACCCCGCCATGCAGACGCGACTCCTGGAGCTTCCCGAACCCTCGCTGGACGACGCCGTGAAGGCAGCGCTGACAATAGAAGCTGACGCCAAGGACACTGGCAAGATTTCCCGTGCGACTGGCTCAGCGTCGGAGGAAGCGGCGGTCAACGAGTTGGCGACAAAGAGCAGTACCTGCGGTCGCTGTGGTGGTGCCCGCTCCCCCTCGTAGTGCCAATTCACTCAAGTCCAATGCTTTACGTGCGGGAAAACTGCGCACCTCGCAAGTGTATGCCGAAGGGGGAGGACGAACAGCAAACAGCAGTAGCAGCCTGATTCAAGCTCAGGTACCACACAAGCCCACGGCCAGGGTAGCCGTCGCAAGGGTATGCGCCGGGGCCGTATGGCAGCAGGCTCAAGTTCTTCCGCGGCCAGGCTCCACGTCGTGGCCGAGCACCCGCTAATTTCCGACATGTGGCACACGGGCTTTGTACCATCGCCTATGCCGCCGTAGATGCTAACCGACGAAATCTGCGGGCACCCCATTTCCATGGAGCTGGACACAGAGACCAGCGTGTCAGTAACGGCCGGGAAACCCTTGTCACTGGGAAACATGTCATTTCCCAGGCAGGCCTAGTCCAGGCTCCCCGCAAAGTTGATGCTGTCCTCAACGCACCTAATCCCCAGAACAAGAAGGAGCTCCAGAGCTACCTCGGCCTCATCAACTTCTGCAGGAGTTTTCGGCCTAACCTGTCGCAGCATCTACAGCCGCTCCATCTTCTGCTTCGAGATGGTCAACAATGGGTCTGGAAGAAGGAGCAGGACCGCGCCTTCCAGCGCAGCAAGGAGCTAATCACCAAGGCTCCAGTGCTGGTGCAGTTCGATCCTGCCAAGCCGGTCGTCCTTACTGTAGATGCGTCGCCGTACAGTGTGGGAGCTGTCCTGGCACACCGGGACAAATATGGCCAGGAACGTCCTGTGCCGTTTGCTTCTCGACGGCTTCATGCTGCAGAGCAACGTTACAGCCAGCTGGACAAGGAAGGTTTGGCCTTCATGTTCAGTGTAGAACGCTTCCACCAGTATGTCTGGGGCCGGAAGTTCGAGGCGGTCATGGACCATAAGCCGCTGTTGGGGCTGCTGGGGCCTGACAAGGCAGTTCCTGTGCAGGCATCACCTCGAGTGGTACGCTGGGCCTTGAGGCTGGCAGCGTACAGTTACCAGCTGGTTTACCGTCCGGGAAAGGACCTGGGACCTGCTGGTGCCCTGAGCCTCCTGCCCTGGCCAGAGCTGTCTGACGCTTTGCCAGAATCTGCCGAAGTGTTCATGCTGGAACACGCGTACCCGGAGGTGCTCTCTAGATCTGCGGTATCTCAAGCGACCCGCCGGGACCCAGTCCTGTCTCAGGTGGTCAAGGCGGTGTCCCGGGGAGACGAATCGGTGCAGCTGGCCTATAGCCACAAGGTCGCTGAGCTGAGCTTGCAACAGGGCTGACTACTGTGGGACTCTAGGGTGGCGATCCCACAAAGTCTCCGGTCCAGGGTCCTGCAGTTGCTGCACGCGGGTCATCCTGGCGTAGAAGAGACCAAGCTGGTGGCCCGGTCCCATGTTTGCTGGCCTGGCCTGGATCAGGACATCACGCACTTGGTGCAGAGCTGCCAAATATGCCAGCAGCATCAGTGAGCCTCGCGTCATGTGGAAATCACCCCCTGACCGTACCCACATGGGCCCTGCTCCCGCCTACATGTGAATTTTGGGGGACCCTTCAAGGGCCATTACTTCCTGGTGGTGGTGGACGCCTTTTCGAAGTGGGTGGAGGTTCTACCTGTCACCACTCTATCAGCAGCCGCGTCCATTGAGCGCTACGACAGGTCTTCGCCGCCCACGGGTTGCCGGATCTCATCGTGTCCGTCAATGGTCCTGCTTTCGCCAGCACAGAGTGTCTGGCCTGGTTGACGAAGAACGGAATCCGCCGGATGATGGTTCCGCCGTATCACCCTGCTTCAAATGGTGCTGCCGAGCGGGTGGTGCAAACCAACAAAAACAAGCTCAAGAAGAGCCAGAATAGGGATTTCCGGACGCAGATTCCCGGATACTGTTTCAGTACCGGACCACGCCTCACGATGTCACTGGCCGTGCGCCCTGTGAACTCCTGCTGGGTCGAATGGTCAAGACACCCTTGGACGTCTTGTATCTGGACCTCCGATCAACAGTGCTCTTGAAGAAGCTGGCTGCTAAGGGTGCCGTCCCGGGCCTTTGCCAGGGTTGGGAGCTCCAGTTCTCACCACGAACATCCGTCCTGGCCCACCCTGGTCTGCCGGACAGGCGTTGTCCCTTGCCAGCGCTTCATCACTGCTCGTCCGCGTGCCAGATGGGGCCATGTGGCACAGACACGCCGACCATGTCAGGCCTCGCCTCGGGACCTGGCCAGCACCCTCGACTGCCACTTCTGAGTTCCAGCCCGCAGGAGGAATAGCGGCAGCACCAGTCGCTTCCAGCGGAGCACCACCCACCTCGGAGGCGGCAACCGTAGCCATTGGTGCGGCATCCGTTGGACCAGTGTCGAGTCCGGCACCACTCAGAAGGCCGACCACTATGGACCCTCCGGATGGAGCGAGCCTGGCTCGGGCAGCACTCGGCATTGCCACACCCGACCCGTCAACACCGGTGCCCAGGCGGACTACTCGACGGCCGAGGCCACCGGACCGTTACTCGCCTTTTACGACCCAGCTAGGGTGGAAGCAGAGCCTCGTATTTTGAACATGGACGCTTGTTTCTTTTATTTAACAAACAAACGCGGGGTAAGGATGTGTAGCAAGCATGTGACGCCCCCTCAGGCATAATGTTCGTTCGCCCGTCAGGCTCGGTGGCCTGCTAAGCTCGGCAGAAAAGATTGGTCATGGTACTGCAATAAACACCGACGAGCACAGCTGCTCGGTGGTCAGTCGTCGTTCAGCACCACCACGCTTCGCCACCACCACCAGCTGAGTTCCATAGCAAAGTGGGACGATATCAGAGTATGTAGCATACAGCCGAATCAATGAGTCTCGGAATCAGAACTACAAGTGCTAATAAACAGGACTTCGGGAATATGGCCTGTAACTAAATTTCCTGACTGCTATTTGTATTATCGTCGACAGTCATCGTGAGATGAATTCCTCCGTCATCTTTTTCTATCAGTTCCACATACATGTCCTGAGTGCTTTTGTTAATTGTGTTTTTTACTGTCTATAAAAACAAAAGGTTTTCCCGCTTTCCACATTGTTGCAAGTACTTCATAGCAGTTAGAGAGATAAATGAGCGAAGGCACGGGTGTTCATGATGAAGTCGCTTCTACAGCGAAAATATTTTTTGGGCTAGGATTCTGTACGTTTGTGTTCTGCATTTGCAAAAACCGTGGCTTGATACCGGAGATGGTGTAACACCGGGCCGACCCGCTGCGAAGGTGAAGCAGGTTTTAAGCACTACGCGAACTTGCGAAGTTCAATATCTTCCTTCGAAATGGAACCCTTATCAGATAATAAGCTGATAAAAACAGATACTATGCTTCGACTCGAGTCTGCCTTGTCTACATCCTCACCACCCTGTCTTTGGATCGCATGCTTGTATTTTTTTAGGGGGGGGGAGGGGGACCAGCGGCACTTACAGGAGCGATGCCCACGGAATCACTGGGAAGAGTAACACACCGCTGGATGGAAAAGGTAGAGTATAAAATGTGTAGCCTGAATATTCTTCCGTCACTGGCTGAGACCAGGTAGGTTTGTAGTTTTTGAAGTCGTCCTTGGTCAACACGGCATCTGCAAAACAAACCAGCACATCTTAGTGTTTCTTTTTATATTGTAGGTTGCAGATAGAGCGGGCGTAGACTGCCCTCGCCTAAGGTGCACTTCTGTCTGTGCTGATGACTACTGCTGCAAGTTCTCTAGCCAACTCTTACGAGACCTGATTTCAGCAAAATTACGATAAATTATCAGTGTGCAACACTAAAGGAATCTTGGCGACGCTTTGGCAGTGGCAATTTCATGTATGTTTCATCATCATCAGCCTGGTTACGCCCACTGCATGGCAAAGGCCTCTACCATACTTCTCCAACTACCCCTGTCATGTACTAATTGCGGTCATGCTGTCCCTGCAAACTTCCTGATCTCAACCGCCCACCTAGCTTTCTGCCACCCCCTGCTACGCTTCCCTTCGATTGGAATCCATTCCGTAACCCTTAATGACCATCGGTTACCTTCCCCCCTCATTACATGTCCTGCCCATGCCCATTTCTGTTTCCTGATTTCATCTAGGATGTCATTAACTCGCGTTTGTTCCCTCACCCAATCTGCTCTTTTCTTATCCCTTAACGCTGCACCCATCATTCTTCTTTCCATAGCTCGTTGCGTAGACCTCAATTTAAGCAGAACTCTTTTCGTAAGCCTCCAGGTATCTGCCACATACGTAAGTTCTGGTAAGACACAGCTGCTATTCACTTTTCTCTTGAGGGATAGTGGCAACCTGCTGTTCATGATTTGAGAATACCTGCTAAACGCACCCCTGCCCATTCCTATTGTTCTGGTTATTTCAGTCTCATGATCCAGATCCGTGGTCACTACCTGCCCTAAGTAGATGTATTCCCTTACCACTTCCAGTGCCTCGCTACCTATCGTAAACTGCTGTTTTCTTCCGAGACTGTTAAACATTCCTTTATTTTTCTCCAGATTAATTTTTAAACCCACCCTTCGGCTTTGCCCCTCCAGGTCAGTGAGCATGCATTGCAGTTGGTCCCCTGAGTTACTAAGCAAGGCAATATCATCAGCGAATCTTAAGTTACTAACGTATCCTCCATTAACTCTTATCCCCAATGCTTCCCAATCCAGGTCTCTAAATACCTCCTGTAAACACGTTGTGAATAGCATTGGAGAGATCGTATCTCCCTGCCTGACGCCTTTCTTTATTGGGATTTTGTTAATTTCTTTATGAAGGACTACGGTGGCTGGTGGAGCCGCTACAGATATCTTTCACTTTTTTTACATATGGCTCTTCTACACCCTGATTTCGTAATGCCTCCATGACTGCTGAGGTTTCGACTGAATCAAACGCTTTTTCGTAATCAATTAAAGCTATATATAAGGGTTGGTTACATTCCGCACATTTCTCTATCACCTGATTGATAGTGTGAATATGGTCCATTGTTGAGTAGCTCTTTAAGGGAATCCCGCCTGGTCCTTTGGTTGACAGAAGTCTAATGCCCCAACAACTGGCACGCGCCGAAAGCTTCGGCGCGCGCTGGCAAGCGAACGCGTCGCTTCGCTTTGGCTGGGGGGAAAGGGCGCGCAACCACTGGAGACGCGCGCCGAAGCTCACTCCTCGGCTGCGGCGCACTGTTGCTGGACTATTCCGTCTTCATCCGTCAAAGTTCGGCCTAAAACAGCCTGCTGTAAACTAAGCTTGAAACAATAAGTTAGTGATCTGTATGTGCTTTTAGATATAAAAAACACATTTGAATAATGAATATACACCTGCCGCAAGTTTGTTTTTATTTTTGAAGTAACAATAGTGTACAACATATCGACATCAGCGCACGCACGTCGTCTGTCTGCGAGATCGCTTTGCAAACACCTGCACGACGATGCCATATATCAAAAACTGTTGTACCATTTCATTTTTGGTAGCTTATTGCACAGCCAACTATGTAAGAATTAGGCGTGCAATGTATAACTGAAAAAAATCTGTGTTGGAAATATTGCCACGTAGTAGTGACGGTAAATAAATAGTGCCGGCTCAATCGCAACGATAGCGGCGAGCAATGTCGGCAATCGTAGAAAATCTCATCTGCTGGTCAAGCGCGTCGGTTTTCATACGTCAGTCGTCGAAAGTTACAGCCTATTCACTGGTGCCCGCGCGCCTTCCAGAGACTACAACACAATTCGTGTCGCGTATGCAATCGGATTAGCAATGTTCGTCGACAACAGACAGAACCATCGATAGCATTCGCGAAACTTGCGATACGTTCAGGCGCATCCTGCACCGAGCGATAACGTTTAACATTTTTTAGCCGGTGAAATACGGTAACCGGATACAGATAAAGCATCCGTGTCAATATAATTATGCTTGTTGGTGCATGAGCGAAACGTGAAAAAGTGGGTTCTCAGAAAATCAGCATAGCGGAATTGAAACACCTGGAGAACTCACAAAAAAAGAAAAACTAGAAGAGCTAAAGTGTATGTAATTCATATCTTGTCTCCCCCCAATTCTTGATTCTGCCAAATCTAGCCCATGGAGCACCTCCGTTATTCTAGGTTGTTTTGATGCATCAACACCGCATCCGGAGGCCTTCACGTTGAGTGTATTGCTACAAAACATTTTCACATTGCAAGGGCCATGTTATATTGTAACTGGTTTCCACATATCAAGTTTGCCTTTCTTTACATTAATGAAATGACATACCGTCAGATAATACAAGCTTGAGAATTAAAGGGTTTGAATAGGAGTCTTTCGTTGCCCTTTGCCAAGTCATACTATTGAAGCACTTATTCGAATGTATGGGAGCAGCTCATTTGCATAGTATCAGAAATATATAAACAGGTTATTTTCACAATTTACACACTTCGTCACCACAAAAATAAAGATTGCAGTTTATTGTTTTCAGCCTGCCATGATGTTTTGACTGAGAAAGATATATTCAATTTGTTCTGCAAGGCACGCAATAATTGCTGTGGCATATTATTTTATTGCACAACACTACATACAGTAGTCAGCCATTATTAAAACTCAGAAGAAATAAATAGCACAATGCATATGATCGGGCACATAGCATATTATTGCACTTTCTTAATTCATGCCAGAACGACGACCACAGGCGCCGTTCTCCAACAAGGTCAGCATCCATCGTGCCTCCTTACCATTGGGCTTCACACCCTCAGCATGTTCAACCTCAGCTTTGTGGTGTTTAAAACAACCTCAAGTGCGTCTTACGGTTCCAGGGATAAGAAAGAAGACCGTCCTGCCTACCTTGGCCTTGAAGCAAGCAGCTCTGGATTGTTTGCACACTTTTTACTTTGATCAAGTCCACATATATACGGATGGTTCTTCTACTCAGACCAGCTCCACCAGCGCAGTGGTTATACCATCAGGATCACTAAGCATCCAATACAAGATTTCTTATTTGACAACATCGACCGGTTCGGAGCTTGTTGCCCTCCGAGGTGCCGTTGATTATATTAATAACCAACCGGCTAATCGGTGGCCACTATTCTGCGATTCAAAGGCGGCCTTACAATGTCTTCTGTCATCTCTTCGTCACGGGTCATGTGAACAACTCGTGTCGAAGATACGAGAAATGCACCATCACATGATCATGAAAGGACACGACGTCGTGTTTCAGTGGCTGCCTGGTCATTGCAGTATCTCCGGCAACGACCCCGCTGACGAAGCTGCTAGGAAAGCCCACGAAAGAGCAACCCTTATTTCTATACCTTTATCGTGGACCGACGCAGCCCAACACTTAGGCAAGCTAGCGCACTCTTTTGACATTGGAAATGTGGCACACACCTGAATTCACTCAACATCGATTGCATTCCCTCGATCCCTCTATGCAAGTGCGGCTGTTACCAGGTCTTCCGCAAAATGAGGAAACAGTGCTGTGCCGCTTACGTTTGGGTGTCGCATTCACCAATGCATATGCATTTTTGATTGGAATGGCTGATAGCGCCGAGTGCAATGCCTGCGGTGTCGAGGAAACCATAGAACACCTACTGTGCTACTACCCATCTTTTGAAGATGAAAGGCAAGACCTCTGCACAGCTCTCAATCAGCTAGGTGGAAAGCTGTTCACCTTGAACTAGATCTTGGGACCATGGCCTCGCATGTCGCAGCTACAAAAGGCCACAAAAGCGCTGCTGCGATATTTGCAAGATATCGGATTGAGTCAGCGTCTGTGATCCAAACTGAGTGACCGACTGATATCCCCTGTGGACTTTCTCTTCTTTTAATCTTTCCGTCCTCCTTTCCCTTTCCCCAGTGTAGGGTAGCCAACCGGTCTCAGTCCCGGTTAACCTCCCTACCTTTCATTTATCATTTTCTCTCTCTCTTCTTAATTCATGCCCTTTTTTTAATTGCACAAAAGCTACTGCGCTGAAATAGTATACTAGTACATACTTAAACAGCACAATTTTATACTACGATAATAATCAATCATTCAAATTTTTATTGTAGTGCCCAGGAACAGCTAGAGAACCTTTTTACAGGTGCACTTAACGAGCACTATGTGAGACAAAATGTACAGAAAACATGAATGTAATAGACAAAAAAATGGAAGATAGAGAAACAAATAGGAAAAAAAGGAAACGCGGAAAAGTAAAAGGGAGCTAATCCTACATGATTATCTACAGATACACAAAACACAGGAAATGAACTCTGAAGTATGTTTTGGAGTCGAGTCTTATTAGCACAATCTTGTAACAAGCCCAGGCAACGAATGTGGAATGCTACCTGGTATACTATTGCGGCACAAACAAATGCATATGATCAAGAAGCTTTAAGGAATTTATAATGTCATGGACCACCTTATACAGGAACAAAATGTGTGATTTATTAAGACTTGAATCTAGAGGTGCGAGTTGAAGTATATTTGGGAAGGCTCAACTGTGGTCGCCAGAATGGCAAACGTGGTGCTTTAAGGTAGGTATCAATTTATTCTGGATGCGTTCAATGAGGTCAGAATTAGATTTGCTCATTGCATCCCCCTCCTACAGAAGCATACTCTAGCAGTTTGAGGCACAAAGCAGAATTTCAGAAACACAACAGGTGAGTGGAAATCATGCAATTCCAAGAGCGTGAAGGGCATCTTGTGTAATTATATATGTGAAGAGAAGCTTAGCATTTTGTCGAAGTACACACCAAGATCTTTCATTTCATCGACCCTAAGAAGTGGAGCATCACGTAGGGTGTATCAAAATTTCACATGGTGCGTTTAGTGCATATAACTTAATGCCATAGTGTCGGAAGCCTTTAAGAGTACTTATTGCTTCTGCACCAGTTTGAGAGTGAAAAAATGTCTTTTTGGAAGTCGATGCAGTGGTGAACACTGTTGACAGTCTGAAATGTCGGCACACAAAGTCATGCTGTTCATTTATTAAAATGCTCTTAGCACTAACAGAAAGCGAGGAATCCCATATAGATTCAAACACCTGACGCACTGAAGAGGATAGATATAGGTCGGCAGTTAGTAACTGCACATCTAGCCCCTGATTTTTGCATGGGCAATGTTCATGCTACCTTTCGAGTGCTAGAAAAGGTACTAGACTTTAGGGAACTATTGAAGATGCTTGTGAGAACGAGGAACAAGTATGCTTCCATACGTCTTAACCCTTTCAGACACCACTTTATCCCGTTGATTGAAAAGTTGCTTTCACCACATCTCTTGCATCCTCAGAATCGTAGAAAGTGTACAGCTGCAGCAAATGTTAAGAATTTTCAATTGTTTAGCGAGTTTTGTCAAGTTTCCAAAATTTCGACTCCATGCGAAAACACAAAATATGAAAACATATACTATTTCGTGTTTTGAAAAGCTTGAAAAGCACTTATCCAGCCACTTGACAATTATGCCTGGTGCATGACATTGTAAAAAACAATGAAAGAAGTGAACCTGCTACATACAACATACTGACACAGAGTAACAACACCCAGTCGTCTACTTCCCACTCATTTTGTTAAAACATTCTGCACATTATTCAAAATTGCAGTACAGTTCCAATAATAAGTGTTTCAAATGTATGAAACACATTTTAAATACCATTACTTTCATCAGTGCGTTTCCTATTGATGCACGCTCCTGCTGTGCTCAATTGTGTAGACGGTGTCTCAAAGGGTTAAGCTCTGTGGAGGAAATACCATCAACACCACAAGAAAGGGAAAGCTTAAGGCAAAGTTTAAGGCACTTCATATACTTGGAAACGAGGTTTTCATTGACTGTTAGCATACACTGCGCCAGACTGAGATGGAAGGTTACTTGAAGCATATTTCACATCATATAGCAAACAGAAATGTTCTGCAAAGGCATCAGCAGTGTTCGAGACAACACCACTATTTTCATGAAGAAGACGTACATCTTTGGCACTCCTTTTAGAAGAGAGAGCCCACAAAGCTCCAGAAATATTTTGAATTATGTGTCATGCTGGCTTCAACACAATCAATATGGTCAAAGTGATGATTCTAATAATAATAATAATAATAATAATAATAATAATAATAATCTTAGTGGTAACTTGGCACACTAGACTAAAAAGAAGGCTGATGCCTGTATGTTAGAGCATCTGATAACCAGCCATCTAAAGCAGGAATTTGCAGGATGCAGAAGAGACTTCCTTCCCCTCCATGTGCACACACACTTGCTCAATAACACAGCACGGCACACATGCACACATTTGACAGGTGCACAACACACAGGAGTGCCAATGAAGTCTGGTTCCAAGGAAGGAGAATCCAAATCGCCAGGGGGGTGGAGAGAAAGCTCTGCATGCCAGATATAATCATGGAGTTGTGGTGTCGGGCCATAGAGGAGTGATGAGGGCTCAGGCTGTGCTGACCACTTGTTCAGACGAACTGAAGAAAGATTAGTGCTCTCCAGAGAGACGTCAAACACCCTGCACAGTATAGACTAGTGCAATGTTGCGTTGGTATTGCAGGGTGTGCTACTTGAGGGGTTTGAGGCAATCCTCGAAGGCTGGCATGAGCTTGTGACAACCGAAAAGACGGGAGTAAAGGGTGCCTATTGTCCGGCGCTGAACAAGCTTAAGTTTGTTAGCGTCGCGAGTTTGGTACGAGAACTATACTGATGAGCAGTACTCAAGCCGTGACAGAATGATAGAAGTGTAGAGTGCTCGGAAAACCTTAGGTCATCAGGGAAGGGAGACACGGGACACAAACCCAAGAAAGGGCCGGTGCTTACATACAGTGCTGGTGACATATGCGGAAAAGTTGAGAGAACAGCTAAATGCTACACCCAGAATGGGAAGGGCCCGAACAGTCTTTATAGAAGTGCCTCCAAGGAAGAAGGCTGGACGTGCAGCAGTTTCGTTGTGGCTGATACGCATGGCAGCACTTTTTACGGTGCTACTACAAAGTTTGATATTGTAGGCCCAGTCGTTCACCTTTATGGAATGTATTTATTGTAAGCACATATGCTGTGCATCGGCATATTGTTGTTGTGGAAGCGTTAACTTTTTAATCAAACACATTCTGCGCAGGTGCATTAGTAACTTGGTTTTGAGTAAATCCTTGTCCTGACTACAATCTATAGTATCGCAGCAAGAAACATTTTAGTATAGAGGCTGAAGGGATTCCAGCAGTTTAAGCATACTGACTGCACAAAACACTGATGACACCTTTTCACTTTCCCCACAATGCACTCACACCATCTACACTTTCCATGAGCAAAAAGTGAGATAAAAATCAATTACAGTTTCATTGACTCAGTACTTGCTGCTTCTGAAGCGGGCATCGAAGCAATCGTGATATACGCTGCTACATGCATAGGTCTTGCATGATGCAGGTCCTGCTATGCACTGCACACAGGGCACATGTTGCAAACAGATAATTTCTTTTTGCAGTGCTCAACTATAACGACACACTGACTCAAACATGACTGTGTTGTCGCGTATGCTTCAGTGCGTCAGTGTTCTTGATTGCTACACGAGCGATTTATGCCCGACTAGCCCAAAAGACGGACGCACTAGAAAGAAGTTAGTGAATGAGTATAGTGAACTTGTGCTGAACTGGATTCACATGCCGAATAGAAGAGCGCAGTGTCAGCTGAAACAGGCGGCACGGCTGATTATGTAAGTACTTCCAATAGTTCGGCGGAAGTTATCTTTACCACTGGAAACAGCGCAGAGCTTGCCCGTTAAACTTGAGTCAACTGACACCCCACGAAACACGCCGCGGTTGACCAAGCCTACTTCCACACGGTTCATTCACCACATCACAGGTCACACGAAGTCAAGAGTGCCATATTTTAAATCACTGCAGCACCAAACGGACCTGAAAATTCTTTTCCTTCGACAGAGTTTCTCAGGTGAGTTCGTTCACTCGCCAGTTACGAACTCGATGGACGCGCTAGGCCTACGCGTAACGTAAACAACATGGGCGATAGGCGAGTGTTGATTATCCAGACTTCGGAGCTCGTAGACGTGTTTCCATTCGTTTTGAGCACAACAAAATGCACATACAACAAGCACAGACGTTGCGGCAATCGTGATTCGGTTGGCTGTTTTAGCACACGATCGTACCGAGCCCGGCGGAAGCCAGTGGGCAGGTTGGATTAGTCGGCGTCGTTCGAAGTCGCTTCGGATCTACGTCGCACTGCCACAACCCACGGTCGTCGGTCGGTCATGTCGTTGTCGGCCTACTATTACAACACTGTTTTTCAGGAACACTGTCGCGCGCGTCGTACGCCCAAGGAACTCGGACGATCGTTGGCGCCGTCGCCTTCGTACGGGCAGGTACGGGCGGCCATGTCAGGCCTAGTAGCCGGAGTCTCCGCAGCCTCCGATTGGTTGACGCCTGCGACTCGTCGCAGCCTCGCCGCGCGTCGGCAAACTTCAAGCACCGGCAGTAGACATAATCGCTGCGCGACGTTCCGCTTCAGCGCGTTTCCGACCGACGCTTTGACGCATTTGACCCTTCGGCGCGCGCCGAAGCTTTCCAGCGCGTGCCAGTGGTTGGGGCATAAGGTGTTCCTGATTCTATTTGCGATTACCTTAATAAATACTTTGTAGGCAACGGACAGTAAGCTGATCGGTCTATAATTTTTCAAGTCCTTGGCGTTCCATTTTATATGGATTAGGATTATCTTAGCGTTCTTCCAAGATTCCGGTACGCTCGAGGTGATGAGGCATTGTGTATATAGGGTGGCCAGCCTTTCTAGAACGATGTTCCCACCATCCTTCAACAAATCTGCTCTTACCTGATCCTCCCCAGCTGCCTTCCCCCTTTGCATAGCTCCCAAGGCGTCCTTTACTTCTTCCGGCGTTACTTGTGGGATTTCAAATTCCTCTAGACTATTACCAGCCTTTAAATAGCATTGAAGCAGATGACGCATGCACCCGGGGGCCAGCACACGTGACATCAAACCCGACAGATGTTCCACATCCTGCTGCGGGTGAAGTCCAATAGGTCATGCAGAGAAGATGCACCGCTTTTCATGGTTGAAGTTGCTGCTTTGAAAGCGTCACGTTAAGCGGGACTTTTTTTTCCGGAGGCGTGATCTCTTATTTCAAACTGAAAAGTCCCCACGGAGTTTACTCTCCACCTACTTTCCTTAGCCCAATAGCCACATTACGCGATACAAATTTGGTTGGAGTTGCAGATTTAGTGAATATACTAATTGTGCTTTTTTTGTAACCCTTCAGGTTAGCAAAGACAAGTGATTGAGGACCTTAACACAGAGAGTGTAAGAGCAGGACTGAATATTAAGTAAGCGTAGACTGAATAACACGCTTTCCTCGCCACAGCATGTATAGGTGGAGTTCTTCTAAAGAGGAGAGGGTGTGAGGCTGGAGGGTGCAGAAACGAGGGAAGGTGTATTAGCGTGTCGAATCGAGAGTAAAAGAACGCTGTGCACAAGGCCAAAGCCAGGGCCCCCCACCCCTCTCTTCTGTCAACGCACGCGTGCTAGCCGGCGTGTCAAGGACTTCTGACACGCCGGATAACAAGCGTGCGTTGACAGACCGGAGTGGGGAGGGCGGGTGAGGGGTGGCCCTGGCTTTGGCTTTGTGCACAGCGTTCCTCTACTGCCAATTCGACACGCTAACACACCTTCCCTCGTTTCCGCACCCTCCGCCTCACACCTTCTCCCCTTTAGAAGCACCCCACCTATATTTACTGTGGCGAGTATATACTGTGGCGAGGAAAGCGTACGTCGCCTTGAAGAAGACCAGTCCACTTATCGAAACGTTGGCTCCTGCATTCACCTTGTTCACATTTTTCTCATGACCATGGGAAGGAAATTCTCAGAAGAATAAACATGAGTTGGATCACATACGGCAGACAACGTGAGCTCCTGAGTGGAAGCTTACCATTATCATTGAAAAGGAAGGTATACAAGCAGTGCATTTTACCGGTTCTGACAAATGGGGCAGGCACTTGGAGACTGACAAAGAAACTTTAGAAGTAATTGAGGACTGCGCAAAGGGCGATGGAATGAAGAATAACATTTCCTCACAGGTGCGCATTTTTGCAAATGACTGCATTCTTTATCGTTCCATCAAATGTGCCGATGATCATGAAATCCTCCAAAAAGATCTTCAACTTATTTCTGTTTGGTCTAAGACTTGGCTAATGAAGCTTAACGTTTCTAAATGCAAAATTATCTATTTTAGCCGCAAGCGTACTAAATCTACGTTTCCTCATCACATAAATAACATCACTATTTTGCATGATACTCAATATAAATATCTTGGTGTTCACCTAACTTCGACTCTCTTGTGGTCAACGCACATTGAATACATGTGCACCAATGCTTCAACATCTTTAGGATACATCAGACTCAAGTTGCATAGTTCTGCTAACGACATTCGTAAAGTTGCTTATCTAGCATTTGTTCGACCTCAGCTTGAATGCGCCGCATCCGTCTGGCCTCCGCATGAAAAATACTTGATCGAAAAACTCGAATCTGTCCAGAATAGGGCTGCGCGTTTTATTTCGGGTTGTTGTGAGTGTAACAAAAGCACCACACAAATTAAACTCGACCTCTCACTGCAGCCCTTGCAGGATTGTCGTGATATAGCCCCGCTATCATTATTTCATAAATATGTTCATAATACAGCTCCATCAGTTCTGCCTCTTGAACCCCCCCATTACAGGTCCCACCGGCTGTACAATCAGTTCAATTTCATGCGTATCTGCGGAAAGACTAATTCATTTAACTAGTCCGCTCTTCCAGGAGCCATTCACCTTTGTAACAATCTTGCTAACGCCATCGCTTATGAGAGTGACCAGGAAAAATTCCGGCATCCTCTAGCAATGCATTTTTCGAAGTCTACATAACCTAACGTGTTATTTTTTGTTGAGTTTCCTGTTATTTTGTGCTACTACCCCTCAAATATTGTTCTTATAGCCGTATATTGTCCCGCTCGCTCTGTAATTCTATCGGTTATATTTTACTTTGTGAAATTTTCTTGTTCACTGACCTCTCCGTTCAAAAGCATTCGGTTTGTCTTTTGCACAATTTTAACACAACAATACTGCATGTTAGCGCATTGCTTACGCTAAGTTTTTTGTATATGTATTCACATATGTAATCTCTTTATTGTATAACCTTTGAGTGTACTCTCCCCCCTTACACACTGCCTCTAGGGGTCGGTAAGGCATCTTTAAATAAAAAATAAAACAAGATAACTTTAAGAGACAGAAAGAGAGTGGTTTGGATCACACAGCAAACGGGTATAGACGATATTGTAATAGAAGTTTAGAGAAAAAAACGGCGCTGGGCAGGTCACGTAATGCGCAGATTAGATAACCGTTGGATCATTACGGTGACAAAAGTGGTACCAATAGATGGGGCACGCAGTAGAGGACGACAGGAAATTAGGTGGTGCGACGAAATGTGGAAATTTGCGGGTGCCAGTTTTAATCGGCCGGCGCAGGACAGGGGTAATTGGAGATCTCGGGGAGAGGCCTTCGTCCTGCAGTGGGCATAATATAGGATGATGATGATGATGATGATGATGACTGTAGCAATTGAGCTACCATGGCGCCGACTTCCCGTCCACTTCAGGGGTATTTATGTGTTACTACTGGAACTAACCCTGGGAGTGTTAGCCAGCGCCACCACTCACAAACCTTGTTGACTGATGTGGAACGTCCTTTCTGCCGCAAGGGTCATGAGTAGGTGATGTTTTGGAGTGAAAGTAACTGGTCGAAAAACCCACACGTGCTACCTGAAGGCACCAATGTTGCTGGATTCGAGACCCGTGGGATCGTTCCCCACCTGCGGAAAGTTTCTTTTTCATCCACTTTCAATTCCAATAATTTATAATTTCTTTATTTCAATTAGTAAGTACAAGAAATTTTCCCTCTGTTGTCCTTAGTGTCTTTGTTAACATGTTGGCTTCTTATGACTTGATTAATAAAAATTTGGGACCCTCGGTTAATTCCCTTTTTCGTCGTTCATTACATAACGAGGGTCTCGAATCCGGCAACATTGATGCCTGCAGGTAGCACGTGTGGATTGACCATTTGCCTTCACCCAAAATGATCACGTACTCATGACGCCTGTGGCAGAAAGGATCTTCCGCATCCGCTGCCAAGGTTTGTGAGTGGTGGCGTGGGCTAACACTCCCAAGGTTAGTTCTAGTAGTAACACATAAATACTCCGGAAATTGGATGGGAAGATGGCGCCGTGGTAGCTCGATTGGTAGAGCATCGCACCTGCAATGCGAAGACGTGGGATTGTTTCCCACCTGCGTCGAGTTGTTTTTTTCATTCACTTTCATTGCTATTAATTTATCATTGATTTAATTCAATTAGTAAGTACAACTCATTTCCCCTATGTTGTCCTTGGTGTCTTTGTTTGTTGGTTGGTCATGGCTTCCTAGGTTTGTGGTTTTGCGCATCTGATTACTCGGACTTTTACCGAGTAAAGTACCGACGCCCATTGCACTATCTCCAGGATCGGTGAGCTCTAGTAAGCGCATTGACCCTGGATACATTGCAATGTTACCAGGGTGCATTCCCGGAGACAGTAAAATGCGCGGTCGCGTAGTTGACGTGGTGGGGTTTCCCGTAATGCTGCCTTCCCTGGCAGGTAGTCAATCGCTGTGCTGCGACACACTGCGCAGAATATAATAATTTCTTTACCACTGCACGAAAGTTTCGCTTTTTAGATTTTAACACATGGACGGGATATGCATAGTTCGTTTTTTAGGTTTTATATTTATTATCTATACAGTTCGAAAGGATATTTTCGCAGCATAAATATGACACACCAACTTCACGTAAACTTACGGCAAAAGAAGAAAAACTAGCAGCGCTATGCAAGTAAATAGAGTACTATAATGCAACATTCCTTCTTACATTGATTTTTTTTTCATATTGGATGTCGCATTAAATTATATAGCGTTTACTACAAGAATCTTTATGATTCAGTTCTGGCTCCGGTGTCGACCATTTCTGCAAGTAGAGCTATTTGTATTGACGTAGGTAATAAAGGGATTTCACCGAACTTCGTCCTTTTGGCTTCAAACGACTCAGTGACATCGCCTTCTACATGCAATGATTCTCTTTAATTATACGCGTGTGCAGCAACCTATCGCTCTTCACGCGTTCGAGACGTTTTGATTGCTTGGAAATAAAAGAATATAAATGGCAATAATGTTACGAGGCCGGTCGAGGCCCGCACAACGAGGAATAAAAAAATCTGCGCACTTCCTATTGTTGTCATGGTAACGGAACGTTCGTGCTTCCAGAGTTCGTTCCTTTAATTTTCGCTGGAAGCTGATGGTAGACATATAATTATTGTTTCCCAAGTATTTCAGTTGGTGGAGTCGCACTCCGCGGTTCCTCTTGAATATTCCCGAGAAGGGTTGAGCACAGCATAAAGCAAATGCAGGCGGTTAGCTTCACCGCGAGGAAAAACGCCAAGTTGCCTTACTCTTCAAGTAAAAAATGTCTTGGTGCGTATAAGCACATTGCATTTTTACAATACCAAAAAAAGAATACTATTGTCATCATCAGACACTGCTGCGGTGTTTAAACTGAGGTGCCATAATTACAAGACATGCTTCGTCACGGTATCGTTTGCCGTTGTGGTTAGCAGCGTGTGTGCCACTTCGTGTGTTTCCTGGTGTGCCTATTAGGTTTCGCGATTTACCGGTGGCACACAACAATCGCATGTGGGCTCGCTAATGACACAGCGATTTGCAGCAGGTCACGGAAGACACCTATCGCGGACACTCGCGACCATCTTAGATGGTTTCTCTGAGTTTTTGTCAAGCTCTCCTGCATGACAATTGGGCAAAGAAATAAAATTTTGATAAGATTAGAAATACATAACGTCAGATTTCCTCACCAGGGCACTGAGGATTCTATGCGAAATTCAGGAAAATAAGGGTGGACATGACCTTGATGTTTATCTTCGAATAACTAACCTGTCTGCTGCGAATTTTTGCAAAAACAGTACTCAAAGATTTCTTTCTATACTGATCAGGCACAGAAGTGACATAAGCAGGCAGCCTCGGAAAAAGCTTGCCTACGTTTCGATGGAAGGACTTATCATTGTCGAATTGGGTGTTTCCCACTAGCGTGCCTCTAAAACTGTAATGGGCACAGCAGCGTAGCATGAATGTGCTTTTAGGTCACCAGGGCTAAGAGCGGTTTACCCAGAGACTAAATAACTTTTACCTGCTCCCAGGCCGTTGACAATTTCTTCGCAGACTTCGGTGTAGAAATGATCTGCGCCTTTCTTCGAAATATCCTCCAGAAGTTTTGCGAGATCCAGCTGCACAAGCTTGTCGCCTTCCTTGCTGACGCCATCGAAGATTTTCCTAGAGCAACCAAACGTACGGCACTCAACACATCATGATTTCGCTACAATTTCAAACAAGTAAAACAACAGCGTTATCAACAAGCACGACGACAACAAGACAAACAAAGACAACACCGACTTCAGCAAAAGGCTTCCGCAAACCTTTGGTAACCGCTAGCCAAAGGACTCCCAGAAAAGAGAATAAATAAACAGGCAAAAGACAGAGATACAGAGAGAGTGAGAACACAACGACTGGCATAATTTCTCCCTGTCCGTTCTGATTGTCTATGTCCCATCTTTGTCTCGTATTTTTTTTCTCGCTCAGCACATTCTGCACTAAACCAACCATCCAATTATTATTCGCGGAAAGCAGGGAAATTGCCAAAATGCGGTATCCGGATTCACTTGCTCTGAATGTATGAGGGCGATGAATCTAATTTACGGAGACAAGTCAGCGACTATGCGGAAAATACGGAGAATATCTATGATGCGTACTTGATGTCCGTAATGGATAATTCAGTTGCGTGCTTGGCGAGAACTTTTGCAAAGTGCTTCTTGATGGGAAAGCCTTCCTTGGCCAACTTAATAGCGGGGCCGAAGAGATCTTCCCATTTCATTCTTCCTCTGAGTCTTTCGTGAAGTTCCTTGTATCCTCGTAGGGCTCCCGGGACAATCGATGCCTTCGCTCCTGCGACGCACCAAGATGAGCAAACGTGTCATGACTGCTGATTCATTTGTTGTCCCGAAACCCAGAGATATCACAGACGGGGTTGCTTTCAAAGACGGTTCTTGCTGCCGGTTGGTATGTTAAGAATATTTTAAAAAAAGAATTGTGAAGAGAGTTTTCTTTGCTCACTACACCCGCCGTGGTTGCTCAGTGGCTATGGTGTTGGGCTACTGAGCACGAGGTCGCGGGATCGAATCCCGGCCACGGCGGCCACATTTCGATGGGGGCGAAATGCGAAAACACCCGTGTGCTTAGATTTAGGTGCACGTTAAAGAACCCCAGGTGGTCAAAATTTCCGGAGTCCTCCACTACGGCGTGCCTCATAATCAGAAAGTGGTTTTGGCACGTAAAACCCCAAATATTATTATTATTATTGCTCACTACCTACGGATTCCGTGTAACTGAGATCTGGCTATCTCTGTTTGTAACCCTGTTCCGAAATGGGTAATATAGGTACTTCAGGATGTCGTAGCGAGGCACAAGAGGTATCAAAAGGTCTCAAATAAGAACACTCAGGAATAATTGCAGAACCTGCAATGTTACTGGCACCAATGTTACTGCCACCGGTGTAATTAGCGTTAATATGATGCAAAACTAACGACGTCACTCAACTGCAGACTGCGTCACCCCGGGTGGCCTGCCTGGCCCTTTGGTAAAAAATAAAATTTCTCAACCAAAGTCATCAAACTAGATGTCCAAAAAAACAACGTTGATTACGACAAGCGCGAAAAAAAAGCGAACGAAATAGCTTACACGAATAAAATATACAAACGGTTGACAAAAAACATTTGAGCTCCGACCACGGAGCGAATAACATAAGGCGAATTATTCTAAAATACTGTGCAACTTTGTATTATTGCAATAACTATAATCTTCCCTCCGCCAATTCCAGTACATATATACATACAGTATATAGGGAAATGCAACGTTGTCTCCCTTCCCTTTGACTTTCATGAATAGGCATTCTTGTTTAAATTTATTTGTCAGTCACCGAACGAACGTTCATGAGCTCAATTTACTTGTGTCACTACTGAGAAACAAGATTTTTTCCGAGTTAGTTGCGGATGCTTCTGAACCTTATGGAAAGCGAGAATAGGACCGTAAGACTTCCGTTTACTTTGGAGAAAGCAACCTTGTCCTTGTGTTCCTTGCAATGACAATTGCTTTTCTTTTATTGAGGAAATGACAGAGGTTAATCTGTAAGATCGCTAGCGTTGCCGGCCGTGGCCTTGGTGCCACGGCCCTGCACTGTTCTCCATGGTGCAAGCGTTCGATTGCTGCCATGACGGCCACATTTCCATACAGTAAGAATGCCAGGAAAAAGAAATTAATACGCACGTGCATCGCGCCTGGGGCGCCTGTTTAAGGTATTGTGAATAAAAATTTTGCCGCCGAGCTTTTTAAGCCCAAAGGAAAGTTGTGGTGGAAGAATGGCCAATAGAGTGCTGTTTTGAAATAAATAGAGGGAAAATACTAAATTTATTGACTTTCTCATAAACTACAGCACTTAGCGGCCACGTCGTGACAGACAGTGTGTATGATAGACAGTGTTATGTGACGCTAATTCTGACAGATTCTGCTGCCGAGACTTCCGAGACCATTCCGTGCGACTGAAGCAATCTCGGAGGCAATGCTGCAGCTCTCGTTCCCTTCCAATAGACACCAACAGCCATCATCCGCTGGCTGGCGAGGCATGCGCCTCGGCCAGTGCGAAGCGGCATGGGCGGCTGTGAACTATGCGTAATGCGCCGCCTCGTTGTGTCGTAATCGTGCTGCAAGCGAATCAGGATGCACATGCGAAGTGTGCGAACGAGTGAGCGGTATGTACTAGGCCTAGAACCGAGGTCGCGCGCGTGCGATAGTAAGGACTCACATCGTCTTCAGTAAGAGAAAAACAAATATCTTGCGACAGTGTCGCTTCATTTTACGCGAACATTGTCTACGCAAGCGTACCACATGCCCGAGCGACAAACATGGCGTGCAACGAAGTGAAGGCTCCCCGGACAGCTGTCAATAGGGCCGGTAGACATAGCTCGCCGAGCGCTGAGATCAATAGCGTTTGCAATCCGGGGGAGGCATTGTGCAAGAATGCACCTAGTGGACATATAAATTTCGTCTGCTGCTGAAGTACTGATTGCCTGTGGCGCCTGGTTGCTTCGGGCGCGCAGCCAAGCCCAGCCAACCAGAAATTCAACAGCAGACAAAATGGACGTGTCCACTAGCTCTACGCTTACAGAATACGTCCCTTGTTCAAGCTCGTCATAGAGCAATTACCTTTTTCTAGACGACTAATGGTCTCACAAGTATGCCATGCGCAAACAAAGGCAGTTCATTTTCCCAACACTGCTGGTACAAAATGAAATATGCAGAGATGCCTCGCCGAGACTGGCGGTGTGTGCTGCGCATCCGCGGAATTTATATCGCACTGCGGTTACGGTTATAGCCAGCGGTTATACTGGTAATGGGCTCAGCTTAGTAGCATTACCGTGTCTTAGAGAAGGAATGATCTACGTAGATAATCGTCGTTTGTGGTTATGCCAGAGTTTATATTTTGTGCCTGCTTAGTCACCGGAATGGAGCGTCTCCCTTTTTTCTTCGTATTTTATACGGGATTTAGCTCAGTTGCCGATAGTGAGATATAGACAAGCAATTCGAAGAATTTCCACTTTCGCCCGAAAGGCGAAGGATCGATTGCGATGGCAAATTGGCCTCGTAAAAAGGATATTAGTAGTAGTAGGAATTTGTCTCGTACTGTGGCAACTGACCTAGCTGCAGGTTATGTAATTATTGGGCTCTACCGAGTAGAAAGACTGAGTCTTAGAGAAGGATCTACGTAGGCAATGATCATGGCTTGGCTGGTAAAGTGTGGTTCCCTGAGTTGACGTTTTATGCCTGCTTATTCGCGGCTATTGGGTGTGCTCTATTTTTGCTCTTATATATTTAACTTAGCACAGTTACCGATAGTGATATATAAAAGATCAATTCGAAAACTGTGATAGCTTGGTTCAAAAAACGGAGCGTTGGTTGCTAGAAAATAACTGAAAGCTACACGAAGAAAGGATAGTAACTCTATCGGCCATAGAAGCATGGAAACATTCGCTAGTAAACGGGGGTAAACTAGTAAACGCTAGTAAACTAGTAAACATTCGCTATTTTAAACTAGTAAACTGCGCGCTGACCCCATGCTTGGGGTAAGCGCGAACAGACATTCATGGACCAACACACACGCTGACCACGGACACTCCCTTTGAAAACGCAGGCGTAAGCAAGGGCACCAAAAGCAGCGAGCGAAGTCACCTTCGGGCTGTCTACCGTTTCAACACTAAGTCAGAAGCGAGAAAAAACAGCAGCGCAATGCTACGAGCCGCCGACCCATCTAGACACTGCCCGCAAAGTACATCGCCGTAAAAATAAAGCCCACGTGATTATGCGCGGCCCCGTATTACTACCGAAGTACAATGCGCCCCCCCCCCGCCTCCCTGCCTCGCTTCTGCCTGGTTCCGTGCGCGCGACGGAAGACAGCGCGCTTCCTCCCCATTTTCCTCCCATCAGCGCACAAGAATGAGCCGCGATCGTCGGTTCCCCTAGCGTTCAGTCTCGAAATACGCACTTGCAGCAGGAGAACGCTGCCCCCCTCCCTCCTTTCCATGGCGTTTCGTGCACCAGAAAAAGCCAGGACAGCTGGCTCCACTCGCGTGCTTTCAACGGCACCTAGAGAATACGGCACGCCGCGGCGGTGTTATCGCCCTTGAACTTCGGGCGAAACATCATGGCGACGCCGCCGGGAGAAAATTCGCACAGAATGTGCACACAATCGCTATTGCAATAAAATATTCACATTGATGACTAGATACTGTTCCAATAGAAGACGCAATCGCATAGCACTGGTTTCGATTCATTATTCATAGTTTGAATTTTCGCATATTCCTAAGCTTTATGCGTTTAACATCATAGAACTTGTAGGCTATAGTACGAGCTCGTACGAACACTTTCAGATACACATAGCTCCGAATACTCTTCGAAACGCAGGCTATCGCCACACATGGGAGAGACATGCACAGGCCATGAGCACTACATGAGTAGACTGTTACATGAGCAAGCCATGTAACCTGCAGCACTCTACACAGGGACATGTTATAGTCAATGGATTCAACGATAAACGAAGTGTAGCCACGCACAACAAGGACCTAAGTCGTGTATCGAAATCGGGTAAGTGTTAGGCAAGACGCAAGACAGGGGTAACTGAAGAACGCCGGCATAAGTCTTCCTCCGGCAGCGTACATAAACTATTATGATGTGATTATATATTTTGACAACAATTTGACAATTAGTTGAACGGAACGCAGTTGATATCTTCGCCAGCGTCAAAGCATATGATGCCCTGGTCTACTGTATTTTCCATCAAATGAAAGGCAGCTCAGATAGCAACGAAGTGGTTCTCGACTGCGTATCGTTATCTTGCAGGATACAAAGATTCGAGGCAAACATCCGACGTAGCGGTTGGCATGAATTTCGATAGAATAGCAGCTTGGGCTTGTTGCTTTTCCATCCTGCTAGTAACAGCGCAAAATGTAGACAAGTGCTTGTTTCACATGATGTGCGATCACGTGACTGCGACACGTGAGGGCAATGTTTATAAGAAGCCGTGTTTCTTTCGGCATAAATGTTGTTGAAAGTCAGCGCTTGTGGTGTCTTCTTGTCCCGTCCCTTGTCTACATTTTGCGCTGTTACTAGCAGGAGGGTTGGCATGAGCGCCACCGTCGACTCGATGTTCCGCACTAAATACAAGCAGCGTAAGATCGCTCCCGTGCACCGAATGCTTAAGGCGCGAGTGAAACCTTGCGAGGCTGGGCTGAGAAGCTTGTTTTCCCGATCGCTCGCGCGCAAGAAAGAAAGGAAGGCCGGGAAAAATTGGACGTGTTTCTGCCGCACGCAAAGCCGCACGGGGGAGGGGGTGGGAGAAGAAGGAGTAGGAAGGGAGCAAGGGGTAGGAGAGGGTGTGGCGAGCATGCAGCTCCAGCAGTGGTTGCGAATAGCACTTCTGAGAGCGACCGCACGGGCCCCTCCTTCAAGAGGATCTGCGGTGGGTACAAAGCCTACGCGTACTCAGGGATAAGCCTGTGCTCCATTCTCGCCGCTTAGTTCACATCGAAGCAAGAGGCAGCGCGAATGGCAATTCGCTCGCCTCTGCTGCCACTCTTTTTCGAACAGGTGTTTTCAGAGGGAGAGTCCACGGTCGTAGAGTCAGATGTGTTCACGTTTGCCGGTGTGCACGTGACGCCACGCTTGTTAATTTGTTCAGTTACCGAATGTTTAAAAGTGTACACGGCCGATGAAACCACTACCTTCACTCGTATATCCCTCTAATAATTTTCTATGGCAATCAATGCTTTGCTTTGCCGGCGAAATCGCAACAGTTTTTTTTTCCTTCCGACTTCTGCGTAGCAAACTTTTTTTTTTCAATTTATTTAGGCTTCTGGCCCAGTTATTCACGTAACTGCTATAGTTCTCCGTTGTGTTGCTCATTGCCACTAGAAGGAACTCAAAGATGAATCAGCGAATAAAAACGGTACCTCGCTTGACTGCGTTCTCATCCACGTTGGTCACGTCAGCTGGCGATATTCCAAGGGCATTCAAAGCTTCGACTTTATCTCTTCTCCTACGTGTGGCACAAATCAAAAGGCAACAGATTGAGACTCTTCAACAACCACTCTTTTTTTCTACACAAATTTCTCGCGACGAGTCGTGGCTTCAGATAATTTTAAAGTTAGGCTAAATATTATTCACAAATATTGACTTGTTTGCATTGATGAAATCGGTCTACTGCGCACTTAGGATTTCGGAGGCGAAATATAGTATTGCTCGGATGGGCACAATGCACAAACCTACGGCTTCGGTTGTAGCTCAGAGTCAATTTGTATAAATAAAGAAGACGAAATGCAAATGGTATGTTGCCCAATATTTGGTCTCCGGAATATAAAGTCATATATTTACATTTCTCGGGCCTTCACGTTCCAGCTTCAAATCGATATAGAGGCGAATTTATGCAAACATCAACACGCGCTTGGGCGATAAGTTATCCTTTCAGATGCACTCGGCAGCTCCATTAGTAGATACAAGGAAGCTTGGTGCCGCACAAGGCTACACTTCTCTTTTCAAAATGCCCAATAATGTGTACGAGAGAACAGCCGCCGCCGCAGCCCGATTGGTAGCGCAAGGACCTTCTAATCCCGACGTTGTGGCTTTCAATCCAACCAAACGCAAGTCGTTTATTTATGCGCTTTCATTTCGCTTATAATTCGTAGACTTCATTTAAAAAGCTACTTATAATTTCCCCTAAGTTTTCCATCACTTCATTATGAGTTACCTTCGAATGGTCGTGCGTAGCAGCAAAATGCGCCCGTTGTTCCCCTTCTTCTCGACTCGAGCTAGTTGGTCACAACATAACAGAACTACATGCCGTGGATGAAGGAAAAAGAATGGTATAAACCACTGCTAGAAAACTTGAATGAAATAATAAATAGACGCTAAGAAGTGTCGTGTAAAATAGACCTTCCCACAGGTGCGGGCAAGCGGTATCTCATAGCTGTCGAGCTCAGCGAGCGTATTGGGGATAGTACAGTAGAAAATATGTGGCTAAGGTTAATTACGACAAGCGCTTCAGATCTACGACAAATACAAAAGCTTTAACGGTCAGTCAGTCGTGTGGGTCCTATTTGCCAGCGGTCAACGCGCAGACAGTCCCCGAAAAAAACTGTAGGTGGCGTCAGATGTCGTTTTCTTTGGCGAGGCTAGCGGCCCTACGTCATGCTGGCTCCTATTTTCTTATCTTATCCTTCATCTTTGGTAGCAGGGCACAGAGGCGACAGGAGGGAAGGCACATCACCCGTGCGTTCGCTGCGTCCCATCTGGGCCAAAATCACTTTATCTTCGAATTTGGTCCTGAGAGGTGATTGTGGCATTGCGCCGGCGGCCATCTGTATATTTTATAACAATGCACAAGCTAAAGAAATATATTTCAGGACGCTTCCCGAATTTCAACAACTTTCAGTTAGCATAGTCCAGAGGGTATGCCTTTATATTGCTATGAGTACTTACGGCACTTATCCGCAACTTTGCTGCTGCTTTATAGCAATGTTTTAATTATGACCAAAATTTTACTATAACACATCAATGAAGTTACGACAAAATAAAGTAGATACGCATATCATCTAAAGGGCGCGCTGAAATTTGGTTCGGCTTCTGGAACATGTTTTAGGTGGAAACCTTACACAATGATGGACGGTGTCACACTGAAGTTCAGCAGATAGCCGAAAGGGTAATGGCCGAAAGTACAGGAGATGTGTCACATGGTCTACCACAGTATGGCGTGGCTGGCTTCAGGCGCTTTTAAAGCGAAGAGACCATGCAGAACATTCTGGCCATCAGAGTTTCCTCTGTCAGAATGGTTCAGACAATATTGGAATAGCGTGTCATATGTTACTTTTTTCTTCTTATTCCATAAAATCATTTATTAACGGTTAAACCATGCTGTCTTGTACAATATCATCAAGCGTTACCACTATATATTCTAGAAAAACAACATGCCTGGTTGGCGTAACTTTGTGTCAGTTTTAGTCGTCCGAACTTGAAACCTTTCTTTGTATGTGTTTCCTCTTTGCGAAAAATACCGATGGCTGTATTAAAGTAAAACATACTTCATACGAAGGTTTCATCATAAAAGTGTATTATTTGTGCCAAAATCAGCTCTTTGAGCCACGTCGAGAAATATCTGTTGCACCCTTATTTCCCCCTATGCCCACAATGACCAAGCGCAGTTTCATCTCAACGTCGTACTTTTTAATGTGTTTAATGGAAGAGGCTGAAACGATGGCACACAGGAACTTAAGACTCCGCCAGCCTTAATGTGCTTGGAGTGAACCTAAGACTGCGAGGAAATGTTACTGTAGCTGAGCACGAGGTCACGGGATCAAATGCCGACCACGGCGGCCGCATTTCGATGGGGGCGAAATGCGAAAACACCCGTGTACTTAGATTTAGGTGCACGTTAAAGAACCCCAGGTGGTCGAAATTTCCGGAGTCCTCCACTACGGCGTGCCTCATGATCAGAAAGTGGTTTTGGCACGTAAAACCCCATAATTTAATTCTTAAATGTTATTGTAAACACATTGAGTTTCCTATCGAGTTTTCATAGAATCTGGTGCTGCCATCGCGCTGCCACTATGAGAGTGACGGTTAGTACATAGATTTGTCTGATATTCGTGCTTGCAACTTCCATCGCTTTGTACAATGTGCTTTATGTGCCTGCACTGTCCTCAGTTTAAAAGCAATTTAGACTGTTCTAAATGCAGAAAAACCTTCTAACACGCATAAACGCTACAAATGGCAGCAGTTCCGCTCGAGGTCAGAAAATCGAAAGGCGCCAAGTATCTCAACTCACTGGCTTGCAAGCGTAAATTATAAATGTAGTTGTATGCCGCTTGTTAATGCATGCGTCCATGTCCTGATTGTTTCGATATCGTGCTTCTGCGTTAGAGTTCCTGTGCTAGAACCCTGCTGCCGGAGAATTTAAATAATGCTTGTCTTATTACCTAAAACACGGTACTTTGTTGAGAATGATGAATCTACATGGCGGCGATGCCGTTCAAAAGAGAGAAACGAAGTTGAGGCAAATTCATGCACTAACCTCAGTTCCCATGCTGGCTGAATCCACCCAATTGCAGATCCCACTGACACTTGCCCCAGAGTTTGCTCAAGTAATTACTCTGCGTAACTATAGTGTTTCGACGTGAGTCAACTATTAGTGGACCGTAGCTATGGCACCACCTCATCCGTCACTGCATTAGACCACCGGAGGTCCCCACTGTAGCATGATAGGATGCTTCCTTTATGGGGGTAGATTGCGAGCATCCTTCTCATTCCCAGAGCAACCATGGTCCTTAACCACAAGACAAGACCTAGGCCATCCACTTCACCAGCTGTTGAGCATGTGGAGGGTAACACAAGTGAGATACCCTAACTGAGCTGCAATCAACGTCGATTTCAAACACATCATCTTGTCTTGTCCTGCCGCAGCCAGCCTCAGGGACCAGCACAACCGACCTCTATGGTTGGCGATGTACGACAAGCGGGTGGCACCGCAAGGAGGCCGCACGGCAACATTTAAGTTTTGCTTGACTGCTAATAAGGCAGGCATGCTTTGTTTCACCTTATACCTCACCCCCATCTTAGGCTAAAGGCTATCTTTTCCAATAAAAGTTTCAATCTGCTATGAGAGCGAGTCAAGACAGCGCACGACCTCGTAGCCAATGTCTGAGGCTTTGCATTTCGCGAGATGCTCGAGTCTTTTGGAAAGCAGGGCTTATGATCTCACTCGTCGTAGTAGAGCGCCAGGAATCCCCCGCCGAGTCCCATCAGGTGCGGAGCCGCGACACCCATGCAGAGAAGCGCGGAGACAGCAGCGTCGCCGAGGTTTCCATTCCTCGAGAAGACATCCCTGCGAGAGAAGGAACGGAAAATCGTTAGCACACGTGAGACTTAATTAGGGATTCATAGGAGGAAGCCCCCTGAAATAACTAAGGAGCTTTAAAGGACACAACAAAGCCAGACTCTAGTTCCATTATTGCAAACAATCACTCTTATAGGGGTATTCAAGGAATACACTTCCGACTTATTATTGCGGCCATGGCTGTTGACGGCGCACCTGTTAAGGGACGGTTCCGCGGTAGCACAACTGCCGGCAATCCAACATACGTCGTTGTTTTGAATATTTGCTTTGAAAGGTTAACTGTTCGATCGATCTGAGGCGAAGCATTCGTGAAGCAGGTAATCAAATGCTATACATTTGATCATTTAGTCCGTCTGAAACGTAAAGGAATCTGGGACGCACGCACGAGCTCTCTCACACCCGTGCTACGCAATACGACACACCCGACGATTGGCTTAAAGATCTATTTGGCGTTCGCACGATAGAAGCATACGTGCGAGTGTGACCGTATGGTCAGTCCATTGGGCTGTACAGCCTGCCGCTGTACTGGTCGGCTCATCACCGCTTCCAGACGGAAACCCTGAAGTTTTGCTGGCAGTAGCGAGACACTTTTTGCTCTTCGACAATGCCATTGGAAATCTCGGAGAGCCAAGCAATAGGATTCCAGCCGCTGGGCTTCCAGAGCTTCGCCGCGATGTGGTCGGGTCCTGCTGCTTTGTCGCACTTCAGACTCTTCATCGCCTCATGCATCCACCTCTACTGTGGGGGTGAACGGAACGGCAACAGCAACGGGAGATGTTAGCGGAGCGGTGGAAGCGCAAACTCTCCAGTCGAAATGTTCTAGAAGTGCCGCCGCCATGACTTCGCTCTCTCGTCCACTATTAGAATGCCGCGTTTATCGGCAACGTAGTGGAACCCCCCGGTGTCGACGTTTTTCGAGGTGGGAGGGATATAGCTCTACCTTTGTCCTCCACTGATAGACCTCAACATAGCGTGTCACTATCTTCGCCACACTTGCTTTCTCACCGCGATTGAGATTCTGCGGGAGACTTCGCATTTCGCAGATGTTTTGTTGCATACAAAGACCACGTAGAGGCTCTTGTTTTCTCCGTCCATGGCCCCCCCGACTTCCTTCGTCCGCAGCTACGCGTCGTGATTTACGAAGTGGGCGCAAGGCCTGGTGCTGCGGAGAGTAGCGCGGCCATGGATACATTTATTCTGCGCTTGTCATGACTGCCAAGCAAATTCGCAGCGTTATCTGTGTCTGTACTGCGGCGCGTTCGACTGCAGTGAGCTTTCGAAATGCTTTGGTGCTGGCCGAAGTAAAAGCAAAGAATAGCCGTGAGGCTGTTGTGGGAACAGTTGAGCTGCCCTCACCTGCCTTCGCCTTTATTCGGAATGCGCGCCAGTCCCTTTCACTTTTGTCGCAGTTACCACCTTCGTTGTTGTTTTAATGCGAATAGCTTTTTTAGGAGGGTGAGAAGTGTTTTCACTTATCTAGCAGAATGTGTGCGCGCGCTCGTATCAAATCAAATCAGGCAACATTTGTTTTTCATTTAGACCAAATAAATGGAGGGCTTTGACAGAAAGCCGTGGTTAGGTGCATGAGCAAGAACAGTGCACAGAAAGAAAACACGACGATCATGCATAGAACCAAAGGTACAAAACAGGTATAAAATTAATCGAGGCATCAATTGCTAGAAAGAAAATGCATGGCCGAAATTAAATCAGAAACATCATATCTAAACGAGAATCCACTTCCTAAGATGTCCAGAAGGAAAAATTGAAAATACTGAGATGGAGAAATTCAATATAAAAATGCATAAAGTAGCACCTGTTGTCTAAGAAGAGAGGTCACAAAACAGTGTACCCAGAAAAAATAGCCGCAATGCAGCGACAAGAATAACAACGAAGAGAACTGCATAGTCGACACAGCAAGGCCTTACAAAATGAAAAGATGAGCTTAGTCTTTCATTTCTATGCAATAAATTTGCAAACCTGATACCCAATACTCGTTCAGCAAACGATGTAGGCTATTTTCTTACAAGTAGAGAGCGCAAGTTCAAAGGAACACCGGAACCTTTTAGTATGCTGACTTTCGTGTTCTGTAGACAAAATTGTTGCGTTCTCAAGTCGGCATGTCATTCAAAAGGAAATTTTGCCTCTTTAGCTAACCTGTAGCAGTAAAAGTTTGGTTTTGATATGCTGTACTTCTTGAACACGAATGACACGGCTTCAGCAAGCACAATGTTTTATTAGCTTCTCTCGATTTACAATTCACCTAAAAAGGTGCCTCCTGCAGTTCTTAATTTGGGGCCTCTTCCTGCATGCAACTGTCGCTGTAGAAGTTTACTTACCAATAACATTGAATTCAATTGAGTAAAGTGCAAATTTTTGTTTCAGCCTTCAATATTAAGAGTAGGTTCGTTCGTGCTGCGGCTACCCCCAGACTAAGTGGCAGCAATACATATGGGCATCAGAAATAGATTTCTAAACAAGCAACTTTTCTGATTGCGGAAGGGCTAACAACAAGAATGATAGCTTTCCATTTTGTGTCATTTCTGCAACACCCCCAGTGTTCGCGTCGAATTAGGCATAGAAAGAGGCGCTGTGTATGATCAACAAAAGCGAAAACAAAAGCGTAAGCAGTCTAGTGGAAATGTGTGCTTTTTGATTAGAACTAATGCATTACCAAAGAGGACCAACTAGAGAAACGAATGTTTCGTTGAACCGCTAGGAATGCCTGCTTGTCCACAAACAATGCACTCCATTGCATCTTTCTTTGATATAGTTCGTAAAATGCATTTAGTGATGTGAAATGTTGCACGCATTATTCAGATACCAAAGAATCAATTCTGTTTCGATGGTAAACATCCAGAATTATTACATTGGTGCTACATTGGTGCTACGCGGTGCGTTTAAAAAGAAGCCATGCCCGCGTTGCCTTTTATGTAATCGCTGCTCCTGGTCGCACCGTGCATTTAATCATTCGTACGGCGCGCAGGTGCTTCCTTAGACAATAAACTATTAGAATATGAGCCCCCCCCCCCCTCCTTATCGTGGTGTACATCAGTTTAACACTTTGCAGAGACGTTCGCGACCACGGAGCCTACGACAGCAAACAACCTTTTTTTTTTTTTCTCTAAAACGTCGAGGCTGGCTTTCCCTTGATGTACAATTTCCCAAGACATGGCGGCCAACCATCCGCTAAAACGGCAATTACTGGGCGTACGTTTCTTTACTTTTGCTTTGCTGCTGAAGTACGATGGTAAGGCATTCCTTACCGTTGATGGAGACAGCGATACACTAATAGCCCATTATCCACAATTTAGGTAGCGTGATGGCGTAACGCTATGTATAGCCCTCCTGTTCCAATAATGTGCAAGAGAGAAAGCAGTATACTTTCATGGTATAGAAGACAGATTCAAGCCCAAACTTGTTTCATCCGCAAGGAAGCGTCTTTATGGAGCTGAACAATGCTAATGGCTATGAAAGGCATGAAATAACCCTATATTTTAAGAATTTGCACCATTCCAATCTAAGAGAAACAAAGGCGACCTATACTTTGTGTGTGATAGAAAGCTTGCGCATTAGGTATTCAGCGCTAGACAACATTCTTCCGAGGTTTTGTGCAAAACGTCTACCCTCGGCCTTCTTTGAACCAGCAAAGTACGCAGCATTGTTCTTGATTGCAATGCTGTGAAGGCGAAGTTGTCTTCTTTACAGGGTTTGCAAGAAAAAGGACGATATTCATAAAGAACCACTTCGCGGAATAAATTGCATTTTTCCTATTCTAATTCATTCAAATTGCAGAAATGTTTTCATAATTCATTCACTGGAAATATTTTAGTGAAACTTATTTCACGTGAGAGAAGTGAATTCATGAAATGCCAGAAACCCTAATTTTCTTTAGGTTATGTTTATTTTAAATTGCCTCTGTTTGGTTGGTTTCGTAAACGTAGACAGAGAAAGAAAGTAGAAAGGGCAAAGCAAACAAGGTTAACCAGATAAGGAACTTCAGAATTTTAGCCTTCGCTGGGGAGAAAGAGGCCGGCAGGTAAAGAGATAGGAAATGGGAGAGAAAGAAAGAAACTGAGCACCGACTCACTGTCACAGCCGGTCACTATCGCTGAACAATAAATAAACACCAAGTTTCTAATGCCATACTTCTGCACCAAAAGGAGGTATCACAATGCAGTAAACAGCAACTGCTAGCGCACCTCAACCAGACACATTTTTATGTATTTACAGGTTAAGTAAATATTTTACAATGTTTGCGACGGTTCAGATGAAGTCCTGATATAGCATCTTGCTATAATTCAATGTGCTGTGCATAAATAAACTTTATTTCCTTTTAGAATTATTGTGCACAGATTAGACAATTGATAAATCCTTTTTCATTACGGAGTTTCAGAGGTTTAGACCTAATACTTGGTTGTTATTTTTGGAAAATTGCGCTTCAGAGAATGTTTTTGTAACGTTGCTGGCCTAAACTGAAGATCCACTAAATCTATTTATGGGATTTTTTTTATTGCCTTTTAAATCCAACAAAATTCAAGAATATCGGTGCACCGTCGTCCGACACAAAATGATTTGTAAGTTCCTGTACATTACATATGATCTCCTCCCCAACGCATGCTTCCTCCTCACGAGGATCGAAACATGCCCAAAGTTTATCAGCTGTGTTCTCTTTCACAGACACTCGAACTCTGAGAACGCACCTGACGACAGACGAGCACTCGCGGACGTCGGACACTGTCGCCCACTCGGCGAACTCGTACTGCTCCGGTGCCAGCCATTCCATCAAGCGACTACGTGCTGGCAGGAACGCTAGAATGGCGAACACAGGAAGAACGAACATCACGCAACAGCAACAGCAACAGCAAAAGAAGATGCATCCGTTGCAGCAGGCGGCCAGGTTGTTCCATGCGGCCACGTTGCCATCTCCTCCCCTCTGGGGGATCCCTGGTTCCTGCTGCGTGACGCTCGGGTAGCTGGCACAGAAAAAAAATAACAAAGGACATGTCACAGTAACAGCAACACGCACTGAAAACTTCTACTGAAACCAGGAAAAATGCAAGAAAACATAATACAGAAATCTTGTGACACGGAAACACTGACTCAAAAAAAAAATTCCATTTGTGCTACAGAACAATTTCTTGTTGCCACAGATTGATTAGTCTAAATTAAACTGAAAATTAAGTTGAATGAAATCAGACTTGTTTGTTGCCCCACTATCTGTTATTACCTTTCGTGGGCAGCTTAATCAGTCACGTTAACGTAGGCAGAAAAATCTATGGGTAAGCCAGTGAGTCCCGATTTCAATAGAAAATGCATCAGTCTACTGAGCCAGGCATGGCATTCCAAGCATGGTTATATACCTATAGTGGTAGAGCTGCCCTTTGGATCTGCCCAAGGAGGTTAAAGAAAAACTGCTGGGCTCGGCTGAAGCCGGCGGCGGCCACCTTGCAAGAAGTGGCCTGCCAAAAACTTCGCAGCTCTGTTCGCCGACGTTTCCAGTGGTTTTCAAATGTTTAACGTATTTTACAGCTCTAATACACGGCTGTACGCTATGAGGCAAACCATACTGGAGGTCTACCGATCGCAGTCATCGAAGTAATGGGGCGTTTTTTTTTTAATTTGACGGGCATCAATATGCAGCTGCCGCAAAATAGAAAAAGAAATCGCGCAATAATTAGCGTTTATTCACCTTATTACGCGATGTAGAAATTGATTCAGTATGAAAGCTGCCGGAACAAAATGCAATTGAAAACAGAAAATGTAGCACGAGAAGTAGCAATATAGATGCAATAAACTTAAGAATTCATTATCATCTCATCTACCATTGACGTCTTGCCGCAGCTTCAGCATCCTCATTGCATCGAGGGCCTCGGAACTTCTACGGTAGCCGTGTCCTCGTAGCCTTAAAAATAAAACTTTCCTTCATTCTCAAGCAAGGCAATGCTGCTCTGAATCCTTACTTAAATGAGAACATGTCAACTGCTTGTATGACAACATTATTTAAAACATAAAACACCGCAGCGTACTAGCACATTTTGGGATCCGCATAGCACCCCGCACGGCAAGATACGACGATCCCGAATACACAAGCTGTGTCAACTGGCATTCTTTTGCCCCCCGCAAGAAGGCAACATGGCTGCTTCACTTGACGGGCACTCCCTACACTCCAGCAGTTTTTCATTTAACCACGTTGGATCTGTCACGTAGCAGAGGGTATCCTGCGTACGATTGCGTTTTCACTAGGTGTAAGCTCTGACGCTGGTTGATATGTTACGGAGGCATCGCAGCATTCGACACCTTCATACTGCAGTAAACGTGCCGTTGCAAAAGACGCAAACCTACTCTGACAAGTAAGGAAACTTCCTAATATTTTTTTTCAGAGCGACAGAAACACCATTGATAGAAATAAGGGATAAATGAAACGAATAATAACTTTATAACAGGAGGTTTCTTTGAAGGAAAAGATAAACTTACTTTATTCTATACACGTAATTTCCAGTTTAGTCGGAAAATCAATTTTTGATTCTTACAACAGATTGTTCTTTATACTATATTAAACCAAAAAAGGTAACGTGTGTCCAGTAACGTAAGCTCCCGTGTCCTCTTTCTGCTGCTAGACGACTTGTCGATCTCCCGGCTTTCCTCCTCTTTAACCGGGGTCACTTCATTTTTTTTCTGAGGCTTCTCAAAGTCTTCAACGTCGGTGGCAGATGCCGAAGCTCACGTTTCAGGAAAAGCGGCTTTCTTGTCTTGGTTGCCGGTTGGCACAATGCGTGCTGGGCGCAGTGTCGGCGCTGGTACATCCCGTGGTCCGCTAGGAGCCTCCTCGGCCTCTACTTCGTCGATGATGTGCTCGGATACGTGCTCGCTCTCCACAGGCCCTGAAACGCTCGCATATGTCCTCGAGTATCCACTTTCGTCGTGGATAAGCGCCGACACACAGCGCAACGTGGAACACGGCGTTCTCTCCGGATTAGACCTGCTCCGTGGCATCGTAGACATATCGGCGCCCTCCCCGGCACGACAACAAGGGTGACGTCTCCGGCAATCCGTAGTTCATGTGGGAGGTTGTCCACTGTGACGACCGGTTTAAGCTTGAGGCTCACGTGTTGAAGAACCCTTGTCCCTAAGCCTTGTACTCGCCACAGCTCTGTATTCACCTTGCAGTAGGGGGGGTCAAGGCCAGTGTCATGACGTCGTCATGGACGCTGTGCAGCAGCGAATGAATCTGCAGTCGCGTATCCTGGTCACAGTGGTCGAGTACCGTGAAACGGCGATTCTTGACTGCTATATCGCCAATAGCGAGCCACCCGCATTCTTCACTGTAACTGCCCAGACGTGATAAATTTGGTAAGCCCCCAGGGCAACCACCTCGAAGAGCATAGCCAAACAAATAAGTGCGTCCTCCAAATCTTCGACATAATGTGGGCGTGCCTTGACGTCCACGTGAAAAAAAAACAGTATGCAGTGCTGCATCACCTGATGGAAGTGGACGTGAAATAATCTGATAGGCCTGCGTCGTTTCTTCAATAGCCGTGTTGCCGTGGCCTTCATAGTCCGCAACGTGTAGACGAGCAGAGCTCTACATCGCGTGACTGTACTCATCAGTGGCCGGAAGTGGAATCCTTGCGAGCAGAATTAATCGACACTCCGATGCACAGGGACAATGGATGTGGGAAATTTGTTCTTCAGAACTCCCCACGATGGGGGAAGGTTCATAAAATAAAAAAATGTCACCTACCCTTGTTCAACAAGAAGCTAAAAAAGAAAACACCCACAGGTAAACAAGGCTTCGTATTTAAAGAAAGATTTGTCGCTTTACCGTCTGAACTAACAAGGAGGGCGAATGAATCGGCGACTCGAAGCACGGAAACAATAAAAAATTTGGAGGACGCTTAAGCTTCGCCTCTACGAGTGAAGCGTCACAGCGTTGAAGGGCCCCTTATTGCTTTTCATGCTTTTATGGCAATGGGTGCTTAAGTAACCGTAACGTTTACCGGGAACCGCTGGCTGCGAACGCCATGCACGAAGGTTAGCTTTCTGGTAGAAACGCGGCCTCTAGTGTGCGTATATCTCGTGTTATTGTTTCGCGCTTTTATTATTTGAGCCTGAGAGGAGCTAGCATAAGATATATGCCCTGTCGGTGTTTTCTTTCATTACATTAGTTTGTGGACTGCCATTCTCAAAATTCTCTGGAATAACTTCGTAAAGAATGAAAGGCAAGGTATTCGCAACTTTGGTGGCAAGGAAGTGGTTGGGTATGCGTGGTTCAGAATTTCGTTCGCAATTATTTTTGCGTAAGCGACGTCCAACGCCGACGCCGTATTTTCTGGGACGCGGGCTCTTTAACGCTGTCGCGTTAATATGGCAAATCTGTTCTGCGGAATTTCGCGAGGTGAAGGAACCTTTACGAACGGAAAAGTTGACACCTGCCCGTATGTACCACGCACCCACACTCTAAAAACTAGGAAGGGTATCGCAGGAGTGAAGCGGCCTGTTCACTCTTCAAAGTGTCGTTTTACTCTCACAAAATGTCGAGGAGAGTGAAATGCATTGTTCACTCTGTCACCAAGGAGAGAGTGCAATGTGCTTTTCACTCTCCCCTTCAGAGAGAGAGAGTAGAACTACTCTTGCGGCAATAGAGAACAAAACGTAGCGTAATCTTCTGCTTCAACTGTATAAGTCGCTGGCCCCGAACATGGTGTATCATTCATGCACGCTGAGCAAAGAACACATCGTTTTGCTTCTAAGATGATGATGCTGTGTGGTGTTTTGTGGCGCAAGGGCCAGGTGGGGCCAAAGAGCGCCATGACAAGTGGTAATGTTAACGATGTATTATGGAAGATGTGACTTGGCCGTAAAGCGGCCTAAAAATAGTCGCTGTAAAGTGCGTAAAATCTACGTGCTATAAAATTACGGCGATGCCTAATGACGAATACTATGAACATTAAAATCCATCGTAAAGGAATGATGCATTGTTTAAAATATGCGAGATGTTAAATTGCTTACAGCACTACTGCCTCGCCAGAGCCCTTGAACCACAAGGGTCTAGAGGCATGTGCTTATCAAAATAATTATCGCAGCGGCATCCTCTGAAGAGAGGAAGCGCTACGAACGTGTGGGGCTAATAACATGCAACACAACATCTTTCAAAAAACCTAGGACGCCGTTGATGTCAAAGAGTGGTTCTGGGCCAAGTAACATAACAGGATGAAGGGGGATGTGGTGCCCGTATGCTAAGAGAAAATGTTTTTTTTTTCTTTCGGATTCTGCTTCCCGACACTCCAGTAGGACGTGGAGGACGGTCAGCCTCTCCCCGCATCTACCACAGGTTGGAGGCTCGTTTCCCGTGTGTAAGAAGTTATGTGTGCCAAAAGTGTGTCCTATTCTTAGACGGCAGAATAGGACATCTGTCCGGCGGGATTTTGTTACAGGAGGCCAGAAACCTAATTGTGGCTTCATTACATGCAGTTGCTTCTAAGAGAACAGACCGCCGCAGTTCAAAGGAACGCGTAGCGAGCGCTCTACTTTTTCACTCGGATTTGCTCCACCGCGCGCGCGCGCTCAAGATCGCGGAACAACACAGCGCCGGAGAAAGGTGATCCCTACAGCGAGCTGCACCGCCGCCGCGAAGGCCAGCCAAAGGAGATCGTATGTCAGCCATTTCGCGTCGCTACGAAAACACGACAGTCGTTCGTCATGCCTTGGATATAACAGCAAATCCTCCACGGTAAGTGAATTCTAACCTAGGTGCACATTCTACGTATATGTCATGCTATCGCCAGGAAGCCGTCGCTGCGCTTAGCCGACGCGATTGACAAAGGGCTAGGCATACGCGCTGTGTCTCTCCATGTCAATCGAAAAAGCCAGTCGTCGCGATAACTGCATGTGATTTTATCACGTTGCCGTTGTCCGTAAGAGTTTTAAAGATCGCAAACACTGCCAGAACTATGGGGTAGTTCTGAACTTAGTGTCACACATTACTTCCCCCCTCTTTTTTGGCTTCTGGATTGGATTGGCGCGGCTCGCTACGTGCTTGCGCGCGCTTTTCCGAGCGCAGATTGGTGTGCGCCTGGTTTCTGCACTAGGCTGTTATGCGATCGCTTTTTCGACCGCAGATTGATGTGAGCCTGGTTTCTGCACTAGGCTTTTGCACGATCGCCTGCTTTTTGCACTGGGCTTTCAAAAGGCGAAGTGAGCGTCGCTTACTGCAGGCGGCAAGTGATTTGACTCACGTACTGCGTGAGCAAAAACATAGGCACGTGGCTCATGAAGGAGATGACCGGCGACTTGCTTCATCTGTCGGACCATGTCATCGCCGACTGGAGGAACTACGCTCGTGAGGTCGTGCGGGACGAGCTGCTGGCGCGACCCCCACTCGGTGGCCCCGGGAGGATTGTGCAAATTGATGAATGCCTCCTTCGCGGCAAGCGAAAATACAATCGAGGCCGCCTGATGACGGGCGACAACGTTCCGCCGAGCCGCCAAAATTACGGCGGCATTGCAGATCGTGGACCATGGGTATTCGGCATGATCTGCGTGACCACCGGGGAGCTCCGACTATTCAAGGTCGACCGACGAGACGCGGCGACGCTAGGCCCCATTATTGCAGCCAACGTTGAACCGGGAACCACCATCCACAGTGATGAATGGGCCCCATACAACTTCATCCCGAACTTGGTGGGGGCTAACGGAGCAAGACTGAATTTGCAATGGGAGGCTGTTAACCACAGCATGAACTTTGTAGACCCAATCACGGGCGCTCACACCCAGAAAATCGAAAGCTACTGGCAGAAGGTGAAGCGCTACCTCGACTCCGCCGGCTACAGGGTGACTCTCCTCTCGAGTCGCACCTGATATGGCTATGGTGGGCATCGATTAATGGGCACATGCGCTGCAAGGACTCGTTTCTGCGTTTATTAGAAGCGATCGCACGGCGCTACCCAGTGTAATGGAAAATAAAGCGCACTTTTCTGACCCTTTGCTTTTGTATGAATGTTTCCCGGCATTGCTGTGCGCTTCCATACACGGTAGGCCCGCGGCGCTGCACTTCCGCAATCTGCGCTCGAAAAAGCGATCGCATAACAGCCTAGTGCAGAAACCAGGCGCACACCAATCTGCGCTCGGAAAAGCGCGCGCAAGCACGTAGCGAGCCGCGCCAATCCAATCCAGAAGCCAAAGAAGAGGGGGGGAGTAATGTGTGACACTAAGTTCAGAACTACCGAACTATGGTATGTTCAATAAGTCGCCAGGCGAGAGGACGCTTAAAATGGTTCGTTCACCAGCCCGTGATTCCGAGCCTATGCGGAGCGTGATTAGCGTGCGTTTTGTTTGTTTGAATTTATTCAGTTTAGCAGTCTACTGTGTACGGAACGCTGTTGAACTAAGGAATCACATAACAGAAGGCGTCATTTTGCTGGCAGCATGCTTTTTTTATAAATAAACCGCGCGCTTGACGGTGTCTCGCGCAGGGGGAAACTGCGACCACTGAAGTTACGTGCAGCACCAGTAGTTAGAAACTTTGCCGCAGGCATTCAGCTGCATGCTGCAAGAGGTCAGTTGGGCGCGTTATCTTGAACTTACTGAAAACGCATGAGGAATCCATGTTTTATGCTTAAAAAAGTATGAACCCCATATAAGCGATCTTGCGCGCGGCAGCTACAAGCGACGCGATGGAGATGGCTGTCGCGTTCGCTCGTCGCCTACAAGTCGTACTCCGTGCGAGCGACGATATTGAGCGACGCCTCCCCGGTGTTGCCGGCATGAGGGCTGCAATCACGCGTGACGCGTGCTTTAGTAATTTACGTTGATGTATTTTACTAAAAAAGTAGCATAAAATATTTCCGGAGGTCTTGCCGTAGGTTCTTATCCTTGCACGTATAAAAATTGAATCATTTGCTCGTTCCGCGCTACAGTCGGTAGTATTTGAGCGATGTATGTAGTACATCTAGTTCCGGCTTCGTGCTATTGGCTAGTCGCTCATAGCACTTTCGGGCAACGAGCGATGATTTCTAGATTTCCAGAACCAAGCCATCTGTTCAAGCGACGGCCCGTTTTGTCGCTCATCGCGGCCGCGCACTAAATCGCTCTCACAGTGTTTATCCCTAAGACTGAACTGTTTTTGCTCATGTATTAAAATGGTGTGGTTATAGGTAGGTCTGGTTTTGTCTCCTGTTGCGGTTTTCGTGCATGGTGCGAAACTGAAAGGATGCTTACGTCTACGAACTCGGTGAATTGTTGAGCAGCTAGTTATGCATCGGCATCGAATATAACGGCTGCTGTGTGGAATTACAATTGCAAGGGCGCTTTGAATACGCTTATTGTTTTGGACATGCCTGTGCATTTGCTAATATGAGTTGGCGTGTCAGAGTTATGTCATATGAATAGCTAAATCAGCCTTCCTTTGGGGGTTACAAGCGTAATGTGTGCATTTTGCTATTGCATGGCAGATCAAAATGTGTTTATCGCTTTATATTTTTAGTAGAGCAATAAAATATGAAAATAAAATGTTGCTCTAATTCCGTGTAACCAGTCTGTCGTACACAGAACGATAGGTTGGTGTAATAAACCAATAACTGCGGTTTAACTGCAACTTTTACATGCCTTCAAGAATCAAAAATGCTAGATTTCAAACTGCAGCAGTAGTCGGGTCTGTCAAAAATGAACTCCATTGTGCACCTCATACATGAAAATAAGTTCATGCTTTTTAGTAAGCTTAGATGCAGGCCGCAGTGAACTTTCTTGTTAGTATTGAAATGTGGGTAAGCTTGCCATAACAAGCCTCGTTGCCCTTTTTTATAGGAACATCCATATATCCATTGAACTGAAGGACAATATTTTCATCCCTACTGAGCATCATGTTTGCAGCTATAATCCTCAAATTATGGCTTCAGCAGTGGCACAACCAGGGATGGTGCGGGGGGCACACTGGGCACGTGCTTAGGATGTGTCACAAATGGTGTTTGCGATACACCAGGCTCATGGCAGACCTATGATGTCTGAAAATGACCAATATTCTATTCATTAGCAGGAGTATTTTAACATTCGTGCCGAACGAGGATGAACTGTCCGTTATTTCTTTTTTGTGTAAATCTAAAACTGAAGTTAATTTAGCAGTTGACTGTTGCAGTCATTTGGATGTTTCGCATGCATTTCACTAAGAAGACTAAGAGCTAAGACTTTCTTTTATTGCCATGGCCTTGACTGTCTTGATGTTGTTTTGCACCATGCCCTTGTGTTGACTTTTGCATATATTTTTCAGGCACCCGCTTTATATAACTCAAGAAGGCAGCTGCAAGGACACGAGGATGTGAAAGAGCCAGTGGAGCGTAGTGCAGAGGAGCCAATGCCAAAAAATCAAAATACATTGCCATGCAATTTGGACAAGAAAACTAGTATGTGGGTATATTGGGTGTACCATTTGACCAAATGTAACCAAAATCAAGATACAGTATGTTACACCAAGATGAAAATTCTCACGTGCTCCAGGCAGTCATCTTAACATGGTATACTTATGTAATGTCTCCGATTGGAAAGTCAAATCAAGTATGTTCTCTGGAGACAAACACATAGCAGCAAGTGTCATTGAAAAGTTAGAAATGTGTTTTAAAAAAGCTGATTAGTTCTGAGAAGTGACTGCTTTTTGTCTTGCCTCTCAACAGATACATCCATGTGATAAAAAAATAGTGGTACAATGAAATTGCGTATTTGCTTAGTGACATGATACATACTTGCAATGAGCACGGTGCCTGTGTTTACTATAAAAAGCAACAGCCCATGCTTGGTTAGGTTAGGCCCACTACAACATGCAGGCATGGGTGATTGGCGCTTTTATTTCTGTGTCGTAAGGTTTATTGACGTGCGTATAAGTGCAATGGCACGCAGTATGGCTAGTACAAAAAAGGGGGGGGGGAGGCAGATATATGTAGCTCACTGTACACGACACAGGGCAAAGGAAATCCGTGTTCAGCAACCATGTTAAATGCTATGTACGTAAATTTTACAACGCTACTCATTCGAAGTGCATACAGGTGCATACTGAAGAAAAGTTTTCCAGGGTACATAATTTAGTGCGTAATTTACACGAATTTTGCTCTAACCACTAGACATAATAATTTGAATATACTGCACGGAAAAACCTAGAGTGAATTAAATTGTGCGTCAGCTTCGTGTGTATAGATATAGTCTTTCCTATGCATTAGGTTTTTCACGTAATGCATTACCAGTTGACAGCCTATCTTATGTGTACTCTGTTTACATTACAGTTGTTTATTAGTTTACTCATTTGTTTTGCAACTTATGAAATGCCGGTGTATATATATTTTCAACATTTGACATAACCCTGTATGTTTTGTAGGGACAACCCAGGACGTGCATTTCTCAGCACCCAGTCAACTGCCAGAAGTGACTTGAACACAGGCCACCAGTAAGTGGACATCAGTTGGAATTTCACATTATGCAGTTGGCTGCTGCCTTGTACTGAGGCTTTTTTTTTAATCAGATGGTGGTGTCGTTCTAATGTACATTTTGACCACAAAGGTGCGATCATGTCTCACAGAGGCATATATGGTTGCTATTCTCTGCGAGGTACGTGTTCTCGTGTTCGTGAAGCAGTTGTGTTTGGCAGTATTGTCGCCCAATGAGTCAGATATAAGCACTGTAACTCGCCACTGCTGGGAAGTAGTTGCGAGAAACACAATATATTATGACGCTGTAAAGTTATTTCATTAATTCGAAGGAAAATTTTGCAGCAGCAAAAAAAGGTTGCTCTTCCAGGTAAACATGTCTTTTTCTCACAAGTTATTTAACCAAACCGTGGATGTGTGAAATTCATGACTTATGAATAGATTTTATTTCATCCTTTAGTAATGCTTCCAAAAGAGACTAGAAATAGCATGTGACTACCTCTCCAATCAGCAGATCATACACTTAGTCATAAGTGGTAGTTCCATGCAGTCTCGCACTCTATATAACCTTTCCTTTCAGCAGCATTGTAACTGGCGGCTGCGTTTTCAGAAGGAGGAGTGCACTTGGCACTGTATATGTGTGAATTCGGTTTTCTTTGTATGTGTCGGCTCACTGACACAAACAGTGCAAAAATCAGTTGTACCATGAGGCTGATGACGCCTTCTGCTGCTAGAAATGCGGCACTTCATATTTTATAGTACTGCATGACATTTAAATCAAAGCTAGCACATAAGATGATCAAGAAAACTAACCGCTGTTATAACTGTTTTCCTCAAAGAAAGCTTGTCCTTTATGGACTGTGTTAATCTGCGCTCTCCACCGATGTTTCAGTAGTATCATCCCTTAGTGAGAGAGATTGGGGGCAATTAATCGTGTTAGTCTTTAAGTGGTGTCCTAATTATGTGTATTTGTTCCAACAAAGTTGTCTAGATTACTTTATTGTGTAGTGTAAAGCTTATGAAACCATCAGCAACTAGTGAGTTGCTAACATGCATGTGCATTTGTCACTATACAGGTGGCACTCGGCTGTACCACTGCAGTGCTGCGGAAATTGCCAGCACCAGCGGCTTTGCAACAGCTGTTTCACAGCATGTCGGTATGTGCTAATCTATAGTTTTGTTGGGATGAGTTAGTATTATAGACCACTGCTACTCTGCATTGTGACAGATCCATATGATAAGTGATGTAATGGGCACAGCGAAAACATGTGAATGTTTTACTATGCTACATAAAAAGGCTCTCCTTTTCGTCACTGGAGCAGGGGAGAAGAGCATGCAGGCACTCCTGAATGTACATATATTTCAAAACATGAGAGAGACATATATATATATATATATACACACACACATACAATTAAACTAAAATCAGGGACATTCTATCTTTCATTTTGAATTGACTTGTACAGCGCAAAAATACAACACAGACCACAGAGAAGCCCGCATGTTAACAGGTATGATACACACAATAATTCAACAGGTTTGATACTTCAGGTGTGCTATTTTATGCAAGGGGGAAGGGAAAGGGGATAAAACCAGAAAAAAGAGTGGAGTGGAAAATAAAGGAATCGTGCCAAAAAGCATGAGAAACATTGTGCAGCCAGGATTGCCAGCAGGACATCTAAAAAGCACTGATAAAATTACATACAGGGCAACCTTACGTATTGTTTGTTTCAATAAACTCAGATCACATGCAGCCGTTACTGCAATCAAGTTGTTTCCTTATGTCATGAGAGAATGATGCGGGCCCAAAAAACTGTTTAGAGCTGAAGGATTATGTTCCATGCTTGCCTCATTACCTGCTTTTTATCATATTATCAGCTGCTTATGTTAGGGACAAAAAGTAAGAGTACGAGCTTTTTCCTAATTCGCCATTCCACACAGCATGTCTTTGTGACTATATGTACTTGCAGATGATCCATAGATGAAAAATATTCAGTACAGTAGAATCTCATTACAAGATAAACTTGGTTGTAAGAGACATCTGAAAAAGGTTTGGTTGGTTTGCCACATTAACAACACTGTACACAAGAGTCACCTTTGTTACTAACGACTTTTTAAGTATTCACTACTTCGAAGGGACACAACCCAGACACATTCACTTCATGCACCTTGTGTGCTCCGAAGGGCGTAAAGATCACGCAGTCCTCACACAGGTCAAGTGTGCATGTCTCTTTAGCATGAACTAGAAAAGGAGGGCAACGAGGACAGTGCAGGGCAGAAAGTGTCGACAGTTGAAGCTGACGAGCGTCTAAGAGCACCTCAAAGGCACTGCGAGCAACAAGGCTTGCAAAGTGAAGTGTTTAACTTCCAGAAGTTAGGGAGGAAGCTAACACAATCTACAGTCACTAAAAAGCTGTGAATGTCTTCTTTAAAAGGCCCCTAAACCACCGAGGTTGAAATTCAGTTGCGGTGTTGCAGTTGTACATGTTAAGGCAACGAACACGTAGCCACGAGAATTTTTCAAAACGGTGCAGTAATAGTGGAGCTACGTGTTTGATTATCGAAAAGTAGTCCCCGCTCATTTTACTTTTTCATCTGGTACACGCCATCTGGACAGTATCGTCTTTTCCTCGCCTAGTACACCTCCAAATGTTACGGGACAGGCCATCACCAACGAGCTCTGTTGCTGCCGCGCAGGCCCGTCATCCTGCGAGGGGTGGCGCTAATGACCTTGCCAATACAATGGAACTGTATGGGGACTCTAGTTGAAGAGCCTCATAGGGAGACCCTTCCGTTGGCATTTCTGTTCTTTGCCCCCATTGGCTGCCCACAATGGCATCGCGAGCAACGCGACGAGGAAGGAGTGTGTATTTGCTTGCAGGCCTCGCCGGCAGTCGTACACTTTCGTTCGACCAATCGACAGCACTGGAAACTGGTGACATCATCAGAGACAGCCTGATGATGTCAGGACAAACTGGGGGGTGCAGGATAGGTCCAGACAGGCGCATGGGGTCGTTTTTGTCATATTGTGGTGCTCCCACAGTGCTACGCACTGTGGCGTTTGGCGTCGTCAATTGTGACGCCATTGTGATTTTGATGCGCATGTTTACTTGAAATGTTCAAAAAATGTCAAGTCGTTTAGGGGCCCTTCAAGTCACCCTGAGCAATTATTCCTTCAGATATATCTAAACATACTTTAGTGATGATGCATAATAAGCTGATCTAGTCTGGCTCCTCAGTGTTTTAAAATTTTTGGTTTCGAGAGACATGTTTCCCGTGCCTCTTGAGTATCTCTTCTAATGAGGCTTAACTGTAATGTACGCACACAATTGTGTAACTCCTCCTGCAAGTATTATTCCTTAAGCCTGGTCACTGATGTGCAAAGCTTGTGGTTAAGTTTTGATGTCCGTACTTCTTACAGCTATGTTTATTAATTCAGGCTGTTCTTATTGGTTCTTCGATGCAGGAGACAATGCCTACGAAATTATTGGCCCTGATGACGAGAGCTCTCAAGGGGCAAACGACATCTCTGTTGCAGAAGTGAGCCCGATACCACCTGAAGTTACCATGACAGGTGGCACGGCAGCAATAGATACAGAGACGGCCATGTCTACTGCAGCTGCAACAGTGTACGAGGCAAGCAGCAGTGTGTCAGCATCAGCAGCAGTGTCAGAAGGAACCGCACCAGGCCTGGTAGAGCAACATGTGTGCTATCACTGTGACTTTTTTTGTAGTGCATTTGCTCAACATACAAAAGCTTTTCACCATGACTGTGACCCAGTGTTCTTGTGCAGCAAGTGCGAGACTAAGTTAGGTGTTATAACACAGTACAAGCATCACTTTAAAATATGCAAACATGTTACTGTCGTTGCCTCCCCAGCCAGCCCACATAGCGACAACGTGGAACACATGGTGGGACACACCTCTTCCCCATTAGAAGATAGTAGAGACTGTGAGTGTTGTTGCTAGATTAACTGGTCTTTGTAGGCAACTAGAAGGACAACACAGGTGTCATAAGATTGTTGTTTATGTTGTTGTTGAAGAGGTAAAAAAGAAGTTTGATGCAGCTGAAGTGCCAACTGATATTGAGCAAATCAAAAACAACCACCTGAGAAAGCAACACTATCGAAATTTGGGTATCTATGTGCCGCCAACTCTGGTAAAGATGGCATGGGACAGAAGTGTGATGAAAATCACACAGACACTGCTGTTCCATCACTGGTCACAGTGAGCACTGACTTGTAGGGCAAGAGAGTCAACTGAAACGAACATTATGGCATAGTGTCATGCTCCCATGTGACCACTTTCCATGTTATTTTGCATGATACAGCTCAACCTCCAGAAACGAGACTGCAACTTGTCTGTAAAAAGCTTTCACAAAAAATTATTCACAACACTATTAACACAGCAGTATTTTCTTTTTTTGTGGGTTCGAGGTTCCCGGGTGTCCATTAATGCAAAAATTGCGGAAAAAAAGAACATGTGTCGTAGTTACACCTTTTTAACAAGTACGAGGGCGACAGAACTTTTCTAGTCATGCATCTTCATCATACTATCAAGTTTTTAAATGCCTTATAATTATTATTACCAGTTATATCTGAGTGCATTGTATGCATTTAGCAGGTGTAAAATCAGGTCAGTTGGATCAGATGCCTTATCTCCAAGAGAGCCCTATATTCAAGAAATTTAAATTAAAATAGGTACGTTACAGATGCAGTCTTTCAGCACTTTATTGCGTGTGGTTGAAGCATTGCTCAATGCTTTTGTGGATGGCAGTTTCAACCGGCACAGCACTTGCGCTTTGGTCACGTGTCTTCAAAGCGGTGTTTACCATTTGTGTTGATCTGTTTGTGTATTCATAGAGCAAGTTTTTAATTTATTTTTTCCGCATTCTTGTGCTTGCACTAAGCTTGTATAAGGCAGTTACAAAATGGGCGTCACTATAATGAACTGTTCTGTTGAGCTTACACTTGCAAATAATAATGTTCAGATGGCCGCACTTCCATGTAGGTGCACCGATAGCTTTGGGTATGTTCTCATGTTTGTATAAATCTTATATAAGCTAGTTACAAATTGTATGTCACTAAGCATTGTGATAATCTTTAAAGAACTGCTTGGTTGGTTGTACACTTGTGAATTAGTATTGAGGCGGTGGTATTTCCATGTAGGCGCACTGCTATCTTTCTGTGTGCTCACTTGTTTGTATTAAGCATACAAGGGAGTTACAGCATGTACGTCACTAAGCGCTGTGATATTTTTAAAGAACTGCTTTGTTGGTTTTACACCTGTGAGTAATAGTACTCGGGTGGCACTAGTCGTGTGTAGGTACACAGGGACCATTTGTATACATTATGCTCATGTAAAGCAGTTACAAAATGTATTTCACTAATCACTGATATTTTTTGAAGAATTGCTGTGATGGTTTTACACATGTGAATAATAGTGGTCAGGACACACTACTTGCGATGTATAGTTGAATTTATACAGTGCCAAGACATGGGCTGTATACGTACCAAAATAAATGTATGTCATTATATTGTTGTGATTATTACTGCTTGGATTTTATTAAACTCTAATAACATTTTTTCTTGTATCTATTGAGGTATGGCAATTTGTCATGCAACCAAACTGAGGACCTGAACTAGTGTATACAAATAAACAGCTAATTTAAGAGTATACTGCTCATATTCTGCGAAACCAGTTTAACAAATCTTGTACTACAATGCTGGAAAAATGACAGAACTGACAGGGATGTACAGAAAGAGTTCCGCATTGGCTGAAGGACTGCCCCACACTGGAGTTGGTAATGTTGCGCTTATTGGAGTAGAACAGTAAGTGCACTTCTATTAAAAATGTGACAGTCAATGCAGAAACATAAGGCAGACGAGCAGACGTGGCACATTTTTTTCAGGGCCCTCTATGCCTACTGCTGCATTTCTAGTCTTCCTGTGCTCTTCGTATAAGCCCCTGTTCAGCCAGCGTTTTTACTCCATGACAGTTGTTCTACTGGGTTCGTAGCAATATTGAAGAAAAAAATGCAATGGTTTTCAAGAACTTTCGAGGCCCCGACACAGTAACTTCAAGGACCTCGTGCGATTTGTTTTGTAGTTTGGACAGGCAATAACTTGTTCAACAACATCATTAACTTTAATGCAAACAAAAGAAAACAAAACAAATCGCATTTCACTGATTTCAAACATTTGAATGACTGCTAATTTGCCTTTCACCGCCAATCACTAAACGCACACAAGGAAGCATTTCAAGAAAGCGCTCTAAAGTTTTTCTGCAATAGCACAATTAACTACTTGGACCTGCAACATTTGCAGTTTTTGAATACTGTCTGGTTTGACAGTGTATGTGATGTCATCTGTTGCCTCAGCTTTTCACCACCAAATAAGCAAGTCATTTGTAATTTCCTTTTATTGTGTCTGTAGCTCTCGATTTACTCATCACGGCTTTTCTTTGAATGCCTCAACTGTTGAGCTTCCTGCTTCTGCTCCTCCAAGTACATTTGTCGCCGGTTCCGTGTGCCTAAAACTGGTATCTGCAGCTCCTTTGTAATTTCAACTTTAAGGATGTCGCTTTCCTTCTATTACCTCCACAGACAATTCTCTGTGACATGCGAAGAGTGTCACAGAAGGGAAAAAGAAACGCTTGGCAATGTCTGCTAAGTCTAGCCAAGTGTACAAATTTAAGGACTTTCCAGTACTTCTAAAAATTCCAGGGTTTTCAATGCCTTCAAAATGGCATTTTAGAAATAAAAGGTTTTCAAGGATCGCTACAAACCCTGGATTCTAGCACCTAAATAATTTTACAAGCTTATTTTGGCATGGAGTTTGGAAATTCATGCTTTTTAGCTAACGCTGCACTATCTCTATACATGGAAGCCACGAGAGCGCATCATATTGGAGTAAAGAAAAATACTGAAAGCTTTTAATACCACTCTTTTTCTATGGAGCTTCGTATTGCCTAGTTAAGTTTACGAATGTGCCTGGTTTTGGTGGGCGTTTCTTCGACATTTTCTGTGAGAAGTAGATGACTAACCCCCATATTCAGAAATGCATCTTAATACAAAGCTCATGCTTGACTTTATATAAACGACGCCTGGTGCGAACGTCCCCAGAGGCTCACTGCCTTTCTTTTGGTGCGTTCACGGCTTGCGTCATTTAGATCAAGTCAAGCATGGGCTTCAAGTTATGATGCATTTCTGAATATGAGGGTAAGCGTGCGCAATTCCGGGCAACGCATTGTGCCATTGACACCGAGAGGAAACTGGGAAAACAAAGTTAACGCCCTATGCTCCTAAACTTTTGCCTACCTGTGGTGTGCGTGTATCGTGCAAGAAGGAACAGCGCAAACACCAGGACGAAAAAAAGTATCAACCACACCAGTGCTTCGTGGTGTGGTCCATGTTTTTGCGTCGTCCTTGCGTTGCGCTGTTTCTTCTACAATGCTCAACCAACTAGCCGACAAGTCCATCCTGTGCATATATATTGAACACACGTATGAATGTAGATGGTCTTCGAAGCTTTTAGAACGAGCACTGCCACAGGATACGAGCAGTGCACGCGTAACAAGTGGACACATTGGTCATTTAAACATGCGTGCCAATGCATGTGACGCGGCTATCGGCATAAGCAGTCTCCAAATGCTGGAATGCATGCTCTTCAAAACGCTAACGATCCGCTGCTAATGCAGGACAACAGCTCACAGCGGACTGAACCGAACTCTAAACTAATGCACTTGAAAAGAACGCCTACACGGCAGCATGAGGCACGTCGAAATGCCTGGTACTGGCGTCGCAGTTAACCACATACAAATGAAACTGGCGGAAAAAATAAACAGAAATGCTCACCAGTATACGCGCGACTTAAATTCACATACGTGGATGGTTGGCACGATACTTTGTATCTGCGCATTTTCGGAGAACATATAATGCATGGACTGGAAAAGCACTCGATCATGAGCTGAACGGCACATTTGTTATTTTCCTGGGGTGACGACAAGCCATGAATAGTTCTCACGTCATCGTCTACGTTGTATTCCTTCGTTAGTCGTAGCAAGGAACGGAAATGATGCAAACGCAAACGTATTTCAGTACACAACAGCACAGCACACTGCAGAGAAACTCCACCCACCGCAGCAGATTCCTCAAATACATTTGTTATATATATAACCTCTAAAACAACACGACTGCGCGTGGTGGCGCTGTGGTGTAATGGTTAGGTTGTGTGCTTTGAATTGTGTAGATGCGAGTGTACGCGGGTTCAAATCCACGTGATGTATCGAGCAATGTGGTTTTCTAAAACTATGTGAATCCCTCGAGTATTGTGTTCTAATAAGATTATGTGTCTCCTGATTGTGAAATGTGCGAAGATAATTGCGGATTAAATAATAATTCGCTTTTTTTTTCTCCGCAGTGTCGTTCGGGACGCATAGGCCGATTCCGAGCAGTCACGCCTCATGGTAGGCAGCAAATAGCCAGGAAAAAATGACTTTAAAATCCTGCATAACATTGCTCACGCCTATTCTGAAGGTCGCTTGGAATTGGGCCACTGAGTCTGAGGAGCCGCCTATAGGGAACGGTGTATCAGCGACCCTAATTTGATCTGATTTCCTGCCTGCATGCGTGGCCAGGACTTCGCTAAGAGGGTATTGGGAAGAGTACTAGCACTCTGTTTGGGGGAGTAGAAGTACTCGGTCTGGTGGAGTGCCATTACCCCTACGGTGAGAATATTACCACTCTGCGGAAGAGTACTAGCACTCCCTGTGGGAAGAGTATTATCACTCTGCAGAAGAGTACTAGCAATCCCTTGCGGTGGAGTAACAAAACTCTGTCAACAGGAGTTGACCTACTCTTCTCTCAAAGAGGGTCGATCTACTCTCGAAAAGAGAGTGAAATATGGGACAAGCCGCTACTCCCTCAAAGGGAGTGCCCGGCACTCGCTTAGTTTTAGAGTGCACAAAAGAAATCCTACGTGCTTCTCAGAAACAAGCTTCGTAGTACGGCGGAATGCTCACGAAAGTTAAAGAATTAACCGGCGATTACGAAACACCGTATTGCAAAATTTCACCGCAGATCTCTAAGTGTTTTCATTGCGCGGTACATTGGCTGGCACGGACAACCTACCTCGTGCGACACGTTGCTAACGGAGCGAAGTGTGGCTCGACTGCGTCTCCAATCTGGAGATCGCTAGAGGCAGCGCATAGGTCACGTGTGGGCGCCATTCACAGCCGGCACCGCAGACAGACCTCTCAGACGACGCGTGCAACATTGGCTCCATGGCGCAGCCATCGTCGTTGTACGAGCCGCACCGCGCTTTCGCCATACCCCATTCCACGTTCCGCCTCCACGCACCTGCCTCTTCTGCTTTGATGATGATAGTGATCTAAAAAAATGGCTGTGGCTTAGCTAAGGTTAAGCCCAGGATGCGAAGCATACTAGCCTTTATTTTCGTTGTTGAACCACTGTTTAGCCTGGTGAACTGCTGTTGCTTGGCTATATTTGGTTCGGCTAGACGAAGAAACAACTCATGCGTTACTCTGCTTCGCCTTCAAGAGTGGAACGCGACAGCATTCCCGTCGACCCGCCTAGGGGTGTAAGACAATGGGCTACGGCGCAGCGACTACGCGCCCCGCATTGGACGCGGTGAGCGTCGAGCAACGCAGCGTTCGGCGCGGCAACGAAATGTGCGCCTGAGCAAGCGACGCACGCCTGAGCCTTAGAAACAGCTCGTTTCTAAGGCAACACCGCATTCACTAGAGGCGCTCTTGTACCGCGTTGAAGCATCGTACTCGTGGCTCAGTGGCAGCGTCTCCGTCTCACACTCCAGAGACCCTGGTTCGATTCCCACCCAGCCCATCTTGCAAGAGTTGAGCCAAAGCCACACAGAAAATCAGTCTCTGTAGCACGCCGCAACCTTCGCATCTCATTCCAACGCGCAGCTCTGTCTCCAGGAGGCATCTCACCCCGTGAGTGTCTAGCAGAGACAAGCGCAGCTGCCGCGACGGCGCGAGTTGGAGCCCCGTTTCTCCTCTGTCGTGACGTCACGGTGTCACGTGGTATTGAAGGTGACACCGCCGCGCCTGAGGAGCTGGGTTGAGCTCTCGTAATATGCTTCGCATAATAAAGGAAGGACGCTTGATTCTGCAACCCATGAGGGAGCACGGGGAAGCGTCACGCTTTCCTCCTCGCATCTTTTATCTCCCGCTGCGCTCCGCGCTCCATCTCTTATCCATTGCTGTGCTCATTCGCTCTTTCGCGCCAACTCCGACGCTCGCCCTAGGAACGGGTGCCCTTTAAAGGCCGCCACACATTCAACGTTTTCACCGGCGTTCTCCGGCGTTGCGTCTCTCAGTGTCCTCGCATGAACGTGTGCCAGACAGAGTATCCAGCCACACGAGCGGCACGCGGACCAGCACTGATTGGTCTGCGCTCATCGAGCCGCTTCCGGCGGTGGCGCGAGGTCTGGCGTCTCTTGCGCGCGCCGCCCTCAGCGTCGACGTTGAGCGACGCCGGGAGAACGCTAAATGTGGGGCGCCTTTTACAGTCCGACGTAGCGTTGACGCGCGTGCCCGAATGCTCGGCGACGCCACGCCAGCGAATCCTACGCGAATCGTCGGCGCCTCGTCGCTCGTGGCGGCGCGTTCCCCTGCACATTGCAGCGAGCTCGCATTTTCCTATTTTCAAGCTCCTAGTTTCGCAGGAAATGAGCTTGCGTCTGGGCGGCACGGAGCGAACCTGGCATGACCAACCTCAGCTAACGCTGCCCGACGCACACGCTGCGTCGGAATGTAAGGTGGCCTTAAGCTCTAGGTAATGTTTGCTGCATAATATTCTAGACCATTTTGTCGTCCCGCACAACGAAAGGCACTGGCAAAACGTGCTTTGAATGCCACTAATTTACATAAAAATTAAGTTGCAAGTAGGTGATGCCCAGTTATGCCAAGTGATGCCTCAAAGATGCAAGTAGGTGATGCCAAGTCATGTTTGTGTGAGAAGAGTGGTTTTCGCCAAAAGGAATGCGCTTGAGAAGACGATTAGTTTCACTAAGGTCATAAACAGCAAATTGGATTTATGACACTATTAACAGGCCACTCGGTAATAAGGACTCGCCTGAAAAGCGATTATGACCCTGTCCTTACCTTCGTTCCTAAGGAAGATGTCGAAAATGTTTTTTTTTTTTTACATCTTTCTGTACGTATGTAAATTTCATCGTTTTGCGCTAATCTTTGCCTTTTCATACTAATGGATCGATATCTTTTTACCGATTGTATCTTGTCATAAACTGTACCATATGACCCCCTCACGCTATGCCTCTTCGTAGGCCTTTGCGGTCGTTCAAAATAAAAAATAAAAGAACATAAATCACACTGTATGCAATAGTTCCATCATTGCAGTACGATTTCTGCATCGCGCGTGCCCCACCAATAGAAACTTCACTGGCGCTGTGCACACAGTGCCAGGGTGTGTCGTATCTTCCTTTTGTGGTTCGTCTTAGGTGTTTGCGCTGTAAGTTTAAGTTCAGAATTATGCACCAACTAGGCCGAGAATATATGGCCGAACTCCAAGAATACATTCCAATCGATCAACCTCAGCCTAGTCACGCATAAACGTCTCTACAAAATAAAAGTTGTAAAGAATTCTGGCGTTCGCGTGTGTGTACGGGAGGTTTATGTATTGTGGATCAGTCACTCCGGCGAGATAGCCTACTACATTGATTTTTCTTCCCGTCGCCTTCCTAGCCTCGGAGTGTTGCTTTGTTTGTTTTCGATCACTTATAATTTCTTAGATGGGGGTAAATTGAAATCCGCTCATGGTACTCATAGATAACTGAGCTGAGGTCATCCTCGGCAGCATTGTGAAGAACTAGCACGGTGAGATGCTGAGTCCATTAGCGTCTCAAGCGGCCACGACAATCTTGAACACAGCCAAGCGGGGCAGGGGCGTCCTAAGCTTTCCTTCATCCATGTATTCACAGGTTGCCCGTGGCAGTGAATATGATACGCTGACAGTATACTAGATGTCATTTTAACCCGCCGTGGTTGCTCAGTGGCTATGGTGTTGGGCTGCTGAGCACGAGGTCGCGGGATCGAATCCCGGCCACGGCGGCCGCATTTCGGTGGGGGCGAAATGCGCAAACACCCGTGTGCTTACATTTAGGTGCACGTTCAAGAACCCCAGGTGGTCAAAATTTGCTGAGTCCTCCACTACGGCGTGTCTCTTAATCAGAAAGTGGTTTTGGCACGTAAAACCCCATAATTTAATTTTTTTAGGTGTAATTTTAGAAAGCCATCACGATGAATAACTGCGTGCGTGAGCTCACGTGCACGTTATCCGTATTCAGATTAACGTTGAAGAACCCCAGTTGGTAAAAGATTTTATGAAGTCTCTCTCTACTACGTGCCTTATATTTAGACAGCGGTTTTAGCAGTGAACATCCTAATTTTTTTTCACAAACGAGACCACGCGTCGTCATTCGAACCGTTCCCCGTTGTCATGCATGTACAGAGATAATTGCCTTGCAGTGTCACGAATTCTATTATTGCTTGGAAATCTAGAAGGAATGCAGCGCGATAAATACGTTCACAAAAATTATTGAAGCCGCATGCACGAAGGTCAGACAACTTCAAGCACTAGCCTTCGTTCTCGTGATACCGAAACTATCGCGGGCGTCAGACTTTCCTCTAATGATTTTTGGAGTTACATAGCATAAACGCAAGAGCTAAAACCCCGGAACTCCATAAGGGCACTTTGAAGTGACTGTAAACGTTGTCTTATGTCATTCTGTCCAGTGGGTCTACGTATGCGCAACTCTAAGGAATAGGCAGCTTCTAGCCCTCCAACATATCACTGGGAATTTCGTAGTGAGTTCTACAAAATCCCGAACACCACAGCAGAGCGATATCGTATTCAATGCAAATAAAGCGTTTTCACCCCCACGCTTTCAAACATGAATTCTAAGTAAGCGATACGTTTTCGAGTGTATAGATCATAGCCGCTATTAAATACTCGACTTGTAAGGGTAGTCTATACCTCGCTATGTTGGAGTTTTCCCAAAATGCGAGCGGCAACTCCTGTACGGTTCGCACACGTGCATGTTTGGCTGCCATTGAGCCTGATCGGGAGGAAATTTCACTGGCGTCATTGGATCCCTCCCGGAGTATTCACGCAAATGGTCCCGTAGCATTGAAGAAATTTTATACCGATTGTGTTCGATCGCGATCGGAAGTGCACACTGTGAGACCCGTGTCTGCTTCGGTACCCAAGACAGTGCTTGCCACAGACATGTTAACTTACATATATGGCCCGGCCTCGGCCATTTGCGATCGTGGTTGTTGGTTGCTCTTGAGAATCGGCGATGCGGGACCCAGCAGCGATCTCTTCTTGTTCTGTTCGAGCTCAACACGCGACACGTGAATCGCGCTCCTGCTCCTTACACCATGGCGTTTACCCACTACGGGGGATTGTCAAAGAAGCTTGTGGTCCACGACTTGAAGACAGATAAAAAAATTCGAGGACGCTTAAGCTTCGCCTTTATGAGCGCAACGCGAATGCATTCAAAGATCCCTGACAGCTGTCACACTTCCCCGCAAATAAGGTTTATGTGACCGTAATGTCTACCGACAAACGCTTGCGGCGAATGTTCTGCATGAAATCGGGCTTTCTGTTCGAAACTCCGCCTCTTCCGTGGACTGAGTGCGGTCAAAAGCGACAGCCGCGCTAAAAAAAGTTAAGTTTCAGGTTTCTATTATTGCTTCGCACTTTTAACATTTTTGTCTCAGATGATTTAGCAGAAAAGGCATGCGCTGTCGGTGTTTTCTTTCATGACATTTGTTTGTGGGCTGTCATTCTCAAAATTGCGAGTAATAAATTTGACAAGAAAGTATGACAAGGTATGAGCAACTTTAGTGCGAAATAGTGTGGCACTATAACATGCATATACCACATGCCATAGAGCAAGGCATGGCGCTTAAGTATTTATTTATTTATTTATTTCAGTACTCTCAGGGCCAGAGGCATTACAGAGAGGAGGGGCATACAAAATCGGCGGCAGATTTCTTAAATTATACCTTAAAGTATACCTAACTATATGCGGAAACTTACGGTAATGGACACCTCCCGCCGACTGCGGCTCTGACACGGAATTTGCTGCAACATGGGGGTCTTAACGGTCTCGCGTGAAAGCTTACAAAAGCTAGGCAAGAGGGACATTGTAAAAATATAACTAGGGCGGAAGTAAGCACCACTGCCTCTCTAAGTATGTGTTAGCTTCTTTTATCTAATTTCTTATCTTTTATTTCTTATTTCTAAGATAAATGCTTTCTTATTTTATCTAATCCTCAAAGTCAGCACCTTTGAGGATTACAGAGCAGAAGACGACAGTTCAACCGACGCTACTCTACCATCGCAGTCGGCCATTTGTACTCTAGCCGACTTAGAGAAGAATTATTGCGCCCGACTTGACGTCCGAGCACGCTGATAAGCTTTAATGCGTTCTGTTTTAATACCGGGACATTTTTTTTTTACTTTAATGATTTCCCTTCGGCACCAACAACAGCTGTAAGACGTCGCATAAACACCTGCGATGCCCCACCTATTCATAGCCGCCCATACCGAGTATCGCCCGCTGGGCGTCTAGTTATCCACGAAGGAGTTCGCAGAATGCTTACCAAGAACACTATTGTATCGCTGTGTAGTACTTCGGTGTCACCTGTTGTCTTGGTTAAAAAGAAAGGTGGCTCATGGCGGTTTTGCATGGATTATCGGCACATTAACAGACTTACAAATAAGAACGTGTATCCCCTACCTCGCACTGATGATGCCCTTGACTGCCGCCACGGTGCTCGCTATTTCTCTTCTAATGACCTTCGCTCCGGCTACTGACAGGTTGACGTGGCCGGTGAAGACCTTTGTAACACCCCATAGTCTTTATCAATTCAAAGTGATGCCGGGCCAGATTTGAATGCATGATGGACTCTCGTCTTCATGGTTTCAAATAGTCCACGTGCCTTTGCTACTTAGACGACGTTATTGTTTGGACGACATTTGCCGCGCACCTGGAGCACTTATCAGCAGTCGTAGACGTTTTTCCTCGAGCCGGCCTGAAACTAAAGGCATCAGAGGGCCACTTTGGCCTTCGTCAGATTAACGTACTTGGACATCTCGTTGCAGAGAACGGAGTGCAACTGGACCAAACCAAAATTCATGCTGTTACAAACTTCTCCATTAAGAAGTCTGCCAAGGATGGCCGCAGCTTTATCCGCCTATGCTCGTACTTTCGTCGCTTCGTGAAAAATTTCGTGGCCATCGTACGACCCCTCACCGATCTTTTGAAGAAAGACACCACTTCAAAGTGGGGCATTAACAAGGCCTCTGCATTCGCGCATCTAATACACCTTCTTACCAAGGCACACGTTCTAGCTCATTTTGATCCTTCTGCCCCTGCGGAAGTTCCTACCGATGTCATCGATTACAAAATCGGCGCAGTACTAGCACCGCGTCAGCGCAGCAACGACTGTGTTATGGCTTACCCCAGCAGGCTCCTCTCAAGCTCTGAGTGCAACTATTCCATCAATGAGCGTGAGTGTCTGGCCCTAGTGTAGGCGGTTGCGGAGTTCCGGACATACTTATATGACCGATCATTTTCGGTCGTCACAGACCATCACACGCTTTGCTGGTTGTGATCTCTAAAAGATCCTAGAGGACGACTTAGTCGCTTGGTGGTACACCTAAAAGAATATTCGTATTCAATCGTACATAGATCTGGCCGTCTCCTCGAGGACGCTCATTATCTGTCCCCTTATCGGATTGCCCAGCCTGGCGCCGCCCACAGTAGCACCGCCAACGGCACTTTCTCTATGTCCGCCTTTGCTAACATCGCCGAAGAGCAGTACCGGGACCCATCGCTGCGAGCGCTCATCGAGCATATGCTCTCTTCACCGATATATCCTCCAGGACTTGCATTCTGTAGCGCAGGGACTTCCTCCCTGACAGATCTGATCTTGTCGTGCCCAAAATTTACGACGGATTGTGTTATTTGAGCTCCATGAAGCACCCACTGCAAGACACCTTGGAATGTCTTTCACATACGACCACGTTCGCCGCCGCTTCTACTGGCCCGGTCTAGCTCACTCCATTCGACACTATGTTGCTGCCTGTGATTCCTGCCAGTGCCGGAAAACGCCTCCTGTGTTGCTTGCCGGTCATCTCAAGCCGATCACCGTCCTTGTGGAACCTTTATTCCGAGTCAGATTAGATGTCCCTAGCCCTTTCGCACATCATCCTTGGGCAACAAATTGGTAGCCATTGCAACTGATTACGCCACCCGATAGGCCATCACAGGGGCTCTCCGGACGATTTGCGCTATTCACGTCACAGACTTTCTCTTCCCCGACACCATTTTGCTTCACGACGCCGCGCGATAGCTGCTTACTGAACGCGGTCGTAACTTGTTGGGGAAACTAACCCGAGACATTGTACGTTCGTGCTCCTCTCAACACAACTTGACCACCTCAGACCAATGGACTGACTGAGTGGTTGAACCGCACCTTCACAGAAATGCTGTCCATGTACGTTTCGAAGGACCACCATGATTGGAACATTGCCTTTCCTTACGTCATATTTGCCTTCTTCTCACCACGAGATCCCGGAGTTTTCTCCATTTTATGTATTTCATAGTTGCAAATCAACCTTGCCCCTTGATACCGCACTTCTTGCTGTGACCCCAACCAGCGAGTATGCGCGCAACGCCATCGCCGTGCCCGACCATGCACGCCAGCTTGCACGTACTTATAGTAAAGGAGGCATTGGATGGGTGGGGAAGGGAACCGCAATCTTGAAGGTGCCGAGGAAGGCAAGATTGGTTGCGACCGCGATCTTGTGGTTGACGACGCTTTGAAATAGCGTCTACATGTAGAACGCAGAGCTTCTCCATTATTTTATCGGTACGTTCTTTTTCTTCCCCATCTGCAGTGTCTTTTTGAGAGTGAAGTACTCGCCGAGTTGAATGAACCAGCGGCGAAGTTGTTGCGACACCAAGCCGCAAGGAATTTGATGTTAGACAATGAGGTCGGTGGCGGCGCCAAAATTGCGGTATTTAATCAGCCGTTGCAAGTCCTGGATGAACTTTGTACTCGTCTACGCCGGACTTTCTATTCTGCGCTCAAAATGGGCGCTGCTGCAAAATTCATCTTCTTCAGTAGAAAAAGACTTATCGAGCACTTGTAGAGTCGCTTCATGAACGACAAGTGTATCCGCGTTTCCTGTCCCTTTGTCGGCCTTACCCCCGTATGCAGAGATGCAACTTAAGTCGAAGCACATGCTTGACTTGATTTAGATGACGCCTGGCATTAACGTGCCCAAAGACGCTCACTGCGTTTCCTTCAGCGCGTTCCCGATAGGCGTCACTCGGATCAAGTCAAGCATGGGCTTCGACTTAAGTTGCATCTGTGCATACGGGGGTTAGTCTGCGTGAGGACGATGTTGCAGTAAACGCTGACGCCTTCACTCCCGCGCATAGAGGAGGGGCGCTTTTTTGTGTTCCGGCGTGGCGGTCTTGCTGGTGGCATTGACATCTGCCGGTAACACACGTTGTCATTTTAGCCAAGGGATAAACCGGTACGCGGGGGCATGACAAGAAAGGTGGGGGGGGGGATGCTGCGTTCATGCTGAGCAGTAATAGGCCCAGCGGTCGATGAGGATAGGTGCAAGGTGACGCCGTAGTAGCGTCGGAGGTGAGACGCGTGGACAATGAGGTTGCAGAAGCAAGAAGCAGTAATAGGCAGAGCCGAAGGTAAAGAAGATGCAAGGACGCCCCCGCAGTAGCGTTGCACAATGGGGTTACAAAAGTAGCGTGCAGAAATCAGGCAACCACAGACTAGCCAAATTACTGCTTGAAATAACGGCCGGAGAAGCGAAAGGTGCCGTGAAGAAAGCAGTTGGCAGCCGCAACTTAGAGGCAGGGCCGATGTACTTGTGTCCTCGACGCTAAACTGTTACGTCGGCGTGGCTGCCAAGAACGCCACGCCGGGCACGTTGGGTACGCTGAGACAGCGGCCGAACATCGAAGCACGGAGACGCAGGCGGGCAAAGAGAGAGTTTATTGCAAGTGCGTACTCCTTAAATAGGATGAGCGTCGTTACATTAGTGCCCCCTGGGGGCGAGTCAGATTCGGTTTGAGTTTCGAAGCCGGCGATATAACAATTCTTCTCATTCTTGTCGTGTTCATGTTTTCTGTGCTTCAAATTCCATACCATGAATCCATATGAACCTATGGTGCTCGTTATTAAGACGTACAAATGCTCTTTGCAATATTTCTATATATTGTCACTGATAATACTGGTGTATATATCCAGCCAAATTGTTTCGTTCATAGGAATGAGGCATTTAGGCCAATAAACCATCCGAGTTGTAAATTACAACGTGGATAACTCGCAACATTTATGATATAGCTGGAAAAGGAGCAGGAACGAAAGCACATAGGACGTACACCACACCGAACGTGCTGTGCGTGTACATTTCCTCCTAATGTTATTTTCTTCTACACTGCTTATTCTTCGTGTCAGTGTTGTCAGGTTGCACTTGGGTTCCGCACACGACATGTAGCAGCATACATACAAATTTGTGTCCACGAAACAACAAGCCACTCAAATCTAAACAAACCTGTGTTTATTGTGCTTTACTGCAAAAAGGACTTGCATGACTAGACAGTAGAACTGAACTGAATATAGGAAAGATTGGTTGATAACTGGAACGACTGGCTGCTTGCAGTAACATGGATTCGGCAATGCCTGTAAAGAAACAAACATCAATCAGTTAAAGCTTTCAGCATTACCACAATCAGCGCCGTTGTTAATCTGATAAAAATAAATGATTTCTAATTCATGTCGGTCACAAGTGTTCCTGTCAAAAGAAATGGTAGAGACTCAGCCATATTGGTATATATACGTTCATAGCCTTGTGGCCTAGGATGTTAAGATGGAAAGGCACCAAGTTAATTGATCGTCTTCTTCGAACAGCCAAAGATGTCACGTGCACATTATTACATTCAGAGATTAGATTTCCAGCATTTAGATAGAGCTGCCATGGTCACATACTGTGGGCCATAGGTGTCAATTTTCACTGCTATATAAAACAACCTTGAATATTTTACTGTATCCCAAAACAATGAAGGATTCTTGAAAGATTCCGACGCAAAACCAGCAAGCCGAAGATAAGGACCAGCTGACAATCTGGTAGAATAGCAAGAATACAAGGAAACCATGATTGCATCATAATTGTGTCACAACAGCTGTGAGCCCCTTTCAGATATGACTTGTTGTTTCACGAAAGAGGTATCACTGTAGGATATTCTTTATACTCACGCCATGAAAACTAAAGGTTATGGTTGTCAATGCATAAAAATGCCCACCCCATCTCTTTAAGAGGTTATAATATTGCACTGTGTTCATCCAAAAATTTGCCCTTTTGTTAGTGTGTGCTTTTGGAAGCAATTGTAGCATTTGCGTGACGTAAGGTAACTTGCAACTACGCTTAGACGCCATACATGACTCCTGCAGGCTGTACTGTTTATTCTGTCCATTCCTTGACTTGAAATTCCCCAATCAAGAAAAGAATGCAACATGTTTTCCAGATTGCATTGGTTCATATGAATCCCCTAAATTCTGGAAATTTCTCAAATGAATCAAGCTTCTCCCACAAAAATAAAATAGAGTAATTGATTAACAGGCCCAAAGAGTGGCACTTCCCGTGGATTGCTTTTTGAGAGCCAATGAGGACTGAGCTTTTCGCTCGAAATTTTTGCGACTTTGATGGCAACAGCATGGCCTAATTCTGTGCATGAATAAATCCAAAGCAAGAAAGATTGGCTATTATGTGCAATGTTGCATTGACAAGTTTTTTTCTTTTTATACCATAGTGCGGATACTCTGTCATAATTAGTTGCAAATAATGCTTTTGGCCTGCAACCTGCGACAGAACATTTCTAGAGCCGCAGCCACAACACCTTCTTTTTGGGATCCAACTAAAATGCAGATTTGGTAGAATCTAGGGAAAATGCTTCCAATTAAACAGGTGAACATATATTTTTTGCAGAAACTTTTTTTTTCTCGCAAACTAAGGTTGACTTCATTGTCGCAATGCTCAGGCTGCAAAATTGAAGTTTTATCAAAATTAAAAGTTGTCGCCAGACATGTCCAGTTGAATTTATCCGCACGTACCCCACTGTCTACAATGCACATGTTCCACTTTAAAGGCCTGCAAGAAGGCACCAGCTATATTTCTAGGACAAGAAGGCAATGGAATATGTTACCTAAGGCAATTTGTCACAGCAGTCTTGGATCAGTAGAAGCAGAAGAAGAAACTTTAATGAAGAATGATCCAGCAGTTTTTGTTGTGGTGGCCTCAAATGGCGCTCGAAGTCTTCGGACTCGGGCGGCATCTTCGGCTTGCCGGACGGCCCAGAGCTGGTCTGCCAACTCTGAACTTTTGAAAGCCGCCTCTCAGCGGTGGCGACGCCGATGGAGAAGGTCCCCAGCGGCTCCCGCAATCGGGGTGGCGTCAGGAAGAAGCGAGTTCGAGGCTTCCTGTACTCTGGCGCACGAAGGTGGTTTTATTACCGTTGTTTCCGGCACATTCCCAGAGCATGTGCTGCAGCGTTGCTCTCTGTCCTCAAGCTTTACATGCATCTGCTGGATATCAATCCGGGTAGCAGTGATGTAAGACGGCAGGGCTAGGGTAGGTGTGTCTCTGGAGGAAGTGTAATCAGTAGAACAAAATTTAAAGACTAAAAATTGTTCGGAACACTTTTGGCACAAACTATTGAGTCATAATCTACAGCTTACCATTATTCTTAAAAAAGTGCCAGCATTGCGTTGTGCTAAAACTAACCCAGAGGCCGAAACCTGGCATGACAAAAATGAAGCTTCAGAAGTGAAGGCTTGCTCAACATGCAGTGGAACAAAAAAACGATATGCTTGATCAATAAAAAGATGCTCTTGCGGACAGTAAAGAAGTAGGCACCACGACGAAGTTTGTAAATATGAAATATATATAGGATCCTATATATATCCGTAGTATATATATATATATATATATATATATATATATATATATATATATATATATATATATATATTTATATATATATATGGCCGGGATTCGATCCCGCGACCTAGTGCTCAGCAGCCCACCACAATAGCCACTGAGCAACCATGGCGGGTCTATATATATTGTTCAAACGGTTCAAACAGCGTTACCTATAGTGATATCATATAACTGCTGGTGACAATGAACAGCCTCAACATGAAATTACGGATGGCTCTCTGTTTTAAAAAAAAGAGCTCTCGTTCATTTTTTACATATAATGCCGTCGTTTTTCACGAAACACAACGGTCTACGCAATGTTTAAGTATGTTTTAACCATGAAATTACAGGAATTTTTCACAGTGTGGTTCAAAGATTGGTGGCAGACAGGTAGGGGGATCAGAAACAAGGCAGAGGAGTAAATACAAAGTTCCCAATAATGGTTCAGGAAACTTCATGGTCATTTTGCCTAAACATTGGTGGGACCCTAGACTAAAAAGTCCCAGGCCTGCGTGGCACACGCAGCACAGTCAAAACTTAAACGGTAGGCATGGCTACATGGGAGCTCAATTTTTGGCACTAATCAGTACAAGGTCTACGCGGCGAAATCTCCTGGCGTCATTTTCAAAAGAACGATCTGAACGACTCCGGGGTCGCCGGCGATTGTCGTGCTCTCTGCACAGCTGGCTGTTGAGCCTGATGTTGCCGGCTTAACACCGCGCGCTTAGGTCTACGATTTGCTTCTGCAGCAGCGGTTTGTGACTTGCGAGGAGGCGCCATAACGTGTACCGAAGAGTAAACGCATGTATCCAGACTACGTGGTGCGCATATCACATACCTTGACCCGTGGTACGATATGTTGCTGTTGTTGTAGATGGTGATAACAATGATTTGTGGGCGTCCCCTTCCGAAAGGGATGGTGTTAAATAGTGACGTAGCTTGCTTGAGTGTACCATGTCTAGATGCGTGCAGCATGCAACTGCTATATGCAACTGCTACATTTAGGGACACATGGTGGAATATAATGTAACAGCAATGCAATGTTTGTACGTATCGACACTACGGGGTGCGCGTGTGAAATGGCAACATATGATCTTAATCATGAGGATGATTTAAGGACAATCTCTCTGAAACGGGACGGTAAAAAACAGCACCTATGTTGATTGAATGAATCAGGTATACCCCCATAAATGTTTTTATCTACAGTAAAATTCATACATCTCCTTTATATTTTTCTTCTTCAAACATTCTTTACCAGCTTTGTACCGCTACCTGTGCGTATGCTACACGCGGTTCTACCTGGCGTAATAATATGCGACTGCAATGAGAAATGTGCAAATATCGATGCTACGCGTCGATCATGTCAGGCCACGTGTCTGTGGAATTTCATTTTAGGACGCGTTAACGCGCTTATGGAGAATTCTTCGCTGCGCGTAAGCACACTCCTAAACAAATTTACACCCTTTGTGGTGTATGTTTGCCACACAACAATTATTGTCGTTTCTCTTGCTTGCGTTTCTTTGTTGAAAACGCTGTGTACGCTTATAACGCGCATGCCGTTTGTGACTTGGAAGTACCGGGCTCGCAGCGTTGAAGAAAGAAATGCAGACAAAACAGATAACGATTATTGTTGTCTGGCGAGATATGATTCAAAGGGTGTAATTTTGTTTAAGCGTGAACGCGCCGGTGCAGCTCAGTAGTAAAGTAGATTTCCACGCTGCGGGCCCGGGATGGATCGCGGCGGGAGCTGGACAGTTTTTCTCATTCCCGAAATAGCTTCTACTGACACCGCACCTCAACGATGGACACCGTCGCGAACCCAAGCGGCTGTTGGATTGAGCACATTACAGCTTACGCTGTAAGAGCTTGGCGGCGCGACCCACCAACCTGTTTCAAAGGGGACGCTCATGGCACCCATCCATCTATCCATACAAAACGCAAAAGAGAAGTCCCTTTGCAGTGTACGCCTTTTGGATAACTAGTTTCGACAGTGGCAATACCTCCTGTCACTATTATAGTCAAGGATAAACGCATTAGCGTCAGCAGACATCGTGTGATGGGTTCAGCAAATTTTTCACGGCTTAATTTAACCTAAATTTACCCATTTTTGCAAAACTTCAACACAAACATCAGTAAAACTTTCCGATTCTACATTCATATCTAGTGCTAGTTGCGCATTTATAGTACCATAGTGTGGTTCTCCGACTGTATGTGCTATTTTGACGTGGCAAGCTTTAGTTGTTTTAGCTGTTTGGATGAGTGTTATCGCACCATGTTGCCCTCACTTCTGGACTTTCTTGTCAAACGTTGTCATTGGCTTTATTTTTTTCCTCGCATTGTAATCCATTGATTGAAAAGTAATGGGCTACTGATTGGCCTCCTGTAGAAGGTGGGAAACTCACCACATATCTCCACTTGAAGCGACAACGTGTCTCTAAATTCTCCTGTAGTGTTTTGCGGAGGAGTCATGATTATAATTGCGTGAGAAAGTATGGGACAACCTGTTTCGAATTCTAAACAGCCCACATGCGTACTGCCACACGTGTTCTGCCAGGCGAGGGCTGTGCTGAAATGTGATTTTACATGTGGGCTTGCAGCGATCGTTTCTTTTTCTACACAACAGTGTTTTTGGAACTTTTACTGTTCTGGGCAGGATTTGTCGATACGGTTGTCCCATACAATATGACGTAACTGGTCCCGCACTATAAATCCATTTCCTCTGCCCTTTCAAACGATTTCATTAGCAGCCGTCCTTGTGCACAATAGCAGCGGCAACCTTCCGTATTCTTTTCCCTCTGCGGAGCACAATTTCAATACACCTGAAACGGGTTATGGACATTATATAGGCAGCGGCGGATTCCACAGCAGACCTACAGTGTCCAATATGCTTTCAACTAGAGAGACCACAGTGGCGCTGCTCCTTCTCATTGTTGAAATCGAGAGTGTAAGGTGCAGCACTTTATCTATGGCAGATTCGTCGCTGTATGATCGGCGAGTAGAAGAATCAAAAGGAAAAGGCCTGCAATCGAATTTCGTAAGTTTTCGCATAGTATTGAAAACGTCATCTTCAACACGATAATATTTCGCCCGTTTGTGTATCGGTATCTGTGGGTACAGCACTGGCATAGCTTCACAGAATTGCTTTACCGAGACAATTGCGGGTTGGCATGGATAGCTAATTATTAAGTGCAAACAAATGTCCGCTATTTCTACAACACCCCTTCATTAACATGCGCTGAAAGGACACGTAAACGAGCGTATACATTTTGCCCTCATCGAAGCCCAACGCTGCAAGAACTGAGCCACGACCGCGATCACGTCTGGAGGCATGGGTTGACAAGGCGCCGAGGAGAGCTTGAAATTGTCAGTTTCGTTTCATCTATTGGCATTGGTCCGCCTCGTATTGCACGATGACGCAAAATTACGTGAACAGCTCCGTTATTGCATTCACTTTGGCCAATATTGGATTGGTCAGGTACACCTTCAGTGATGTGGGGTAAGTTCGGCGTTCTCATAAAGACGGATTGCAACACCTGCGTACTACTCAGGTAATTCTAGAATGATCGGTGTCTGCGAAATTCTGGCTCTCGCAATCTTCGACTTGACTCATCTGGGCTCTAGTACGTGCATTCACACTATTCGCGCTGCGCAGCTGCCTTAATAAAAGCCACCTATGACTAGAGCTCTAAAATATGTATTAGAAGCGCAATAATGCAGGTGTTTTTTGCTGCTCTTGCAGAGTAAGGCGCAAGGTGAAGCTTGCATGAACACTGAGGACTGCCAAAGACATCTTTGTTGTCTGCGACAGCAAAGATCAAGTACCTGCCAACCGTTTGCGGGCCTCTTCCAACTGTGTTCGGTAGAACAACTGAGAGGTGCCGTCTACCATAAGCACTGCCGCTGCTATGGGAAACTAGGTAAGAGGAGTGCTTTAATGAGCAAATTATGTCTACATGGTGTTCCACAGTTTCTTGTTAGTGAAAAGAAGGCTGCAAGACTGCATGACGTTTCAAATCTCGTGATACAATTATTCTAGCAGTTTTGGTCACTTTCTACCCGTTGTTTTCATGATATCGGTCTGAACGAATGTGAAATTTGCCATGAGCCAAGCACCGTCACCCTCTTCTGTGCGTTTTAAAGAGCATCCTGCGGACACTCCACACCGGACAGTTAGGCGGCGTATTGCGCGAAGGGGCGAAACTCTCGTCGCACGATCGCACTCCTGTTTGGATGAAGCCAAAGTTAGCTTAGCGCTTCGTGACCCACATACTGTGAGAGATAGTGCAGTGCCTCCGCATTCAGCGTTAGCGCGAAAGGATTAAAGCAGACTTGATATTCGGCAGAAGTTAGGCGACAGATTGGAAAGGCCCTCATGTTTTGCTTTGAGACCTTGAAACCCAGCACGAAGGGACCAAGACGGAAGTCCCTGAAGAAATTATCTAATAAACCAGAGCGGCAACACAAAACAGTACTAATTCCTACAAAAAAACACAAGCGGTAACACTCACCTAACCCTTTATTTAATGAATTTCTTACAGATGCACCTGCAACGCTACAAAGCGCGTGCGTATTTAACTCCATCACTGGTTTCACTGGATTATTTTTCTTGTATATTCAAAGTAACTGAGTTGTCACATTGTTCATACTTGTTTCTTCGTATTTTTCAATAGAACCCGCAGTCATAACTTAATCGATGAGGTAGCCTGCAGTAAAACCTGAGGTACCAAAGTGATCGAACAATACAATGGGTCATGTATCGCTAACGGGAACTACGAAGCAGTAGAGCATATGGTCGATTGGCGATAGAACCGAAATTTCATTCTCTTTGTGCATGTTTTATGATCTTTAACGTTCTGACCTCATTCAGTTGGTTTCGCAGTGAATTAACAGCTGTCGGCTGCACAGATATGTTTTGTGGGATTTAGGAGATGTCGCTTCTCTTGTTGGGAGTGCCAAAGATCGTACGAAATTGCTTCCACATACGGTCGACCGTTCAAAGAATTTCCCCCTTCATCAATGTTACTCATGTCTTACGGAAGAAAATCTCGCGGCACTGAGGCTTCGTATATCTAGGGAATAGGAGACCTGGGGCGCTATAACGTAAAACTATTCCAAACTTTTCTATTCCAATTCTGCCATCAGCCCTCCACGATTGGTCAAAAACTTTTTTCGACCACCCCCACATCACCTGTCTGTCACGCGATGTCACAAAAACAGTGATACCTCTCTATCTGATATGATGTGTACACACTGGTTATGCATGATTTGACAGAAAAAAGAAAAACAGGTATTTCTGATTCGACCACTTTTCGCCATTAGCCCTCGGCTATTGGTAAAAAGTTTCCGGGCTGCACCCACTTCACCTGCCTGTCACACGACGTCACAAAACCGCAAGAACTCACCGCGTCAAAGTGACGTGTACGCGATAAAGATGCATTAATATGCAGAACAAAGCTGAATTTTCTTCGGAATAGCCACAGGCTGCCCCGTTCCGAAAGGAATAAAAGATGGCTGCCGCCGATCGCTCAGACGCTGGCTACTCGCACCTGCCGGAGAGCATGGGTGTATTTGCGTATAATAAAGCTTCTTGCGTGGCCGTGTAACATTTTCGAGCACTTTCGGAACGTTTACCCCCTCATTGTGCCAACTCTTCTTTGCTGAGGGTCCGTTTTAGCGTCATTCTTGAGCTTCCGTTGCATGCCGCCGCGATTTTTGACCAGCCACCGCTAAGTAAGGGAAAGCCGACCAATCGTAGACGCCGGCACCACCCTCTTCATACGGCTATCAACTTTCAGTTCAGTGGCTCGGCCCCATCGAATCCCCCTCCACTTGAGCGTGTTCCTCGCCTCTTGTCAGCCAATTAGATATGACAAGCCGCTCAGTGTAGGCAATTTTATTCGTTTTTCAAGCAAACAAAACTGACCTCCTATGAACGAGGAGAGCGTTTGATTGGTCGGTTCAGACAACCCTGCGGGTAACCGCCTGGTGCTTGCGTTGGTGGTTACGCAAATTTGACGTCAGGAGATTGGAATAGAAACATATTTGAATAGTTTTACGTTATAGGGCCCCTCGTTACACAAGTAGTCAGTTAACACTTCTTTGTGGAACATTTCAAGAGTGAGTGAAGAGATCGATGGCGCATGTGTACATTAGATGAGTTCAGGGGTGCTATGCAGGATGCGTCGAGTTTCTCGTTCACCCGAGTTTTGCCCGAGTTTGCTCGACGGCAGTCAGTGAACGGAGATAGCGCGGAACGGGCCGAAGGTGCAGGCAAAAAAATATGTAGACAAGAAGTCGCGTATGACAACATGAGCGCTCCCTGCGCGGCACGCTGCTTCCACGTTTCAAGCGCAGAAGGCTGCACAACGAAACGCGCCAGCGCCGCGTATTGTTATCAACGGATTATCGCAACTTAGCGATACCGTGACTGCCCCGCTGTCTGTCAGCACACTTGCCGTGAGCCGTTTGCCACGCCTTTCCCGGGCGCGTCAAGGGCGTGCCTCATCTTTCGGGCGCTATCTATCTATCCTCCATCGAATGCGAACGGGGTACAGTGCGGCGCATTCTTGCACCTACACTTTCACTCAAACGAATACGTTAAAATACGACAAATAAAATAACGTACATTTTTATTTCTTTAGGTATCTGTTTTTCGTTTTCAATGCTAGAAATTTGTGATGACAAACGGAGATCGAGCAAATTATTAAATTTTGCACTTCTTGCCGTGAGTGGCGACAGGGAGGCGAAAGCTTAGAAGCGGTACATTGAAGCGGGTCGCACGCACGAGGGCGTTCATACGGTGATAAGTCGCCTAGGGGCGCTGCAGTGCTATTCTCAATAAAGTCGGTCATGATCCATGGAGGGTCATGGCCACTCTTTCTCTATTAGGAGAATAGAAACACAGCGCCGCGGTACGGCTGTTCATCGCAGGCGCTTCACTAGGCTTTAAGGCTCCCGCTTTACCGACCAAAAACGGCACAACAGCTGTCGCTGTAAAATGGCGGTATGTTATTTTAGAGTGCGTAGTGACGCAGTTCAGTGAAAATGTACCAGTTTATCTTTGTGCGCGAAGCCTCTGCGATACATTGCGAAACGTGCGTGCTTCCCCAGCGACAGAATTCATCGCTTGTCATCGCTTGCCTAGTGAAGGCGCCTCTGAGCGCATGTACGCAGTATATGAGTGTGTTGTGCAGTCGAAGGTACTTGCGGATTACCTCTGCTGGAGCCAGCAGCGATCGCAGATGGATATCGTAACGACACCGCAGCACTCGCATTTTGGCAGGTGAGGGCTCTTGTGTGCATTTATTAAATCAGATTTCGAACGGAGAGAGGTGTTGGAACTGTTGAGTGCGCAGTGCTTGTGATGAAGAAATGCCATTGCACTGGGCCTAGAAGAGCGAGCGATTCTCGGACGCTGATCGTGTTCACGACGTTGTGGCTCCGTTTCATCACCGATGACAGAGCAGCCATCTGAAACGACTGCTGCAATAAACACTTCTCAGCATCGTCGTCCCCCTCGACGCCTCGACGCCTTGCAAGCACCTACAGTGACGTGCCGATAATTATTTACTGTGCGCTACGCGCCGCAATGCAGGCAGTGAAACCGTGTTGTGCGGCCATCTCAGCCCGAGAGGATGTATGCCAGCGACAGTCAACGCTTTGTTTTCGATAGTGGTGCTCAATACATCATCGATGACAGTGCGTTGTGCGTGTTTTATGTCGGCGGTCAAGATTGTTGATGCCTCTCAGCTCGACACCGCGTCGCTGTTGCCGGAAGATAAGTTGGGCGTGGCCCAACTGTAGTGGGTGCGCGCGCAATAGTTACATGCCTCGCGCGGGGCGTGACCTCTGGTTTTGATTGACAGGCGAACTCGTGCTAAACTCGTACATCGCGAAACCCCCTCCGAGTTCAACTCGGGAACATGGCGGCGGCAGCAGCAGCCTGTTTCATTGCATCCAGCGGCAGCAAGCGTCAGTATGACCGTCCGGACCCGTTCACCTGCATGACCGACGGGGAGTTTCAGCGTCATTTTCGCCTGTCGAAGACATCAGTGTGCTGGCTGTGTGACGAGCTAGGCGAAGACTCTCGTCTGCGGAGACAGCGTGGCGGGCTTCATTCGCTCACCGTCGTAGAGCAAGTCATCTGTGCCCTCCGTTTCTACGGGACTGAGAGTTTTCAGGGAAGCGTCGGCGCCGAGCGTTACATCGGACGCCATCAAACTACTGTTAGCCACTGTGTCAGAGATGTGTATGACGCGCTTATCGATGCGGCAGTGCGTAAGCGGTGGCTAGCTTTCCAGAATACTGCGGCGGAGCGGACATATATAAAAGAATGCTTCCCACTTCGTGGGAACATTACGAACGTAGTCGGGTGTGTCGACGGAACGTACGTAGGAATTAAGGCGCCTTCAATGTCAGCGTTACTGTGATTAACAGACTTTTTCGCTGGTTGATCACTTTTTGTCGATTGTTCTACTCATCTGTCAAGGTGCCTTCCAAATGGCTCACTTTCTTAGGAAAGGGGTTAAGTATAAATAGGTAAATGGATATCACTAATTGTGTGAAGTAACCTATGAATCCTAATCTCATAAACAACTTGGGGTTCTTCATTCGTGAAGTTACTAAGTATGCACAATGCTGAATTTTGGTCATGCGTAATCTATCGGCCGCATTATGAAACAGCGAGGCATTGCACAATTTGTTGCAGCGCGAGATGTGGATGTTGCGCCAAGCCGGTTGTGCCTATGCATTTGTGGCGAAATGAAAATGCATTGAGAATCTTAGTGTGTTGGCTTGCATGAAGAAAATACTTCAGATTGTTTGCTCTGTTCACTGTCGATGCATGTGCCAGAGGTTCAGTGCATCTTCTTTTTTTTTGGGGGGGGGGGGGGGCGGCGTTATTCTGGATGGATAAATTGTATATTTTCGTCTCACAATGGGGCTCTAATTCTTAAGCATTAGAACAATGCACATCCGATACTCTGCAGAACTCTCTGTACGTGAATATGTCATGAACCACCAAGGCATTATTACATATCGGGAGAAATGTGGTGCAGATGCCAATGAAAAGTGGGTCTTTAACCTACCATGATAAAAATAAAACTTGCAGAGCAAATAGACCATTTGTACAGGTTTAGAGCAACGATTACACAAAACGTGATATGCCCAAACGAGTAAACACTTGCCGCATTGTCAAAGTAGGCTGAGCGACATGTAGCATATATTGGCATTGAACATGTCTCGTAACTGTTATTTTTATTGTAAGCCCTCGCTGTCACACCTTTCCCTCCAGCACTCCCTTTCTGAAACGTGGCACTGTGTTTCCATTGGTGTCATGATGATAATGGTAACGGCAGCAGCAAGGCTGGTTAATGCTTGCCTCTTTGATTCCTGTGAGTTTAGTGGTAAAGAATATGGCACGTTCATACATACAGCTGTGCTGCAAAATTTAACATTTGTGATTTTTCGGAGAACTAATTTGTGTTGGGAAATCTCAAAGATGTGCACCATTGTGGCCTAATAACTAGAGCATTGGTGAGGTTGAAGACGGTGTATTGGTATAGAAGCTTGAAGTTTAATTGCACAACAATTCGACGGGACACAAAGAGAAATACACACAGCAGAATGCTTTGCTGTGTGTGTTACACTTCTTTGTGTGCCGTTGAATTGTTGTGCGATCCAACTTAAAATAGAGCATTGGGCTTCTTTGGTGCAGGACCGAGGAAGTGTGAGCTATTCGACAACATGCCAGTGCCTTGCCACACACTTATGGAAGTCGGAAGGTTTGCAAACAAAGCTTTGCTTTCAAATCCAACTGCTCATGTAATACAAGCGCTGATTGAAAGAACCATCACACAAAAATAATGGTGAAATCAATGGCCTGTGAAAAGTGTAATTTGTATATAGACACTGTTGACATAATAGGTGCCATACCGGTGCCATAATAGGTGCCATACTGGCCTCAAAATTGTACTGGACAGAGCAGTTTGTTTCCTAAGTGAAGCTCGACCTCCCATTACATGCTGTGCAAATAACCAAGCTCAGTTTGTTTTGACGTGCTACACAACATTCAGTGTAATCTGTTTTTGATTCTAAAGAAGTGCCAAACACCACCTCTTTTTCCAGGACGTCATGGGAATATTTGGCGAGACCTTTTTCAGCCCCTCATAATGGAAGTGTGGTCAGCCAGCTTTGCTTGGATGCCTTTATAGATTTCTGCTCCTGATCATTGTGTGCTATCAAATTGCAGAAGTATATGCAACTGGTGCAAGGCATTACGTGTTTCTATAGTCGGATACAACTTTAGGAGGCTGCGGAATCTGCACTTTAAGGCAGGTGAACACAAGCCTGCACCAATGGGCACACACTCGAGACTGATATTGTGCCGCCAGACAGACTAATATTGCTCATTGGAGAGGGACTATTTCTTTAGACGTGTAGGCAATCGGCTGCTGCGCTTTGGTCATCTGGGTGGGGCCTCTCCTGTCTTCTGAAGTTTTATCCGACTGTAAAGGATGCTGCTTTTCATACAACACAAAAGGACAAAGTGTACAATTATTTGGCCTATGAAATGGATACATCAGAAGTGTGCTATGCAAGGGCTTAAGATGTGTGAAATATGGTACATGCAATTATAAGACAATGTTAAAGAATATGTGGTATTGAACATGCATGTAATGGCACATTTGAATCGGGGAGTGTTGCAGTCATATGCACAGTCTATAGGTGATAGCATTATTAAGCTCCTGCTGTTTCCTTTCTTCATTGTGAATTACACACACCGTTCATCTTGTGGCTAATGAACACGCACTGTATTCTTGCACATAGAAAGAACAAACAGCATGATGACGTGTATGCTGCATTAGTGTATTTTTTTATTTACATGGTCCAAGAGTGGCACAGGTTGTCTTACGTTTTTGCCAATTTTGAAGGGACACAAAGTGCATGTTATAAGTCTCCTAATATGCACAGCACAATGTTTACTGCAATAATTTTATTCATGTTCTTGAATAATAAACATAATATTAAACTGAAAGCTCCTTTATAAGGTGCCTTCTGTGGGCTCGACAGGACAGCAGTGAGGTCACCGATACTACTGTTGCGGAGCAGCCCTCTGGACCTTTGCCACACTCTCAAGAGCACGTGCCTGGCGCTCGCCTACTGCCACCAGGCGGTTGAGTGGCTCCAGCAGAAGAATGTTTTGCTGCAAAAAAGTGTATTGGAATGAATCAGCCACATACAAACCATTATTTACAAAGAAAAATGCTCATTGCACTATTAGTACTAAGTGTCCTTAAATGTGGAAGCCTCTAGTGTAGTATGCTCAGTAAAACAATGCGTTGGGACAACATTGCTTTATTTTTCAAAACTGGGGTTTTCTTTTTCAGAGCCAATTGTCATGTTGATTAGTGTGCCAGCAGCTGAGGTGGCCCTGCACCTTCACGAGTCTCTACTGTCAGCACCACAAACCTATTTTTGTTCGCTGCAAAACAAATGCCTCACCCTACAATCCCGTCTTATACGAGCTGATTGCATCCTATGCCTACAAACATCATATTCTTGTCCCATTACGCAATTTTCTACCATCCTTGGCTGTAGTTCTCTCTCCTTGACATTCATTCTGTAATGCTTATGTAATCACCTGATATGAATTGGCAACAAGTGATCGAATACGTGCATGGCCTGCCTGCCGATTCCTTTCTTTTTTAATCTCAACTAGCATATCAGTTGCCACGGTTTACTACGCCACTGTCTTCCTGCCTTAATGCTATCTGCAACAATTTTTGTTACTTCGCTTTCTACACACTCCTTGACATCTGAAGTTTCTTTGTTAACCTCCAGGTTTATGTCCCATATTGCATAACCGGTGCAATGCAATGATTCTAGACTTTTTTCAAGGATATCGGTAACGTGGCGATCACGATTCGGTAATGCCTTCCATGTGCTGTTCAACCCATGAAATTTTTGTATAAGTTTCCTGCTTTATATCAGTACTTGCTATTGATATTTCACTTGGATAAAGATACTCTTTCATAAATTTTCTAGCTTAATGTCACTCATGAATTTCTGTTGCCTCACCAAGTTAGTGAAGGTTACCTTCATCTATTCCATATTTTCGCGGGCCCACTTGCACGTAAAAGCACGAACACTCATTGGTTCTCACTGCCTTCTTTAAACTGCTGGACATTCAGTTCGCTACTACGAAAGTGACTTAATCCGTGCACTCTTATTATGCTAAATATGAAACAGTAGAAATATACTTATCTGCAGTTTGTCGAAGTCTCCTTCACTGTGTTGGTAGCGAGATCCATCGTCGGTACCACCTCGTCGCATCGTAGCTATATAGGATGTCTACCTTTTGCCCACACTATGTAATGTTCGTGACGCTCGCAGTCACGCAGAGTGGAGGAACTCGGCGCACTCGCAGAAGCAGCACCGGACAAGTTGTTTCTTCAGCACTTCGCCGTGAACAGTAGGTGCGCGTTGCGATCTGTAAAATCGCCGAAGCTATTGGCAGTCTTACCGGGTGCACGGGAAGATTGCCCACGGAGGAACAGAACTATCCAAGAAATAGTGGCCTTCGTCGAGCCTGATCACTACGTCGCGCACTGCAAGCTCGTTGTACGGGTTTGTTTACACTGGGCCTCTCTGATGCTTAGCCGCCATGCTTGCCCGGTGAATGGATGTGATGACGCTACTACAGCGCTCCCTCGTGGTATAATGCGAAGCGTACTAAATTACAAATTAGTCTAAGACGCATTCAGTGCACATCTCGTAAGCTTCAAAATGCTTCTAAACCACGGTAAAGTAACTAATAATATTGTACTAAATGCATTTGTTTTACAACTTGCTTCTGCATGTAATGCACTCGGTGGAACGACAAACAAGTGAAAGAAGGCACGACCATGCACCGACGGTATGATCACGTGATCCCCAGTTTGTCGACCGCCCAGAAGGCAACGCCCAAGGAATGATAGCCAGCCAGAGTGAATCTAGATAAACCAATGAAACTGGAGGCTTGTCGAAAGATAAACTGTGTCTCGGTACCATTCGTGCTTTCATCTTGGGGTGTCGCCAGAGCTCGTGAAGATCCCGAGTTTCGCCAAACTCGACGCATCCTGCATAGCACCCCAGGACAAATCAATACTTGACGCGAAGCAATCTGTGCATAAAGATTGCTGCTTGGTTCACTGCGGCTTTTCGGAAAACAAGAAGGTTGCAGAAAATGCAAAGGTCGATACGCGCTCTTGGTCAAAACTATAAAATAAACATGTAACTTCACTCTCCTCAATGGCGGCACAAGGCAGAATCTGTCCACGCAGTGCGACATGAGAAATATTCACGAGTGGATTGAGGGAGTCGCTGCAGTAAGAGCACAAGTCCCATGCTTGAATAAGAGCGCGGTAAAGAATTTTACGAAAACATTTTTCTCCACGTGCTCCCAAAAGCAAGCTATTTCACTTGTATATGGTTTACGTTTGTCACTGAGCGTTGGGAAAAGGCTCACATCGGCATTGCAAGCGTTGTCAACCCCGAAGCGTACCTTTAAATTCCAGGTGATGCCACTAAATATGTAAATAATATGAGAGACGTTCTAAACAAAATGGCTCAGTGTGAATTGTTTTCAGCATCAAAGATATGGTGTGCAATAATTCATTGAAGTGAATACCAAAACGTGGATGCTGGTCTGACGCTGGCACTTGAAGCATTGATGGAAGCGGAGGTGTATAAACTATCTGCAAAACGAACTACAAGACTGGAGAATGGTACAGTCTGTTGCAAAGGCACCTGGAGAATGAAAGGTCCATTGTATCTAAGAAAGTGCTAAAATTATACCTTCAAATTTGCCTTTTCGCGATGCATGGCACAGTGTCGTGTTGGTGCAGGATGTGCAGTGCGCTCCCCTAGTGATCGAGTTACTACTTTCCGTTCGACTGAGGAGGCCATCCAGCAAGTCCTCAAAGCCATGTATAAATGCCCGACCATAATACCTTAGCGTTCATGCAGTTTTCTCAATCCTTGCAAAGCCCGTCAACCAAAGATAGACCAGGCATAGATTGGTCTTTGGTTATAGTATCATGACTTACAAAACTAAAATTCTCATTATCAATATCATTATTGCCTATTATCAGTTGAATACGTTCTCTTATCGTAACTAATGGCATTTCTCCATCATATATAAATCTTGTTTAGGCTTTTTAGCCTTCGAACCCAAAAACTCACCACCTGTTGAAATAGCCTATGAGTGAACCATGCTCAATATGCGTCGCCGAGAACTTTCTCTTTTGTCAATACGCGTGTTCTGTACCATCCTGGATCATTTTTGAATCGTAAAGGAAAGGAACGTGCGACAACGATCACGCACGCATCCAGTATGTCACAGGGGCGCAACCGCTTAGTCGCTAAACAAATAATGCAAGATCTCCTTTTTTTGGTGTCGCTTGAGTTCATGTCAGCGCACATAAGGCTTTTTTTACCACAACCGAATTGGCCCTGTATATGTGTGTTGAAAAAAATATAATTGAATAAGTTACCAAACTTGAGCGCTCGTGGTGGATTTTGTGTGCGCACGAGGGCAAATATATTTACTTTAATTTTCAGCGATAATAGACACCTGGCATGGGATAAGTTCGGACCACTGGCGCCTTTATGCCGCGGCGCCTCAAGCGGAATGGCATATGAGGGCTGGGCTGGGCTTTTCGCGCGCTGCCATGAGCTATGCTGCTTGAAAATGTTCCGTCGCTTCTTTTTTATTTCCGCTACAAAAATAGCGCGAGAAGCGAAATCCTAATAAATATTGTTAAATGAATAAAAGGAGCGCCCACAATGTGGCGACTCCTTTCGTCAAGCACACGATAGAGCAGTGCACAAGTATATCTTTTTTAGCACAGTTTATGCGGAGAGGCCTAACTACAAGGTCAACACAATCAGCGTCGGAATCTGCTGATATAATTAACTTGTTGAATGATATTTCGCCACAACCACAGTCCACGGAAGCGACGCACTGTTCAAGAAAATAAATACCAAGAATATCATCGCGCGAACAACGAGCAAGAACAAGGAATTCCGACACAAAAACTTTCCCAGCCAAAAAAACACTCACAGCACAAACACCAAGGGGGTGAAGCCACTCGCCGCCCACTCCACGAAACGTAATACCGTCGTTCCAAGACAACATAACTTTGTGGCCTAGACGGTTCTTGAAAGCGAGGCTCATCACAGACACAGTCGCCCCAGTGTCAACTAACGCCATGGTCGGTATTCCGTCAATCGAGACATTCACTTTGTTTTTGAGCATCACAACAGGCAGAGGAATTTCTGGCAAAGACCGTCCGGCGACCACACCTCCATTGGCCGCAGATGCTAGTTTCCCGGCGGCGGTAACGAAGAAAGGCGCCGAGGGGACGGAGTGCGACGGGGACGATTATTTGGCGGCGTCAAACTCCGCTCAGAAGTTGGCGAATCGCTGCGTCTGGTCTCGTGTGGGAAGTGGTCCATTGGAAGGGAATCGGTCATCCGCAAGTCATATGAAGTACGGGTTCTGGGTGGCGAGAACATTGGTGGTGTCCTTCATGATTGACGGCCTTGGCGACAATACCGTGCTATATGGCCTGTGGAACTGCAGTTGTAGCGCACGGGAGGGTCGCGGTTCACAGCATCTTCCTCGAAACGGATGCTAGGCTGCTGCGGGCGGCGAGAAAGTTCGTTGTCATGTGGATAACGGGTCTCTGCGCCTCACTGAAATCCGTTAAATCGTTCGTAGGTCACGTCGTGGTAGTAGGGTCGGTGCCCTTCTTGTCGCGGCCTGACAGAAGTCACAGAACCTCGGGGGTAAAAACGCGGCTGCTCTCGTTGTGACCGAGCGTCATAAGTAGCGCCTGTGTCGTAGAGACGTGCTGCTGTCGGGGCGCGAGTTCATAATCCTCGGTGCCCCTCGCCGCAGGATACGGGGCGATGGATGCCACGTTTGACTCGAAATCTGGTGGTAGGCAGAAGCTGTGAGTGCCTGAATGTGTCGCTTGTGCATGCAGGCTGAGCTCTTCGCGAACTATTTGTCTGATCGTTGATGCAAGATCGAGGGGCTGGTTGCTGTCCACGCTTGCAACTGTTGTCACATTGGCTAGCCTGCCAAACTTCGGCGTGATGCGCCTCGTTTTCAGCTGCTCGAACGTACGCTAGTGCCGAATGATGTCAGTGATGGAAGCCAGGTTGTCCTTTGCGATGAGGAAATTATAGACGTCTTCGGCAATTCCTTTCAGGGGGTGCCCGACTTTATCTTCCTCAGACATTCCAGAGTCCACCATCCTACACAGTTGAATTACCGCCTCAATATAGGTCGTGCAGGTTTCGCCTGGCACTTGCGCACGTTGCAGTAGTGTTTGTTCCGCCCTTTTCCTTTTCGTCGCGGAGTCGCCGAATCTCTCTTTGATTTCGGAAACAAATCTTCCCAACGTTGTGAACGTTTCCTCGTTACTGTCGAACCACAGCAACGCAGTATCTGTTAGAAAGAACACTACGTTCGAAAGCTGAGAAGTGCTGTTCCACTTGTTGGCGGCACTCACCCGGTGATAATGGATGAGCCATTCCTCGACGTCTTCATCCGATCTTCCGGCGAAGGGACGCGCATCTCTCAGTTGCAGAACGCAACTTGTCCGCGCACCTGTTGGAATGGGCCGTTGTTCGTCTGCGTCGTGGGACACATTCAACTCCGGTAGATATGGTGGGAGTCCAGCAATGCGACGGCTCCGTCGAAGAAGTTCGGGTTCAGCCTCCGTCTTCGGGTGTCGATTACCCCTGCACCTTCCACCACAACTGTTACGAAGAGTTGCGAACAAATGGTTTTATTTACAGGCGATGGATGATGATCGTAGCTTGATAGTAGCGCAGCTCGGCCTCTCCAACTCTTCGTCCTCTTCGTCTTCCCTTATTTTCTCTTGTCCGTGCCTTTCGTATCTGTTACAATATGATACGTTTATTGGGTGCGCGAATAGTTACTCAAACACGGCTGAATCGGGTGATGCCATTCAGTTGAACAGGTTTTCATCCCGGCCTCACCAGGGGAACGGCAGAATGGCCGGATATTCGCGGTCTGTATACGCAACGGTACGTAAAGTGATCAGCAATTGAAGCACAATACTCTGAGAAGATGGCCACCGCCACCTTTTTTGTCAACTGCAAATGGTGGGGACACCGAGCTGATGCATCGTTGTACACGGCGAAAGTAAGACTTTCTGCTCAAGTGCGACTGCGTTTGGTACGTCAGTGATCACTTAGCGTATTACAGGTTGCGAAAAAAAAAGAAGGAAATTAAAGAGCCATTCTACCCATTGAAGGTGATTTACCTGCCAAGCTGTAATGGTGGTATAAATTATGTTGCTAAAATGTTTTGCTGGTATGCAAGTCATCAGGCATACGAATCACACGTGGCCTTCTCAGAGCAAAGGGTGAAGCGAAATGGTACCAATATTCTCCTTGATCATCTTGTCAGGCGCACACTACGTCACGCACTACGTCATGCATACACAGGGCTACCGCCAAAGGCCTTTTACGGAACCGCTCTAAACACTCAGGTGCTGTTGAAACAGCTGCAACGGAGTGCCGTTTACACGCAGGTGGCCGTGAAACGGAGCCTCGACAGAATCGGCGATATGCATTGACCGGGGTGCAGTCCAAAGGGGTGAACGAAGCAAAACACGTTTCTTTGTAATTTGCGATTTATTTATTTTATTTTATTTATTTCACAATAACCCTAAAGGACCTCTAGGGAGGGCACAACATAGGGCAAAGGTTACATTGGTGAGGCAAAGAACAGTGCGTAAGTGTAAATACAACAGAAAAAAAAAATACTGGGACAAGATTACTTACAGTGCATCAACATATAAACAGTATATTTTTAGTTAATTAGCAGAACGCAACTTGGAAATACAAGAGTCTTATTCTAGCGGATGAAAATGGGGCTGTCCGTTTCTCTCCACTAGAAGCCCATGCATCTACAGCAGACGGGCATTCCACAGTATTTACATCTTTCTCAACTATGTAATTATGAAAAGTAAATGAAATTCGGCGTAGTGTTAAAGTCGTATTAGCGACTAATTGTTATATGGTTTGTTTTGGGATTGTTTTCATGGAACAAGAATGACGACGGTTTTCTGTAGCCGTACTTCCTTCGTGCATGCCCATGCAGGAGACGATAATTCTGTAACGTTTACAACTTCGCTGGGAACTAACTGCTTACGACAGGTAAATGAAACTCGGCGTAATGGTAGAGTCGTTTTAGCGGCCAATTTAGGTGTAATTGTTACAAAGATACCTACATTAGGTTTAGAGCTAGACCGCATTAACGAGAAAGTTGGCTTAGGCGCAAAGAAATTTCTGTTCGCCGCCATGGTTTTTCCGATTGGTAGCCACAGACAGCTTCGCTGTAAAAAGTGGTGGCAGCCGCGCAGTCTTAGTATCGAGTTTCAATAGCTCAGCACTGTACATTTACGACGTTGCTTTGATTTTGTCTAGTTGCAAAATAATAAAAATGGCTGTGGCTTAGCTAATGTTAAGCCCAGGATGCGAAGCATACTAGCCTTTATTTTAGTTGTTATGCGTTGCATATTGCAATCACTCAGTTCAGCCCTCGGGCGCGGCCGGGTAGCCACCATTTAACCACGTGACGTGACGTCACGACAGCCGGAGGAAAAGCTGGGTCCCAACTCGCACGGTCGCACGCGGCCGCAGCCACCACCTGACTCCCGCTCCTCCCGCTAGGGGCGCTGCGCCGGCGCGTGACGTCACAGTCACGCACCGGCGACGCGTGACCCGACAGATGGTCACCTTCCGGCGAGCGCACGACCTCAGACCCGGCTATGTAGCTACGCGGCCGCAAGCGAGCGCACGAGTTGAGCCTCCGCTTTTGCAGCTGTTATGACGTCATATGGTAGCTATGTGGCCGCGCGCGGCGCAGCAAGGAAGAGCGTGGTTGTGCGGCTAGTATGCTTCGCATAAAAGGAATCGCTTAGACGCAAGCGGTCAGACGTACCGTGTTTCATGCGAATTACGTGGTTTCGCCTCCGCAGGTGTAACGGCGCCGGAGCTTAGGCTCCGTTACAGATTATAGTCGTGATTTTGCCGTGCTCTCAGTGGCTAGACTTTTAAATGCGTAGCTTTGCGAACCTCGGCGAGTTTTTGCGACCGTTAGAGCTGCGTGATAGTGGCTATTCTGTGGACAAATAGGCCAATCAATCCAGTTTGCACCAGCTTGCCCCACCACCAGACGGTGCGCGTCCGCGGCAGTGGTAGTAGCGTCGATATGGTCTCTCTACAAAGCCTGAAGAAAGCCTTCCATGCAACTTTGTGCGGACATCCGATAAACATATACTCGTGTTTTTACTCGTTATGCACTCGCGCAAGCCTTCGCTGTTGATACGTAGATTGCAACACCTCAGACAGTGGCGATAAAGGGCCAGGAAATCACTCGGGTAACAGAATATAAATACCTTGCTATATGGATAAACGAAGGCAATAGATATATGGAAACAGAGGAAAAACAATAACAGTGAAGGGGAAGACAAACGCAGCTATAATGAAGCACAGAGCACTATCGGGATACAATAGGTACGAGGTGCTCCGAGGTATGTGGAAAGGTGTAATGGTTCCAGCACTTACTTTTGGAAATGCGGTTGTTTGCTTTAAACCATGACTACAATCAGACTAGATTACAACCAAAGGTCAGTGGATCGCCTCGCATTGGGCGCTCACGGGAAGACTACAAATGAAGCTGGGCAGGGTGATATGGGTTGGACTAGTTTGGGAGCGTCAACGACGAAACAAGAAGCTCGTCAAACGCATCGCGCTCCTCAACAAACAGATCGCTGAATACGCAACCAAGCTGTGCCGCGAGAACTGGATGAGTATGTGCGACGGGCTGCAGGGAAAGCTGTCGGCGCGCAAGACCTGGTGCCTGCTCAGACACCTGATCGACCCGTTGAGCAGCAAGACCGCAACCAACCGCAACCTCACCAAAGTTCTGAACGTTTACGATGGCAACGGCCAAAGGCTCATTGAAGACCTCACGGCGATCTACCTCAAGACGGAGAGAGGGCGATTTCCGATACCGCAGGAGTACGGGGGACCGGAAAATCCGGCATTGGATGAACCGTTCACCGTCACGGAGTTATTAACAGCCATAGACGAGAGTAATAAGGCGAGCGCACCCGGAACGGACGCCATTACATACAAGCTGCTCAATAACATGACTGATGCGGCGGCACGCGGGCTCCTGGGTCACATCAACAGAACCTGGGAAAGCTCGAAGTAGCCCGCAGAATGGAAAGAGGCCGAGGTACGCTTCATACCTAAACCCGGCAAACCTCTGACCATCGAGAACATGCGCCCCATCTCGCTCACGTCCTGTGTGGGCGAGGTCATGGAACGCATGGTTCTCAGAAGACTTCAAGCACACCTGGACGGGACAAACCAGATGCCGGCGACCATGTATGGATTCCGCCAGCACCTGAGCACCCAAGACGTCTTGATCCAATTACACGAACTGGTGATTAAAAGAGCAACGAGGCACGCGCCCCGGGGTATACTGGCTTTGGACCTCAAAGGGGCCTTCGACAACGTGTCCCACGCCAGCGTGCTCGAGAACCTGCGCAAGACGGGGTGTGGCCGCAAGACCTACGGCTATATCAAAGATTTCCTAACCAATAGAACAGCAACTATCCGGATAGGAAATGAACGGTCAGAGCCTGTGGAGCTCGGAGACAGGGGTACCCCACAGGGGTCTGTCCTGTCGCCTCTGCTTTTCAACCTAGCACTCCTGCCCCTGCCCGAACTACTCAATAAGATCGAGGGCGTGGACCACGCGTTCTATGCGACGATATAACGGTGTGGACGAACCGCACGGGTTCCGATGCCTGGGCGGAGGAAGCCCTACAGAGAGCGGCAACGACCGTCCACGAGTATGCCACGACCTGTGGCCTGAGCTGCGCTCCACAGAAATCGGAGCTGCTCATGGTACAGCCCGAAAGACCAAAGAAAGAGCCGCCGCCGAACATAATCATCACCATCGACGGCACAGAGATCAAACCAAAGCAGCAGATCCGGATACTGGGCCTGCTGTTGCGCAGAGATGGCAAGGCGCACGCAGCCGTCAACAAAATCAAGACCACATCCGAGCAAGTCCTGAGCATGATCCGGAAAGTCACCAACCGGAACAGAGGAATCAAAGAAGACGCACTGCGCCTGGTGCAGGCATTCGTCGTGTCACGCGTAACGTACTCCGCCCCGTACCTCCAGCTTGCGAAGGTGAACCGCGAAACGCTGAACATGACGACAAAGAAAGCAGTAAAACTCGCCATGGGCATCCCAGTCTACTCGCCAACGCAGAAGCTGCTGGAAATGGGTGCCCACAGCACGGTGGAAGAGCTGGTGGAAGCACACCTATTCCACCAGAGGGTAAGGCTGAGCCGGACAGAGCATGGTCGGGCTGTCCTATATACGCAAGATACGATGGCAAATTGAACAGCTACCGACAACGGGGGCGCTCCCCACAACGTGTAGAGACATTATTAAGACCAAGCCCCTCCCCCGGAACATGCAGCCGGGGAGGAACAACGAGAGACGCTCTGCGCGAGCCAAGGCACTGGCTCGACAGCTGGAAGAGGACCCCGAGGTCCTCTACGCGGACGCCTCACTTCCCAAGCACGGAACCAGAGCAACGGGGGTCGTCACCACCATCGATAAACTGGTCACAGGCGCGTCGATACGGACGACGAATACAGCCGAAGCAGAAGTGGCCATGGCCCTCGCACTCGCACGGTTAACCAGGAGTGAGGACCGTTGTCACAGACTCCCAGACCGCCTACGCAAGCTACCGCAAGGGGAACATCTCTTCCGTGGCACTAGCGATCCTCAACAAGTGGAAATCACCGGGGCGGGCCGTTGAGCTCGTGTGGGTCCTGGCTCACTCACAAGTGGAAGGCAACGCACTCGCCGACCACTATGCCCGAGAACTGTCGATCCGGGCCGAGGACGAGCCAGGGCTACCGCACTCCGTGACAAGTTACAAAGAAATCACGCAAATGTACAGAAGTGGCAGATGTAGGCTTCCCCATCCGCATCCGCAACTCAACCGAATTCAGCAAACGATCGTGCGACGCACGCATGCGGGGTCGCTAGCGCATCCCGTGCTCTTGCATAAGATGTTCCCAACAGAGCATGACACTTCATGCCCTTTTTGCCGACGGTCAAAAGGCACTCTAGCACACATCCTTGCAGAGTGCACTAAGCTCAAGAAACCCCCACCATCCCTACCCGCCACACTCCCCAGCCCCAACCCCCCCGAGCGATGGGCGACCTTGTTGTCCAGCCCCGACCTACCGACCCAGCTCGCGCTGGCGGCTAGGGGCCAGGAACTGCTGGACGCATATGGGACCTGAGAAGAAGGTTCCACCCCATCTGGTGCCAGTGCGCACCAACCGTCACTAAGGGCTCCGTACAAAAGTTGATTCTCTCTCTCTCGCAGTAAAACTGAGTATGAAGAACGACTGAGGACTATGGAAGAAAGGAAATAGGCTCGGGAAGTACTGAGGTATCTGTGCAGGAAAAATATTTATTCACAGTGGAGGAAAAGAACTAGGAAGCTTACCAGCAAGTATGCAGCCTGTAGGGTGGGTAACACAGTAACAAAGAACGTCAAGCGGAAAATCAGAGATACTGAAATAATCTCATGGGTGGCGGCAATGGAAAAGAAACCTGCCATGAGTCACTACTTACGACGAAAAAACGAAACCAGGAAAGAAACAATTTATGCTAATTCAAAGACAACCTCATTACTTTTCGAAGCGAGATCGGGATACCTTAGAACACGCACCTATAAAGCGAGATAAAAGAAGGAGGAAGAAGCATGTGCTTGCTGCGGTAAAGCTAGGGAAACTATGGAGCACGCTTTGATGGAATGTGAAGACGCCTACCGAGCGGTCAATTGAGCCACTGGCCCCCTTGAAGCCCATGAGTTCAGCGAAAGCTGTGCGAAAGTAAACATGACCGCATTAGGGATTTGTAAGAGGCGATTGGAGGATTTGTGGAAGAAAACTAGGGACACGGGAAAAAATGGAGACGTGCAAAAGAACAGTTCGCAAATGCGGATTAGAAAATTTGGTTGTGGGAGTTCATAGAGTTTTCTTTTTTATTGTTTTACCTGGGTAGGACATTAGGCAGTACAATAGCAAGAGCTTGGATGCACAATCCATCGCCCCGTTTCAAAGAGAACGCTCATAACATCCATCCATTCATCCATCCATCCATCCATCCATCCATACGTCCGTCCGTCCGTCCGTCCGTCCGTCCGTCCGTCCGTCCATCCGTCCGTCCATCCATCCATCCATCCATCCATCCATCCATCCATCCATCCATCCATCCATCCATCCATCCATCCATCCATCCATCCATCCATCCATCCATCCATCCATCCATCCATCCATTCGCCGCAGTGGTGGCACCGGCCATGCGAGGTAATGAAGACGGACCATGTAGCTCACCTCCTCTCATAGAGTTAGCCTCAAGGTTTTTCCGGTAAAGGATACGATTGCATCAGCTGCAGTTGCCGAAAAGCCGTAACTGTGTCGCCCGCCTCTATATCGCCCGGCAGTCACAGCTGTGCCAATCTGTGCGGCGATTGATGCGATGCCTCATTATAACGCGAAATGAAAACACGTGTAGAGCTCCGCTCTCATTTCGCATTATGGAGTGTCGTAGTCATCGATGATCTTTAGATACATGGCACTTCGCAACTCAGCTTCCGTCTGGTACTAGCCTCTCTTTGTTACGCATCGATGGCGAACACAGGCGCAGCGGCGCGTTCACATTCGCCATCGACGCCGGCCTTACACACGCAAGTTTTAGATTTAGATTAAACGCGATTCCCTTCATATATATCTTCAGTGTTCTTGCACGTGCGCATTCACATAATCAACGTTCCTCTTTTTTCATCCCCCTCTCCCAGTGGCTATATAATCAGTCACCTTTGACTTCAATAAATAGTTGCAAGTAGTGCCTTGTCCTGTCTTTGTTCCACCCTAGTGTGTTGACACTATTGGCACTACATCTATTAAAAGCTATGCACCAACTAGCCCCACAACGTGTTTTATTATGTACTATATATACTACGTGATGCCACGGATGTGACGAGCTGTGTACAAGCAGCGACCTTTCTCAAGAGCAGAGACAAGAAAATTAGTTTACCGGTACGTCACGCCGTGAAAACTGCAGTGCGAAAACATGGGAAGCCCCATGGGGGCCTTCATCACGGCGTCTGTTTTACATGTCAGTAATCTCACTGCTGCCATTGGTGGCGTTGTTTGCTAGCGCACCGCTTAAGTCTTACGGCGGCCGTTCGGTACCTATAATAGACACAGGATGGCGTAAGTTGCAAGCAATGCACTTCGTAGGGTGCAGAGAAAAACATAAGAACTTCGGCAAACGTTGTGGCAGAGTTGAAAGTTTCGAAAATGTTTTTTTTAAAATGAAGCTTGTGTCCTCTAGTTGGTCGGAATTTTCCGTGTCCGTGTCCCGCAGCAAAAATGTCGAGTGACCGCAGCGGCCTTTTGCGGTCAGGAACAATGGCTATAGTACCGCAGTAAAGCACAGGCTTCAAGCACTCAGCAAACTGGAGCGAACAGTGCATATATTCTTTGGGATCACGTGTACACCGTACAGAACCGCAGGCTTTTCAAAAAGCAACAAGCGCAAAACAATCACCCGAACCATATAGTCAATGAAAATGTGCTCTTAATAACAATGCGAAGCACGCAGTGCTCCCCGCATACGTTTCCCAGTGAAGATTACTGTTGCGCAGGTGGGAGCGCAGACTGCAGCTGGCGACGTGGGGAGTGTCGTTCCTGGCCATTCGTAGACAAAGGAGCCGGCCTAGAAACTGATGTCAGTGTTTTTGCAGCACCGCTATGGCCGGCGGCGTGCAGTGAATATTACCTTTACTCCAATTACTCTAGGTTACCATTACTATAATTACTCTAATGCAATAAAGCATTGCATACCCATCTGAGGGGTGGTTTTCACAGATTCCCTATAGATATACATTTTGCAAGACCAAGATGCCGTGTCAATTCTTTTTTTCTTTTTGCTAATAAGTGCTAAGGTTGTCCATGGTATATATTTAGAATTAATGCTAATGACCCGCAGTCTTGCGGCAGTATTCTCACAGTTGCAGCCACAATTTTCTTTGGGAGAAGGCCGAAATCTTGTGCCTGGAAAACCTGTCAAAGCGCTACTTATTGACTGAGTGCTTCTACATCTTTCTTTCCTAGAAAATGTTTTGTCCCGCTAAAGTAAGGTAGGTTTCGTTCTTTTCGGCACTCAAGAAGCGAAACATAATTTTTTTATCAAAAATAACAACGGCTCATCACATGACTGGCCCTATTTTTGTGAACAACCGCGAGTTACAACGACATGCACATCTGCACGTAAATCTGTCAAACAGCATTATTTCAACATGAGCGCTTTTAGATAATCGATGAATTCAATTTCCGTAGAGTTTGCAGAAACCTAAATTTTTATGGCTACATAAGCACTCTAGATTTCATATTTTTTTATGTTGTAAAAAATATTCGCTGGGACATTTTCTACAAATGAGAAGCCTATGACACTATAAGGGCAGCGGATACTGGCTATATTATGTCCATTGTACGAAGTGGGAGCGGGAGACTTTCTGACAGATTTTTTTAACGCAAGTTTGCAGGAACGGGCTGCTCCTGTCGATCCTTATGGACCCTGCTGCGCAGCGCATGTCTACCAAAGGACGACGATGCAGGATATTTGGCCAGGAAAATTAATAGCAACTTTTATCAAATCAATCAAGCCTCTTATGTGCCCTTGCCTATAGGTCTTGAGGGCTAGTTTATTACAGTCACTGACGGGAGATGACCTCGTTTTATCTTCCTGAGCGAGACGGGAAGGGCGAAACAGTCACCTTGTTTATCTCTTCCGAATGCTTCTACTACTACCTACTCAAGAGGCCTTGTTCGTTCACCCTGACACATTGAAGGTGTTGGCCTTGCAAGCAGTGATCGATGCAATAAAACTACGTAGCATGGTCTCTGCTATTTTCTTTTTGTCTATTTTTTCATATACGCATGTATATCATTCAACGAAAAAAAAAACAATAAAGGTGCACATTCCTCAATAATTTTCAACAAAAGTTACTATTATTCGAAGGATTGATTCCACTTTCTTTCACATATTTGAACACCAAATAACATCTTTTACAGAAACAGAAATTGTAATTCTACGCGACGAGAAAGGGGAAAAATAGCCATATTGTAATGCTTATTTATATCTCAACACCCTTAACTGGTTATGCTACTCTTCACAAACACTCCCTAGCACTAATCCCGTCAATACGGCATAACAACTGCTTTCAATACCTTTATTTTACAAGAACAAGAGTCGATTGAAATAAACTTCTGTGGAAGTCTTTACCCAAAATTTTTTATCCCATTTACAGGCGCACGTGCATTCATGACTCAACCGCACATAGCTTATTTGCTGCTTTTTTCATGCGTTCTGTCCTCTTGCGAAGTTGAATTCAAGCGTCGGCATGATTTCTTGAACTGTGTGTTTGTATGAACGTTCTTGTATGTTCCCACCCTGCTAATATCATGTAAAACATCGCAGTATCTATAAATAAAATCAAATAAACAAATAAATTGTAATGAAGTACGAATTACACAATATGATTAAAACCACAATATGTACATTGGGAGAATACTTGTAGATCGTTCAGGTTCGTGCATGTTTTCGTCAAAGAAACGTTTCATCGCATACAACTGATTACTTTTGAGCGAGTGTGCAAAAGAGTCCGCCCGTCACCCCTGTTTAATATACACGAAAGACGTGTACAACAGGTGGTGTCGAAATCTCCGCCACAGAAACGGCTGCCAGCAAGCCATAGAATCAAGTTTAAGAGGTTATGCGTTCGCTGACTGCAGGCTTCGGAAACAACTGGAGCAGCGGAAACACGTCACAGAAGAGAAGTTCGTGTGCCCTACGATAAATCATCAGCGCGACAGCGAAACGACACACAAGGGAGTTAGAAAAGCGTGCCACGATTGCACGTATCTTTATCGCATGTAATTGCATCGTGCAACTTATGGAAAAAATTAAAAAAACAATTAGGGGGGATCGTCAACTAGTAATTTTGGAGCCTAGTCATAATACATGTGAAAGAAATGTAGGATCTTGTCATGTGTTAGGCAGGTGGTCACTTCTGCCGCCTTGTTTTGGTTCCCTCAGCTGTGGCAGTTTCGTATCGTCTCTTCTAATGTGGGAAGGTGGCGAGATGAAAATTAGCAAGCCAATATGCGCCGCAGTTGATGTTGCGCTGGGGCTCGCTATATAAACCTCAAGTATGCGTGCGTGGAAATCCTAGGCCACGCTCGTATGTCCCGCAGCTGTTTAGAAGTGAGGATGCTGGCGATTCGTTTAATCGTTGCGGTAAGTAAAAGTTACGCCTTGAAAATTTTATGGTCGTGCAACATGTGGCCTAGCCTTTGTCGATGCTTCAAGCCAGTCGACTTGAAGTAAAGCGTGACCCACGTGGCTCCAGATTGACAAAAACTGGCCAGCCCTTCCCCTATGCTTGTGAGTGTGACAGTAGACAACACTAAATGTTAGCATGAACTGAAAAAAAGCATCCCTAAACCGGCAATCATGAAAGTCGACTTGGTAATAGGCAACGGCGAGATGGAGCGTGAACAAAAGTGAGCGTGGTTTAAGAGCAGGTGGACTTGTCAGGGCTAGCTGTTTGACGTCATGCCTCCTCTTAGCATTTTATTTTTCATTCTCAATGGAACGATCAGTGTTCGATGGAGACTTCAGAGGAAGCAATGTGACTTATAAGAACTCACAAACAGGAGAAATAAAAAACGTACTATTCTTCCTTCTTCATTGTACAGCACAAGTTCACAAAGAATACAAGAACCCTTTCTGTGTAAATCACCAGAAGTGTTTGTTACAATATGCTATGTTTTATTTCGCTCATAGGCAGCTGAACCAACCGTTCTATGAGCTATCGCAGCTGTTCTTTCTTCATAAGAAAAAAATTGTCTGCCTCCCTTTTGGAGAGAAATGAACATTGAACAAAATATTGCAACTTCTCAGGATGATACAATGCCTTTCCTACATGGCGGGCATGGATAGCGGGGTACTTTTTTCAGAAAAGCCGGCACTGGCACAAAAACATTATTTGCCCCTGATATTCCCTTGGTTGCGCAATATAACTTTGATGTACTCAGTCTTGCTACTCTTTAATAAAGTTCAATGCCTCATTAACCACTGACATAACGTCACTGTTTCAGACGTTTTCTAATGTTTCACACTTCTTATTGAGAAACTTCAAACTAGATTTACTTTCGTGTGCTCCGTGGTACCTGAAGGCATTGTCAGTGAATTTTATGTGCCGTGTTGATGCGCTGAAAGCTGAATTGCTGGCTATCGTTACTGAACAAGAAATGATGCCAATGAAGTTATCTATCAATAACAAGCGAGTTCATATTGACAACAAGAATAAAGCGAAATGTGTAACGTACAATTGGACTCCTGAAGTGATAATTACAACGCAACAAAAAAAATACGACATAGCATTTGTGAAAAATTCTTGTCTCCTGCATGCTTGGATAGCCGTTACGTTATACAAATACGTTATTTCACCTGAGCTCCTTACGAGACTACGGAACAGCTTATTATATCGTCGTCGTTGCAAGAAATATTACCCAATACACAGCAAGTACTGTGCGGTTTTTGCCATGAGGCAGGAGACCAGTTACTTACCTTAAAGTAAAGACCCTGTCGCCTAATATCACAAACTGCCTATGCATTTACAAGACAGCCTGGTGCCGTCCTTAAAGGTGTCGCATTGGTCGCCTCACTGCAATATGGCTGCATGGCACAAAATATCTTCTTCCGTACTTCATCAACTGCACTTCCCCTTATTAAACAAGGACGCGCCCTTAGGCCTGTGCTGTCGGATCCCTCGAAGCACCAGGGGCTTCTGCCCACAAAGTCTTGTGTCTCAGCCCTTGTCCACTCCTCATATCAACATTAAACATAATTGTTCGCGGTGCGGGTGCACCATTGCCTGTGGAAGCACATGACCCTGATGGCAGGCTCTCGTGACGTAGCCAGTCCCTTGTTGTATGCCCGAAGCAGCAAAGCATTTTCGAATGCTGAAATAACCGCATGAAAAGTGTTTAACTAGTTCTAACACTTTCCCAAAATTGAGGCTTTAAAAATCAAAAAATCCTAGGCCACCAAAGCACTTCTAATGAGTTGTGAATGTGCAAGCATTATTGTCCATTTAAATGCGGTTGAGCACTCCTCTGAACGAGGTAATACCAAAGGGATCCAATAGTGAGCTATCACCATGCAGCGGCGTGCTCACCGCCTCAAACGCCGATGAAAAAGTCTGTTCGCCTGGATCTAGAGCGGATAATAGAACACGTTGCCACTCCCGAGTAGCTGTGGCAGCTTGGCTGGTCGATATAAATAAATCGTGGCGACGGTGTCTTTCTCTTCGTGCCGCTTCCAACAAATTGATGACCCGGACGACCGAGCCCAGCGATGTCAGCGTGAGTGTACCGACTCTATCAAGGCGTGAGTGACGTGGGCTCAAGCGGTCAGACATACACATAATTCTTGTAGGTTGTTCGTATTCTCTACATCGACATGCTTGGCATTGTGCAGCTGGGCAGTCACTTTCATCTTAATTATGCTCCAGGCTCCCGATGCGTTCGAAGCTTCGGCTGCCACCCCTCGGCCCCGACTTCTACTTGCTGACTGCAGGACTTGCTGACTGCAGGAGGACTTGCTGCAAGCCGTCCTTACCCACTACGTTACTTCGAGTGCTCAGTGACAACAGCTCTCGGCATTTGAACCGTCACCTCATTCCGCACCTAGTCGTACCAAGTCGCACGCGTGTGCCCATACCGATGGCCCAGACGTGCCGGCCCCATCAACAACCCTCTATTCAGTTCGTGAGCCTCCTCCTCAGCTCGACACTTACCAAATAACTGAATAGGCCAAACGTAAATGCTTTCGGCTATTCTAGAGCCCGCAGCTCTCCTTCCTTGGTTTTCCCACAATCAGTTCGCTTTCCATTCGAGGGCTCCTCTCTCATGACCAATTCAGAGGCTCTTCCACCGGCTGCAATAGGCACAAGCTACAAGACTCCACCGGCACAACCTTCTCGATGTCTTCAGCGACCACTGCAACCCTCATGCTATCGGCATTCGACATTTCATCGCTGGCCTTCCTATAATCAGTGCTCACAATTTCCGTGGATGCCTGGCCTACCGAAGTTTTGCAGAAGCCAGCTCTGCCATCTGGTTTCTTCAGCACGAGGATCACTTCTACGCCAACAACGTGAATGACCAACACTTGCGCTAACTCCACGCATGTCGTGAACTCCCAGACGGCCCTCTTTCGGTGCTATAACTTCGACAGCCCAGGGCATCTACCAGAATCGGCGCCTCGACTTTATTTCGCACTATGGCATCAATGTGCCTACGCCTCGCTCACAACCTTATGTCTTATCACCGCCTCCCACAACCGCATCCCGCCGGCTTTCGCAGATGCCCGGAGCAGCCGACTGTCGCAGCAGCGAAAGTGCGTCTGGCAGCTGATGACTTGCGTGATGGTAACGCAAGCGCTGGTCTCTGAGCTTTGTAGAAATATTGCGGCACAACCCATCTCACCATAGCTGTCAATGGTAGTGCATTAGTTTTGAATAAATATAGCGACACACCATATTGCCACCGTAGAAACGAGATATCTATGCGGCAAGCACTGAGGCGGGACTGCGCTTTCGCGCTCCCGTAAGAACACTCGGGGCTAACAAGAGCCGCCGCCACGAACCCTGCGCGTGGCTTAAGAAACACATGACGTGTTGGTGCGTCCGAACGCTCAGAAACTAGCCAAGTGGCAACAGGACTCCTGGCGCTTCTCTTCTAGACATGCTGAGCCATCTGGTGGCACTCCGGTGAAGCCTGCGCGTGGCCTCTGAAACAAGAAACGTGGCGTGCCCATGCTTGTGAACGCTGAGAATTATTCTTTCAATTACTGCAAACTCAGTGGCACATGCTCTAGAACAGAATTTGGCGATAGGTTCACTGAAAGCGTCACATATTTAGTGTATTTGTTGCGCAGCCTGCTAATTGGTCGGGTTACTTTCATTGAGGAACTGATGTGCCATGCGTCTGATTCCGCGAAGCAACTGATACATTTAGGGATCTTTTTGGCCATTCTAGGGCGGCACAGTCCCTGTGCCACATACATAGTTGCTCAATACGGCGTCAAACACATTGATTTGAGAGCACGCATGCCTGCTGGCAGATGCCCAGTAACCCACATAAGCATCAAAGAGGCTCCCTGGAGACAAGCGCAAACATTTTTCTTCTAACAGTGGTACCTGCCCAATCCTGCGTCTCCAGGTGCTTTGGAGAGTGGCAGGTGCATACACGCTGTCACATAGTGACTACTAGAACAGAATTCGGTAGTTTCATCTCTCTCTGGCTTCATCCGCAATCGTCTACAGCGGCTCCGGACGGACGGACGGATGGACAGATGGATGGACGGACGGATGGATGGATGGACGGATGGATGGATGGATGGATGGATGGATGGATGGATGGATGGATGGATGGATGGATGGATGGATGGATGGATGGATGGATGGATGGATGGATGGATGGATGGATGGATGGATGGATGGATGGATGGATGGATGGATGGATGGATGGATAACCTCGCAGATTACGTGAAGTACCCTTGGAAAGTTGAGGCAATAAATGCGTCTTTCAACGTGTAAGAACCAGACTGCCGTGTTGCTCCTTATCACATCTATCTTGTGTACACACGGAGCTTTGGGAACGTCTGCGGTGGTCTCCTGAGGAGCCGCTGTCCTGAAGCCTTTCGGTTCTCTGTGCTGTCGAGAAGACAAATTGCACCTCGTGCACCCTGGGACACAGCCTCCGGAATGGTTGCGAAAGCAGTCACCCGATACGAAAGGCTGCAAGCCGGCCACAGTGCTCAAGTAAGGAAGATCGGGGGCCGTGAACTAGTGAATAGCGCTTGATGTTGCCAGCTTTTGTCGTTTAAATAGCAGGCGCCCTGATTTGTACCAACTCGGGTTCCCACTAACGTGCCACAGAGAGGTTGGAGATCTGGCTCGGGTGTTGATGACAAGCAGCGCAGTCCCGCCTCAGTGCTTGCCGCATAGATATCTCGTTTCTACGGTGGCAATATGGTGTGTCGCTATATTTATTCAAAACTAACGCACTACCATTGACAGCTATGGTGAGATGGATTGTGCCGCAATATTTCTACAAAGCTCAGAGACCAGCGCTTGCGTTACCATCACGCAAGTCATCAGCTGCCAGACGCACTTTCGCTGCTGCGACAGTCGGCTGCTCCGGGCATCTGCGAAAGCCGGCGGGATGCGGTTGTGGGAGGCGGTGATAAGACATAAGGTTGTGAGCGAGGCGTAGGCACATTGATGCCATAGTGCGAAATAAAGTCGAGGCGCCGATTCTGGTAGATGCCCTGGGCTGTCGAAGTTATAGCACCGAAAGAGGGCCGTCTGGGAGTTCACGACATGCGTGGAGTTAGCGCAAGTGTTGGTCATTCACGTTGTTGGCGTAGAAGTGATCCTCGTGCTGAAGAAACCAGATGGCAGAGCTGGCTTCTGCAAAACTTCGGTAGGCCAGGCATCCACGGAAATTGTGAGCACTGATTATAGGAAGGCCAGCGATGAAATGTCGAATGCCGATAGCATGAGGGTTGCAGTGGTCGCTGAAGACATCGAGAAGGTTGTGCCGGTGGAGTCTTGTAGCTTGTGCCTATTGCAGCCGGTGGAAGAGCCTCTGAATTGGTCAGAGGCTCTTCCACCGCGAGAGGACGCTGAAGGTGTGGATCGCGAATAAGCGGCATGAGGCAAAATTTCACGTGGTAAAGCTCAGACCTTGCCGGGAGGATGAACGCGTGAGCCTGACGAAGGGTTGTGCACGCTGACGGCGCACCGCAAGTCCACAAACGTCCCGAATAATCGATGAAACGTCACAGCACGAGGAACTGGCCAGCTTAGAGAATTTGATAAAGATACTATTACAGCGATGCCACACCATTCAGTGATTTATGTCTATGGGGTAATTTCTGAAGAAGGATTTGTAGAACTGAAGGAAACTGAACTACTGGAAGGAATAAGAGGCCGGAATGTAACCAGTGTTAACGAGTAATTACTATGAGCTGAGAATCACAGCTGAGAATGTGTTGACATCGCTTTTAGGAATCTACCTGAAACGATTGAAACAGGACACTGTAAAATCTGCGTGCGCCAGTGCATTACAAATCCCCCTGGTTGTCATAAAGGAGGAGGGTAGAAAGGTATATGGCTGGCATGTTAACCTAAAATACGTCTGGTTGGCTACCCTGCACTGGGGGATGGGGAAGGGGAACAGAAAGAACTGACAGTCAGTCAGTTTTTATGTGCAGGAAAATCACATCATACTGAGGGTGTCAGAGCGAAAGGCACGGCTGCCTTTAGCTCTGCCCCAGTAACAAATGGAGCAGTCTACGGCAGTACAGCAGAGCTGGTACAAAAAGGAGAAGCGGCGTTACAACTAGTACATACATCCTACATACAAATACATCCTACATCATACATTCATTATACATCCTATACAATATGGCTGTACTTAAGCACTATGAAAAGTTATTTTTAAAATCACATAGAAGATTCGCTGATATCCCAAAAACACGTAAAAGGAAGTCAACAACTGAAACAGAACTTTACATTTATCTTTGTTACTTAACAATTTTAAAAGAAAACAAGATTGCCAGCAGTTTACGTTTGAACATTTTTCTGGGTAGGCAGAAAGAGGAGATTAGGTCACGTGAGGGGGAGGAGGTTGAATGAAAGACGCGGTGTATTCACGATACACGCGCGGATTGCCCCACGCTCTCAAAGGCGTTCACACTGCCCGATCGCTCTCAGGAAACACTGAGATGCCTTCACAGCCTTCTTGGACGATGGAGAAGGGGGGCGGTCATTGAGCAGCATCTGCACCGACAACGGCCGATCTCCCAGTCGTCGCAACTCTATATAGAGTGTCTTAGAGACTGAATTGGACGACAGTGGCTGAAAAAGTGTTTGATATTCTCTTTCGTGCAAGAGACATCGCGCGCAGCATTGCTAGCCATTCCGATAAATCAATGTAGTATCAGCCTTCGTGAAGGCCACTGGCAAATGCGGTCCGTTTTTAAGAGATGACTCATGTTGATGAAGCCTGGGTGGAGGTCGGAGCTTACACGAAGGGTTCAGTTCGTGTAACCTGGTGCGCATTATATTTAGAGGGTTCGACTTCGATAAGGAGAGCTTATGTGCCGTGTGACGAAGATGTTTTGCAGTGCCTGTCCTGGAAACATCAATGGGAACGCTGTGTTCACTTTAATGTGGTTCTCGGGTAGCTTTCTCTGCGTGATCATTTGATGTTATCTCTTAATGGCCAATTAGCTGCTGTAAAATAAGTACGTCTGCTTGTTTGTTTTACATCGTGGGGAAGTTGGACCATTTCGAACGTTAGCTATTCGTAAGATCCACGCCGGAGAACTGAGTGCACACTGTCTAAGGCCAGTCTCGATCCATAAAAGATGGCTCATATAACACTACTATCTGTGTCAATCAATTGAAGTGCAGTGCGCAAAGCCGTCAGTTCTGCAGCCGTAGACGTCAAGACACGTGACGTCTTGAATCTGCAGTGTTAGTCCTCTCGTCGGTCTACGCAAAGCACCGCCACAACTGTTGGATGTATTCTATCCTTGAATACAGTTGTATGCGTGGCTACTGCCTGGACTGGACGGTGCCTAAATGATCGAGCCAGGGAGCATGAGTAAAAGTTAAAGAAAGATGAGTTGGCGCACTTACCTGCGCACTGCAATGCCTGTCGCTGTGCACCTCTTTTTGAGGAGATAAAGATTCTGGGCAGAAGCCATGACCAGACTGCATGTGAACTGATGGAGGCTTACCATATAAATAAGAAAGGCGAAGATTGTGTTAGCGATACCTCCATTAGGTTGTTTCAAGCGGAAATAGATTTTTTTGATAATTGGTTGCCACGCTAAGCTGATGTGCATTCTTGTTTGCCGCGATCTGCGCATGTTCCTTTTGCCTATATATGCCCACTGGCTGCTATGAATAAAACAGTTGAAAGTTACCGCCAAAAAAAAACCCGCCTGTGCTGTGTATGTGTTTTCTTCCTATGTCCCCGTCTTTTTTGCGGTCAATATGATTTGCAGTGGCTACTGCAATTCTCGTACAACAGGAGCTGAGTTGTTTTAGTGCAGGCCGTGGTAGATCTGACTTTGTAGCCCGTCATCAACTTCTGAGGTGTACATTAAGGCAGTACAAACACCATGGTGAAGAAAAAGGGGTGACCAAGGGTGCTGACCCCGATGTAAGTGAAGAATGATATGCACTGACAATGGCACTATATCACTTTTGAGGCCCTTTTACGTTGAGGCTGGTGAAGTGGTGTCAAGGGCCCGGGCAATAAACCAGTTGGGCGTGCGCATTGTGTCGACAGAGATATAATCCTTAGCAATGGAAATAGTTTCAGCCACTGACGCGCTGCGTGGTATTCCAAGGCATATCTCAAGAGCTTTGGTCGGAACGCCCTAAAATTGACGCTAGCTTTGCAGGTGTCGGTTAAAGCCTGTGTAAGTTTCTTTCAAGGGTTCATGAACCACCCGCTCAGATTCCGCGGATAGCATACGCTTTACGAAGATCTCATACGCTGCTGTATAGATCTCAGCCAAATATTGCAGTCGTGAGCAGTGCATGGGGCTCACCACCGAAGCGCATTCTCGCCTTTTTCTCAAACGCTCTTTTGACTAAATTTCTTCTATTTATCATTTTTGGAGCTGCTATATTTCACTAATTCACATACACGACAGCTTATATGCGTTAAGAGACAAAGCCGGCAATATCATTACTAATATGGATGAGATAGTTCTAGTGGCTGAGGAGTTCTATAGAGATTTATAAAGTACCAGTGGCACCCACGACGGTAATGGAAGGGAAAATAGCCTAAAGAAATTCGAAATCCCAAAGGTAACGCCGGAAGAAGTAAAGAAAGCCTTGGGAGATATGCAAAGGGGGAAGGGAGCTGGGGAGGATCAGGTAACAGTAGATTTGTTGAAGGATGGTGGACCGATTGTTCTAGAGAAACTGGCCACCCTGTATACGCAATGCCTCATGACCTCGAGCGTACCGGAATCTTGGAAGAACGCTAACATAATCCTAATTCATAAGAAAGGAGACGCCAAAGACTTGAAAAATTATAGACCAATCACCTTACTGTCTGTTGCCTACAAACTATATATTTACTAAGGTAATCGCAAATAGAATCAGGAACACCTTAGACTTCTGTCAAGCAAAGGACCAGGCAGGATTCCGTGAAGGCTACTCAACAATAGATCATATTCACACTATGAATCAGGTGATAGAGAAATCTGCGGAATATAACCAACCCTTATATATAGCTTTCATTGATTACGAGAAAGCGTTTGATTCTGTCGAAACCTCAGCAGTCATGGAGGCATTACGGAATCAGGGTGTAGACGAGCCGTATGTAAAAATACTGACAGATATCTATCGCAGCTCCACAGCCACCGTAGTCCTCCATAAAGCAAGCAACAAAATCCCAATAAAGAAAGGCGTCAGGCAGGGAGATACGATCTCTCCAATGCTATTCACAGCATGTTTACAGCAGGTATTCAGATACCTGGATTGGGAAGAATTGGGGATAAAAGTTAATGGAGAGTACCTTAGTAACTTGCGATTCGCTGATGATATTGCCTTGCTTAGTAACTCAGGGGACTAATTGCAATGCATGCTCACTGACCTGGAGAGGCAAAGCAGAAGAGTGGGTCTAAAAATTAATCTGCAGAAAACTAAAGTAATGTTTAACAGTCTCGGAAGAGAACAGCGATTTACAATAGGCAGCGAGGCACTGGAAGTCGTAAGGGAATACACCTTCTTGGGGCAGGTAGTGACGGCGGATCCGGATCATGAGACGGAAATAATCAGGAGAAAAAGAATGGGCTGGGGTGTGTTTGGCAGGCATTCTCACATCATGAACAGCAGGTTACCATTATCCCTCAAGAGAAAAGTATAGAATAGCTGTGTCTTACCAGTACTCACCTACGGGGCAGAAACCTGGAGGCTTACGAAAAGAGTTCTACTCAAATTGAGGACGACGCAACGAGCTATGGAAAGAAGAATGATAGGTGTAACGTTAAGGGATAAGGAAAGAGCAGATTGGGTTAGGGAACAAACGCGAGTTAATGACATCTTAGTTGAAATCAAGAAACAGAAATGGGGATGGGCAGGACATGTAATGAGGAGGGAAGATAACCGATGGTCATTAAGGGTTACGGACTGGATCCCAAGGGAAGGGAAGCGTAGCAGGGCGCGGCAGAAAGTTAGGTGGGCGGATGAGATTAAGAAGTTTGCAGCGACGGCGTGGCCACAATTAGTACATGACCGGGGTTGTTGGAGAAATATGGGAGAGGTCTTTGCCCTGCAGTGGGCGTAACCAGGCTGATGATGATGATGATGATTCTATCATCCTGAGCAATGGAAATAGTTTCAGCCACTCACGCGCTGCGTGGTATTCCAAGGCATATCCCAAGAGCTTTGGTCGGAACGCCCTAAAATTGACGCTAGTTTTGCAGGTGCCGGTTAAAGCCTGTGTAAGTTTCTTTCAAGGGTTCATGAACCACCCGCTCAGATTCCGCGGACAGCATACGCTTTACGAAGATCTCATACGCTGCTGTATAGATCTCGGCCAAATATTGCAGTCGTGAGCGGTGCATGGGGCTCACCACCGAAGCGCCTTCTCGCCTTTTTCTCGAACGCTCTTTTGACTAAATTTCTTCTATTTATCATTTTTGGAGCTGCTATATTTCACTAATTTACATACACGACAGCTTTTCCCAAATCGGCACCAAGCGGCCATCGTAATGAGCCAGCGGCACGTCAGCGATGCACTAGCGAAGAGCGCTGCGAACGGCAAAGTCAGACCACTGGCATGTGAAGCACAAAACGGGACGCAGACATTCAAACCGCGCTTCTAGTGGCTTCACACTGCAAGTTTTAAGGCCTTATCTACAGAAAAAAGCATTTGAGTGTGTTTGCTTTTGAGAAAGGTCCCCTCGTGTACGAGGCAGGCAACATTCATGGCATCAGGTAATATATAAATTAAAAGCTGATACAAATTGCGATGTATCTGTACCTCGTCGAAAGAGCTCAGTGCCGTAAGCCAAGATATTGAGCTCCAGCATATATATTCCACATACTTTTTACTGCACACATTAACATTGGAGTGAACTTAATCTTGTAAATTAATCAAGAGCACAAAAAGAAAATCCGGGACATACGTACCACTGAATATATATTTCCATTTTTGGCCGCTGGTTGTACGCCACTGGGTTTGTGCCCCAGGGCCCAATGGACAGCTGCCGCTCTTCAATGAAACTATTTTGACGTCTACTTGGGTGACTGCAAGTATCACAAGGACCTCGCACTTACACGGTGACATTCACGCAATATGGTTTTAAAACGAAAGCTTTATTACTTCAGCCAGCGAGCCATTTCGGCTCGTCGCGCCGTATGCCATATGCCGTGGCCTACGAACGACCTTGAGCCGCCATTGCCTAGCAACGCCACTGCCGCGCTCCAACAGATGGCGCCGCCGTCGAAGCCGCTGCCGTCGCCGCTTGCTCCACCAGGGGTGCTATTTTGTAGGAATGCCTTTCTTTATGGCAATGCCTTTTCGCCTGACGTCACCGATTTTGGAAATGGTGGTTGCGTAGGCACGGCGTTTTTTGGATAGTCCAATCAGAAGCTGCCTTCATTCGCCCGATGTTTCTTTCGTGTTCTCTTCTCTTTTTCCGGGGCTGTATAGCAAATTCGTCTTGTAAAACAACACTTAATAAAAGCGGACTTCCATGCTTCGTAAAGCAATTTCATTTTGTAACTTTACAACGTAAAAGCTGCCGCAGCTTGAAGAAATGCAAACGCAAGTACTCCTATTTTTGAAGTCATAGCCACATATTGGTCGGATGTGCATCCAAGCCATGCCGTTGAGCGCACGCAAAATGGCGGCCTCTGTTTACCCAACAGCTGACAGCCGCTAGCGTGTCGGTAACGCAGCGCAACTAATTGCGGCCCACAGCGGTACACTTGCATCTGAGAAGAATCTGCGCTGCTTGCAGGAGCCATGAGATACAGCAGAGTGACGTGAGTAAATATTGCTCGTGTAGTGCTTACGTTGTCGTGTGGTTTTCGGTGCATCATGTCTGACGTGTGATAATTTCTTCTTTACGAAGGGCCAACAAGAATTAACCGTAACCCACGAGGACAAACTTTGCAACATAGTGGATCGAGAACTGTCAAGGCACTCAGCACCTTTCATTAGAGCACCGCCACGACAGAAAAATAGCCTCGTCAATGTGATCGCAGCAACGGTAATACTTCCTGGGCCTGGCGCCCCTGCGCTACGGTTACGCTCCGAGAAAGAAGCTGCTACAACGGTAAAGGTGAGCAGCTTCTTTAGCTTTTCTATATTAGTGGTATAAAAAGGCAAAAAATAATCAATTCGTAGTGAGCACTTTATGCAGGCGCTTAGCTTAGACAGAATGTTTGCCTGTAAATTTCTTACTGTGTTGCGGGTCGGCTGAAATTCCCAAGTTTGAAAATCGAAAATGGCGGCAGCTAAAGGGCCCAGAGTTTCACAAGAAGGAACGGATATTCTGGTGCAGTTCATCGAGCAGCACCCATACCTGGCGAGAGCTTCTACGGAGTTCTCGCCACGTATGACTGCTGCTCGAAAGAACGAGCTATGGGAGGCGGTGGCGGCAGTGTTAAACGGACAGGGCCCAGCGGTTAAGTCAACGAGCCATTGGCGAAACCACTGGGCCAAAATGGCTCATAAGGCCAAGAAAGAAGCGGCCAGGGCCGCGAGCGAGAAGAGGTGAGCTTTCTAATGATGCTGACAGTAACGTCGTTTCACGTAGTTGTTGTCGTTGTTGTGTTTGCAGGGACACTGGAGGCGGCAGAGTAGGTGGAGTGGACGGCCGCGTCCTCGACATCCTTGGGAGGACAGGCGGCCTCCTTGTTTCCCCGCCCCAGAACTTCGCCGATAGCGACGTGCGTACATTGGGTTTAAAAAGTGTTGTTTGTGCTGCTGTAGCCTCACACATTTTCAGCAATACATTGCAATACAATATTCCAAAATCTCTTCAGCCATATTCTTTTTCGTTTTTTGTGCAAGTAACAATATAGGTTATGTACTCTGAGCAGCAACTTGTGTAAATGATGCGCATTGCACACACTGCTCGCAATGCTGAACACTGCTCTGATTGTAGGACGCAAGTTCGGAGGATGCTGCAGGGCCCTCCCGCAGTGCACCAGCAACAACTGCGTTTGTGGTGTCGGGTCCTGCAGTTGTTGCTGGGCCAAGTGGCTTTACGCGTAAGTCAGTGACCCAGCTTTTGTTGTAGCATTGTTTGCAGTTGCTGTATGACCTTGCTATGAAGTAGCCCACTGTGCTGTTACTACCTTTGTGTCCAGCATTCAGCTCTTATTCATGGAGCAGAAATGCAAGCCTACAAATGACATGATGTTGTAATTCAGATTCCTTGTGCTTCTTATAGGTTACTGTAACCAGCAATTTTCTGTGACATCTTTTGCTCCAACTATGCGACTGCCTTGTGTATCATAATTGTAGCTATGCAGCTACAATGACATTTCGAAGTGACTGGTTAGGACAATTAAGCTGTGTGGGCCGGATAACAGTGGATGAGCAGTGTTTGCTTTTGTCTTGCATGAAGAGCAACCGCCTACCCTCCAGCAGCCACCCTTCCAGCCGACCCCCCAGCCAACACCTCGAGAGCCGCAAGCACCCCCCCCCCCCGTAGGCAGTCAAGGCAGCGGGACCTCGAAGGCGCCGTCCAGATGGCTACTGCCGAATATGTTCGGCAGGGCCAGTCGGCGGAAGCCAGCGCACAGGAGGAGGCTCGCTTCCGCCGATAAATGCTGGAGCAAAACCAGCGGGTATGTGTAAGGCCACAGACGTCTATTTTTCTGCGTATGAAATTGACGAGCATATGACCTCTCCAACAATTAATCAGTAAACAAGCATAATGTATGCATACAGTGCTGCGCTGATTATATCTTGTACACATTTGCGTGGAATAATATGTGTCAATATTTACGCAATTATGTGGCAAAAAGAAAGAAGTGGCATTAGGTTCGGGGAAGCAGGTATAACCATGTATGACATCTTAATGGGATGGGACTGCACAAATTTGATGGGCCAGAAAGATATTATCAGTGTTTCAATATACAGTGACAATAGCCTGCAAATTCGGATGAATGCAACACACCAAGGCATTGTCACTGAGCTTATATAATTAAACTAATTACACATCGTATTCGCTAACAGCACCACGAGGCCCATATGGACGTCCTGCGCCAACAGCATACCGTCCATATGGAGGTCCTGCGGCAGCAACATGCTGTCCACATGGAGGGACTGCAACAGCTGAGGGAGGTGGTTGGCAGCATGCGCGACGTTCCGCAGCAGCGGCTGGCAGTGGAACGACGCTCACTGGAGACAAACCAGCGTCTCCTGCACCTGCTGCTGGCTGCACTGGCCCATGGTGGCAGCCAAGTCCCTCCCCCCTCTCAGGACCCACATATGTAAATAAGTACTAGCATAGGCAAGGAATTTTATACCATTTTTATTAGCTTAAATTTTGCTGTTGTAGTAATGGTGATATGAAGGCCGGATATTGCTAGTTAGCAAGAAATAATTGCTCGTCACCCTTTTATGCAACCACAAGTAGCATAGCCGTCGCAGCGTGATTTTTTTGCTTGAAGTCAATTGTACTTCAGCAATAAGAGCGCCCACACTATCACGCTCACCTGCACAAGTGCCAGCAAGCCTGATGGTACATTAATCTGACTGCGGCATTGCAAATATGAGGTGCCTAGTTGTTGTCATGTCAAGTTAAGCACGAAGCAACACTGCAAATGTTCTACAATTCAATCCTGTGTCATCAATGCGCCTTAATGTAGTGTCACACGGAACCTCTGAATATGCACAGCAAAAAGAAAAAGTTCTGAAAATTCCTTGCCTATGCACCTTCACCTCATTTGTAATGTGTATTTTTTTGCACATTTATGTACATATTATACATGCTTTTTTTTGGCATACAGGGCTGGAATGTCTTCTTTTCTTGTTTGTCGTTATAACATTTTGTTTCCATTTACTGATCTTTCATGGTCAATATTTTTTTTTTGTAGTGACATACAAGGCTTAATGCCTTCTTTTCTTGTTTTTCATTATTACGTTTTGTTGCCATTCACTGATATTTCCTGGTTGATATATCTTTTTTGTCGTGACATACGGGGCCTAATGTCTTCTTTTTCATGAGTACGTTTTGTTGTCGTTCAGTGTTTTTTCATGGTTTATATATTTGGTTGCCGTGACATACAGGGCTTGACGTATTCTTTTCTTGTTTTTCATTACCACGTTTTGTTGTCATTCAGTGTTCTTTCATGGTTGTGATACATTGTACGTTTACCCCTCGCGTGCAATATTTATGCAGTTTCTCTTACTCAATATCAAAGCAAGATGTTATGGCTTTTTTTTTCAGTATGGAACTCCACGACAGCATGTTCCTTTCACACGTAGTGATGTACCTACATATTTTGCAGTGATATTCTTCTGTTGATGCGTGATTTAGGCACCTGCACCTTTTTCAGGTGCAGTTTAAGCCACTTGCTATTACTGTATATTTGTGCAGCGTACAACACCTTCCTTACACGATGCCTGCCGTTACCTGTGAATCTTTCAGATGCAAGAACAATGTGATGCAATATTTTTTATTTATTTTTTTTTTATTTCAAGAAACCCCTAAAGGCCCTCACAACGAGGGTATTACATAGGGGGTGACAAAAATTCTACAAGCAACCCAGAGAAGCGTATTCAAGAAATAGGCAAAGAATAATAATTAAAAAAACAGAACAACACTCAATGAGACATAATGAAAAAAAAACGCAACGTAGTAAACAGAACACAAAAAAATGTATATATATTAAAAATCAAACACATTGTGGTAATGGAACAAAACTAGAAAAAAAGCTACTCATCACATTCATCTTTTAGAAGTTCATGAAACTTGGACGAATTCATTTCAGTTGCGATTGAAGCAGGCAGCTGGTTCCACTCAATAATTGTTGTGGGTATGAATGATTTCGCAAAAGATGAAGTGCGGCAAATGATGCGTTTGATCTTGAAAGGATGGTCACGGCGTGGAAAGACCGCCGGTGGTGATTGAAAGAAATCGTCATGAAGCAACGGATGATGGTAAATTTTGTGAAAAAGTGTTAAGCGAGCAAGTTCGCGACGATGGGAAAGGTTATCAAGACCAGCACGAGCCTTTAACAATGTGACGCTAGTGAAACGTGAGTAATCTGAAAAAATGAAACGAGCAGCACGGTTCTGCAGGGATTCGATGTTATCTATGAGGTAGGTTTGATCCGGGTCCCATATGGCTGAAGCGTACTCGATTTTCGGACGGATTAGGGTGATATAAGCAAGTTTACGCACAGGCGCTGCAGCGTGTCGAAGGTTACGTTTTAAGAGGCCAAGAGAACGGTTAGCAGCTGCTAAAATCAGATCGATGTGATAGTTCCAGGTTAAGTCGGACTGAAGGTGAACCCCTAAATATTTGTAAGTAGAAGCTGTCTCAACTGTTACGTGATTAATAGTGTATGCAGTTGGGATGCGGGAAGAGTTTCTTGTAAAGGAGACCAGCTTTGTCTTAGAGTGGTTTAGCATCATTAGCCACGATGAACACCAAGTGTTAATTGAATCGAGGTCAGTTTGTAAAAATTGGTGGTCAGTTTCACATTTAATGGCTCGGTACACAACACAGTCGTCCGCGAACAGTCTGATTTGGGAAGATACACAATTGGGTAGGTCATTAATAAATATTAGAAAGAGCAGGGGACCAAGCACGCTCCCCTGGGGTACACCGGATGTGACTTGAGCCATCGAAGAGTTAGAACCATTAACAGCTGTGAACTGAACGCGAGATGAGAGGAAGTCTTTAATCCATGCTAAAACCTGAGGGTGAACATTGAGATGCGATAACTTGAGTAGTAGTCTATGGTGGGGGACCCGATCAAATGCCTTAGAAAAATCGAGAAACAAAGCGTCGACTTGAAACCCGGCGTCTACTAAAGTAAATAAGTCGTTAGTAAATCCAGCAAGCTGAGTGTCGCAAGAAAATCCCTTGCGAAAACCGTGCTGATATTTATATATGATGTTGTGATCTTCAAGATAATTAATGATATGGGTGTGTATGACACGTTCAAGGAGCTTTGAGAAGGTGCAAGTCAGTGAAATGGGTCTAAGGTTTAGGGGATCAGAGAATATATATTGCAACTTGTCTGTGATATGTTGCATATGTCTCTACTGCTGCAGTACTTACTATTCTCGCACTTATTCAATGTAGAGACTGTCGCACGTGATGTGTACATAAACAAGTGTTACCAAAAAAATGTCTGTATGTTGAAGGGTGAAATAATGCGGAAAGGTGCAGTGTTCCTCTGGTGCTTTTATTTGCATGGCGCTACTGTATTTGCAGTGCTAGCTTGCACTGTCGAAATGTAATTACACACTCTGCAATATTCCATTCTCCGAGTTCAGCTATTTACAAATGAGGGCACTTTGTTGAAATCTATCAACTGCTCATGCGTGCCACACTTCACGGGAGCCACAGTATTTGACATGTCGGATGACCAGGTGGACGGCATTTTCGTCACTACAAAGGAACTTTGCGGTTGTTGCGAGACAAAATGGTGCAGGAACTAGAAGTTGCACGTGTAACAGCACGTTCAATGGGGCGGAAGGTGTGACATACACTGTACATTTTGGCTTTTGGGAGCTTCTCTGCGACGAATAGAAAGCGAGTAGACAGGCGCTTATGTCCATCAACGCTTAAGGGAACACAGAACTCTCACCGATACGAATAGAAATAATTATGACAACTGCAGGCTACATGCATGGCACGCAGGGCATCTAGGTGACGACAGCAGCAACATGCAAATCATGGCAGACCCTTTGAAAATACACTTATTTTTAGCTTGCTTTCAATCTTATATGTCGCCACTAAACATACTGTTTCACTTAGTATAAATGCAGGCCTTAAATAACTGTTCACTACACAACTTTTACATTCCTTGACAAGTCATGAATGCTTTGCATTACATAAACATCAACCACAACTTAGCATGGGAAATCTGTCTGCAATTTGACAGCCTGAAATGCACAATGCAATTTTTTGGCATATGTTATGCTACAACTGTGGGCATGCACCTAGCGATGCTGACGCTGCTGTTGACGTCGCAGCTGCCGCCGAACACTTCTCAGGTAATGTATGTGCTGCCCACGGGTTGTTCCAAACATGCCAATCACAGAGTCACGGACAGCCCGGCCACTCAAATAATTCATCCTCGACCCTGTGTTTCGGGGCAGACCTTGCGGAATGGGGTCGCCATTACCGCACAGCTCAGTACTGCTGCTGCTGCTGCTGTCGTCGTCATCGCTGTCATCATCGCCCGAGTCTATGTTGCCCTCAGAAAGGCGAAGGTTGTGCAACACAGCACATGCCGCGACAATGTTGGCTGCACGTTCCGGCTCGTAGAGGAGGGTGCGATATCGCTGAAGACAGCGGAAACGGCTCTTTAAGAGCCCAATGCACCTCTCCACTACGGAACGCATGGCGCCATGTGCTGTGTTGTACTGCCCCTCGGCTGTCTGCGCTGGAGGATAGCCAGGAACTGGGGTCAGGAGCCACGGCTCCAAGGGGTAGCCACTGTCACCTGCACGAAAATGGAAATAGTACATTGGGTACTCCTCTGACGAGAGGCAAGTTGCAAACTTAGGAAGTCTACAGCAGGCTTCAGAGGTGAATCCCAAGTAAAAGCATGAGTTGAGCATGTCCATACCCGACACAAACGGTTAACAAATTTACAAGTGCACTACTCGGTGCCTGCCACAAGCAGAAGAAATCAACACTTGTTGGTACTATCAATGACAGTAGTAGCAGTAGCAGCACTAATGTTTGTTCATTTCTTCTGCTTCTGGCAGGCACTGGGTGTAGTACCAGCACTAATACGTATTGCTTTCATCTGCTCCTTGCAAGCACATAATGTGCTTGTAACTTAACCCTTCGAACATTGAGAATGGTGGCAGTCACAATGGTGACAATGGTGACTTCATTTTTTTTTTACTCCCGACCTATGTGCTTGTAATTTGGTTAAAACTTTGGGTTGGAGCGGACACGGCGTTCTGCGCTACTGAAGCGTGACTGCGCCAAAAACGGTGTTCTGCCTCACCGAGGAGGTATTCTCTGGGATTCACAATGCGGCCCGCTTGAAACCGTCGGCGCAGCCATGTCGTGCGCCAAACAAAAGCATCGTGGTCCGACCCCGGTCGCAGAGGGTCCACGGCCAAGATTTTCATGTCCGCATCGCAGATCCGGTAAAACGTAAACAGAGAAAGTGCCCGATGACATGAGCAACATAACTGTCAAAAAGGATCGGCACCAGAAAACGTGAGGTTTACTTACGAACATGCAGTTGAGGGCGTAGTTTCCCTTACGGCACATGAACGCAGCCTTGCGCTCACCCTTCGGTGCGACAATAGCTACGAGGCTGCCGTCGACGCATCCTATGACGCCGGGGATAGCAACGCGCCGAAGAAAACCTTCCTTCACGGCTGCCTTTTCCTCGGCGGTCTTAGGAAAATGCACCCACTTGTTGCGCGCCCCGGCGTTCACAACGGCCTCTGCCACCCATCGCACGCACTCGCTCACTGTCGACTGCGACACACGAATCGTCTCCTCGCTCCCAACGGACGCTTGGAAGCTCCCAGTGGCAAAGAAGCGCAGCGCACACAACACCTTCCGCTCCACCGACAGTCCCGTCGCTCGCTCCGCTTCTAGTTCCCCCGCCAGTTCCTCGTACAACAACGGCACCGTTCCCTTCGAGAATCGCAAGAAGACGCAAGAAGAGATGCAAAGAGACGCAAGAAGAACGCACCACACGACACGAGAAGCGTCGTAACGAAGATGCGGTTAGAAGTCGTGCAACGTCCCGGAATGCCTCTTCAACTTCCGAAGAGGCCGCTTAGAGTTCTCGAGAGCGTCGAAATGAGACGGTGCGTAGACGTTACCTAGCCGTTACCTAGCCTAGTCATTACCTGTCTTGTCGTGTTTATATAGTAGAGCTAAACTAAACGCTTAACCACAAACACCACAAGCGTAGCCATGCATCTCTTGCTTTCGCAGTTCAACTTGGTTTAACCAGAGCTAAACCACAGGCAGTTTGCTTCCAAGTGAAGATCGGCGTCGACATTGTGTATTTTTTTACAACTCTCAAAAAGCGCGTTATTGCAAAACATTACCTTCGACGTTGCATTTATGTTCTTTAAGGGCTTTGCATCAAAGTTTTGAGCTAAGAGACATTGGCTGCTGCTGAAGTCCTTCAAGAAAAAGTTATGGTTTTGTGGTTAATTGTACAATGACGAAGTATTTGTTAGAAAACTATAGGTGTTACCAGAGAGACTGCTGTGGTTATGAGCGAGAACATGTTGGCCCATGCCTGCGTCCTTCGGCTCCTACGACTACGCAGTTGCTTTTTGCAGTTTCGTTGTCTCTTGCCGATGCCAACTGAAATAGAGCACTTCTACAACGAACGCCTTTACCACTGAATGACCTGTATAACGAATTACCTGCTCCGTCCATGTTGTTGTGTGAGCTATTTAACAAAGGATTTTGAAAGCACCAAGCACTCTTTATAAAGACGTTCCACTATATTATGCTTGTTTGACGCGACAGGAACCTACACGTCACCTCTCACGTGTGTGTGCTCTGGCTCCAGTTCGGCCACTAGATTTAATGGCTTTTTTTTTCTTGCGTCATGAGCGGGAGCGTGTCAGTTTGACACATTCTCCCTTTGCAGCAGCTGACGCTTTTGGACGCTGTGTTAGCACACCTTCAGGCTCGGCTCTCATTCCGCAGTCTCTTTCTCGTAGAAGAACGCTACAAGACGCTGCGAGACATTGTAGCGCCTTCGGATCCGGCCCGAAGACGGTACCGTACACATTAACGTAGGAGTGTACTTATTCTTGTAAATTAATCAAGAGCACAAAAAGAAAATCATGAACGATGTATGAAAAATCTACAAAATACATACCGCGGAATATATATATATCCATGTTTGGCCGCTGGCTGTGCGCACTGAGTTTGTGCCCCAGGGCCCTATGGACAGCTGCCGCTCTTCAATGAACCTATTTTGACGTCTATTTGGGTAACTGCAAGCATCACAACGACCTCGCACCTACACGGTGACATTCATGCAATATGGTTTTAAAGCGAAAGCTTTATTACTTCAGCCAGCGAGCCATTTCGGATCGTCGCGCCTTATGCAATATGCCGTAGCCGACGAACGACCTTGAGCCGCCGTTGCCTAGCAACGCCACAGCCGCGCTCCAACAGATGGCGCCGCCATCGAAGCCGCTGCCGTCGCCGCTCGCTCCACCAGATGTGCTCCACTGAGGTTGATGGAGCGGAGGTGCCGCCTCATGGGGGTACATATATATACATATATATATACATACATATACGTGTATATATATATATATATATATATATATATATATATATATATATATATATATATATATATATATATATATATATTCTGAGCATTTTTCATACGCTTCATATTCTCACCTGTACATACTCATCATCACCGTTTTGGGGCCTGGTGGTGGGGCTCTCACTCGAGAGAATAAAGAGGAGACTGGCTGCCTAAACCACGTTTCACAAGTGGTGGAGTGTGTTGTCCGGTTCCTTCGCCCTCTCGCTCCAGGTCTCTCTCCAGCCTCACCTACGCTACATCCCTGGAGCTCCGCTCGGGTCGCCGCCTCTACCAACTGCACTCAACCATGTCGCAAGATCAGCAGACCAGTACCACAACATCCACCTTGCCTACCCCTGCGGGAACTCCTTCTTGGACAATCACCACCCCTGAGAAGGATCCACCGGTATTTGCTGGGCTAGGCGACGACGTTGAAGACTGGTTGGGGCTATACGAGCTCGTGAGTGACTTTAACCACTGGAACGAATCAGCAAAACTTGCACACGTCGTCTTCTACCTAACCGGAGTTGCGAAAACTTGGTGTTCCAATCATGAGCTCGATTTGGTCAACTGGAGCATCTTTAAACACTATCTACGCCAGATTTTCGCGAACTCGTCTGTCCGCTCCGATATCGCTAAGAAGCTTGCTGAGCGTGTACAGCACTCAGGCGAGTCCTACACTTCGTACATAGAGGACGTTCTCGCCCTCTGCCGCCGCGTGAACACCTCGATGGCAGAGAGTGACCGTGTACGCCACCTGCTCAAGGGTATTGGAAATGCGGCATTCAATGCTCTTGTAGTGCTGAATCCCACTACCATCGCCGACATCATCACTACGTGTCAGCGTCTCGATGACCTTCATATGCTCCGCTTACGCCCTGATACATCTGATTTCCAGGCGTCCAACGACAGCGAGCTACGTGCTTTGATTCGCTCCATCATCTGTGAGGAACTGCATGCCAAAGCTTCGTCAAACCATCCTGAGGTCCATCTGACGCCCCCTGGTCGCGGCCTACGCCATATCGTGAGGAAAGAGATAGCTGCCGTGACCTGCCCGCAAATCACGACCCCGCACCCTTTCCATACGCCAACGTACGCTCAGGTTGCCTCTATAGCACCACCCCCCCAGCAGCCACAACAGGCACCTGCACCGCACATGTCCCTGAATCATATCACTGCAAGACCATCGCCTGTTTCATCTTATAACGCATGGAGCCCACCTCGACCAGTTTGTTACTACTGCGGCATCCATGGCCAAATGTTCAGGTTTTGCCGACGCCGTCAGCAAGATGAAAGACGTGGCTATGACGGCTTTGAAAGGGATCAGTTTTCTGGCCCTGTACCACGACGTCGGCGTTCTGACTGCGATTATTATCCACGACGTTCCCCATCTCCACAGGACTTCAACACTGCCGGTTCATTGCGTTTCCCGCGTCGTCGCTCTCCATCACCAATGCGGCACTCTTCCTCCCCTCTACGGCCGGCTACTTCGTCCTCCGATCACCACCCGGAAACCTAAATGGTGCAGCTTCAGGAGGGAAAGCTGCATCTTTTGGACAACGTGAAACTCCTCCGGAGCACCCGTCAAATGTACTTTTGGTGCGTGTTGAAGATGTCCGAATCGAAGCCTTGGTTGACACAGGTGCATCGCTTTCCGTTATTAGTGCTGACTTGTGTTCTCGATTGCGAAAAGTGAAGACATCGTATAATGGCCCTCCCCTTCGTTGTGCTAATGCCGTTCATGTTCAGCCCTCCAGTGTTTGCACTGCGCGCGTTTTCATTGATGGTATCCTCCACCACATTCAGTTCGTCATGCTACCTTCGTGCACTTACGCGATGATTTTGGGATGGGACTTCCTGTCCTCCGCCTCAGTTTTCATCTCTTGCCGTCAGCGAACTATTCATATGACGGACACTGAATCTTCGTCCGCTGTCAATGACCATAGCCAGCGCTTGGTCACGTCTACCGACTGTTTCATTCCCGCGGGCAATGAGCATATTCTGACGCTGACTTCCGACAGTATTATTAATGGCGATGTGTTCCTTGCACCGAGCGGTTACTGCATTTCTGGTGGGCTTAGCCTTACTCCTAGCCTAGTTCGGTTTCAGGACGGTAGAGCGTTAGTCGCTGTTCATAACCCTACTTATTCGCTAGTTGTGTTCTCCCAGGGCTCTACTCTGACACGCTTTACTGACACCGAACCTCTTTCGCTGGTACCGCTTCACACCGAATCACCACCTTTGTCTACCACAACTGATTATCACACTGCTGCCGCTGCTTTAACGGCCGCGATAAATCCCGATTTGACCGCTGCGCAGAAAGAAAACCTTCTGGCACTCCTGCACAAACACATAGCCTTATTTGACGTCCACTCCTAGCTTCTGGGGCGCGCTTCCGTTGCAGTACATCGCATAGAAACCGAAGGCAGTTCGGTTGTACGCCGCCGCCCGTATCGCGTATCTTCCGCAGAACGGAAAATCATTGAGGATAACGTTGATGACATGCTCAAAAGAGACATCATTCGGCCATCCTCCAATTCTTGGTCGTCTCCTGTCGTGCTGGTTCGCAAGAAAGACGGCTCTGTGCGGTTCTGCGTCGATTATCGAGCCCTTAATAAGATCACGCGCAAATACGTATATGCGATGCCAAGAATTGACGATGCCATTGACTCCCTCCAGGGTGCAGAATATTTCTCTAGTCTAGACCTCCGATCCGGATACTGGCAAATCCCCATGCACGAAGCGGACAAGGACAAGACAGCCTTTGCAACACCAGACGGACTTTATGAGTTCAACGTCATGCCATTTGGTTTATGTAATGCCACTGCAACATTTGAACGCGTGATCGACACAGTTTTACGTGGCCTTAAGTGGAAGAGCTGTCTGTGCTATTTAGATGACATCGTTCTTTTTTCTACAACTTTTCGTCAGCACCTTCAGCGCTCGGACGAAGTTTTCACATGCATTTCCAACGCTAGACTCCAACTCAACACAAAGAAATGCTATTTTGCCAGAAAGAACATCAAAGTGTTGGGCCATCTTATCAGCAAAGATGGCGTTCGACCAGATCCCGAAAAGGTTGCTGCCGTGCTTCGCTTCCCTCGCCCTGAAAATCAAAAGCAATTAAGAAGTTTCTTGGGCCTGGCATCCTACTTCCGCCGCTTCATCAGTCATTTTGCGGCCGTGGCGTCGCAGCTACACAAGTTGCTCACGTCGGGCACTGCTTTCCCTTGGACAGATGAATGCGAACTTTCTTTTCAAGCCCTCAAGCAGGCATTAACCACCGACCCTGTCCTCTGTCACTTCGATGAGAACGCACCAACTTGCTTGCACACCGACGCTAGTGGCCATGGGATCGGTGCTGTACTTTTACAGCGTGATACCACCTCACGAGAGAGAGCTGTTGCCTATGCCAGTCGCGCACTAACACCTGCCGAAAAGAATTACTCGATCACAGAACAGGAATGCCTCGCAATAGTTTGGGCGATCCAAAAATTTCGACCATATCTTTACGGACGCCACTTCACGGTCATAACCGACCACCACGCCTTATGCTGGTTGTCGTCAATCAAAAATTTGTCCGGACGACTTGGTCGCTTGGTGGAACGTCTACAAGAGTACGATTTTCACGTTGTCTACAAGCCTGTGAAAAAGCATCAAGATGCCGACGCTCTCTCTCGCTGCCCGCTGCCACTATTAGCTTCGAGTACACCTCCCCATTGCTCGCCACTTGATAATGAGACTACGTCATCACTCCCGTTATTACCGTTATTATTTCTATCGGTTACTGGCACGTTATCTTCCAATCGCGTCACTCACCTCGCTTCGTGTCAACGTTCTGACCCCTACTGCAACAGCATCATCCAACGCCTGTGCGGAACTACATCTGCACCAAATGCCAGATTACGTCGACAACTGCGACTATTTAAGCTTGACAACGGTGTGCTGTACCGCTACATATACAACTCCGACGGAAACCGCTGGGTACCTATTCTTCCACGTTCGATGCGCACACAAGCCCTTGAAGCCTTGCACGACGACCCATCTGCTGGCCATTTGGGATTCCACAAAACATACCACCGCGTTAGGAGCCGTTTCTTTTGGCCAGGCATGTCTACCTTTGTGGCCAAGTACGTCGCTTCTTGCGTTCAGTGTCAATGGCGGAAACGACCGACTTCGCCTCCTGCTGGGCTTTTACAGCCCATTCCATGTCCCGAGACAGCGTTTGCCATCGTTGGGATAGACCTAGTCCGCCCTCTCCTCATAACGCCAGCGGGTCATCGATGGGTCGTGACAGCTGTTGACCAGCTCGCACGTTACGCAGAGACCGCTCCTCTACGCTCTAGTTCGGCCTCCGACGTTGCCACCTTCTTTCTAGATGCCACTGTGCTGCGCCATGGTGCACCTCATGTACGGCTAAGCGACCGCGGCAAGACTTCCATGTCGACAATGCTAGCAGAAGTACTCGGAGCTTGTGGCGCAGTTCATAAGACAACATCCGCATATCACCCACAAACAATCGGCTTAACCGAGCGATTTCATCGCACACTAATAGATATGATATCAATGTATATCGGGCCAAACCATGACAATTGAGACAAATTTTTACCTTTCGTGAATTTTGCTCACAACACCGCTATCCAACGAACTACGGTATACTCACCTTTCTACCTAGTTTACGGCCGTTCACCGACATTCACCATCGACGCCGCTTTCTTCAATGCCCCAACTAACACCTCGGCCAGTATACCCGAACAGTTCGTCTCGAGACTTGAGGAATGCCGTCAACGTGCTCGCTTCAACACAGAAGTCAGTCAGCTAGTAGTCGTTACCTAGCCTAGTCGTTACCTGTCTTGTCGTGCCTGTATAGTAGAGCTAAATGAAATGCTTAACCACAAACACCACAAGCGTACCCATGCATGTCTTGCTTTCGCAGTTCAACTAAGTTTAACCAGAGCTAAACCACAGGCAATTTTCTTCCAAGTGAGGATCGGCGTCGACATTGTGTATTTTTTTGCAACTCTCAAAAAGCGCGTTATTGCAAAACATTACCTTCGACGTTGCATTTATGTTCTTTAAGGGCTTTGCATCAAAGTTTTGAGCTAAGAGACATTGGCTGCTGCTGAAGTTGCTAAAGAAAAAGTTGCGATTTTCTCGTTAATTATACAATGACGAAGTATTTGTTAGAAAACTAGAGGTGTTACCAGAGAGACTGCTGTGGTTATGAGCGAGAACATGTTGGCCCATGCCTGTGGCCTTCGGCTCCCACGACTACGCAGTTGCATTCTCGAGCTTTGTTCTCTCTTGCCGATGCCAATTGAAATCGAGCACTTCTGCAACGAACGCCTTTACCACTGAATTACCTGTATAACGAAGAGATCGTTCCGTCCATGTTCTTGTGTGAGCTGTTTAACAAAGGATTTTGAAAGCACCAAGCACTCTATATAAAGACGTTCCACTATATTATGCTTGTTTGACGCGACAGGAACCTACACGTCACCTCTCACCTATGTGCGCTCTGGCTTCAGTTCGGCCACTAGATTTAATCGCTTTTTTCTCTTGCGTCATGAGCGGGAGCGTGTCAGTTTGTCACATTCTCCCTTTGCAGCAGCTAACGCTTTTGGACGCTGTGTTAGCCCACCTTCAGGCTCGGCTCTCATTCCGCAGTCCCTTTCTCGTAGAAGAACACTACAAGACCGTGCGAGACAATGTACCGCCTTCGGATTCGGCCCGAAGGCGGTACTGTACACATTAACATTGGAGTGTACTTAATCTTGTGTATAAATCAAGACCACAAAAAGAAATCATGGACGATGTATGAAAAATCTACAAAATACATACCGCTGAATATTTATATATCCATGTTTGGCCGCTGGCTGAGCGCCACTGGGTTTGTGCCCCAGGGCCCAGTCGACAGCTGCCGCTCTTCAATGAACATATTTTGACGTCTATTCGGGTAACTACAAGTATCACAAGGACCTCGCACCTACACGGTGACATTCACGCAAAATGGCTTTAAAGCGAAAGCTGTATTACTTCAGCCAGCGAGCCATTTCGGCTCGTCGCGCCGTATGCCGTATGCCATATGCCAAGGTGACGAACGGCCTTGAGCCGCCATTGCCTAGCAACGCCACAGCCGTGCTCCAACAGATGGCGCCGCCGTCGAAGCCGCTGCCGTCGCCGCTCGCTCCACCAGATGTGCTCCACTGAGGCTGAGAGAGAGGAGGTGCCGCCTCGTGGGGTATATATATATGCTTCACCTTAGTCTATGTAGTAGTTTTGGCACGCGCGATAGAGACGCAAGAACGCGCCACGCGACACCAGAGGCGTCGTAACGAAGATGCGGCTAGAAGTCGTGCAAGGTCCCGGAGTGACCCTTCAACTGCGGAAGAGGCCGCTTAGAATTTTCGAGAGCATCGGAATGAGACGCTGCGTAGACGTTACCTAGTCGTTACCTAGCAAAGTCATTACCTGTCTTGTCGTGTTTATATAGTAGAGCTAAACTAAACGCTTAACCACAAACACCACAAGCGTAGCCATGCATCTCTTGCTTTCGCAGTTCAACTTGGTTTAACGAGACCTAAACCACAGGCAATTTTTCTTCCAAGTGAGGATCGGCGTCGACATTGTGTATTTTTTTCACAACTCTCAAAAAGCGCGTTATTGCAAAACATTACCTTCGGTGTTGCATTTATATTCTTTAAGGGCTTTGCATCAAAGTTTTGAGCTAAGAGACATTGGCTGCTGCTGAAGTTGTTGAAGAAGAATTTATAATTTTCTCGTTAATTATATAATAACGAAGTATTTGTTAGAAAAGTAGAGGTGCTACCAGAGAGACTGCTGTGGTCATGAGCGAGAACATGTTGGCCCATGCCTGTGTCCTTCGGCTCCCAGGACGAAGCAGTACAACCATATAGAAAGACATTTCAACAAGAGCGGACACTCCCATAGAGCCCAGCGGCCGAATTGACTGTAGCACACCAAGCGGATGTTGTTGACTTCTTCCGGTTTCGGTTTTGGGCGCGCGCGTTTTGAAAACCAGTTGGTACACGCCGCGCTGGCTCCGCTGCTCGGCACGGCATTCATTTTTTTTTTTCGCTTCTGCTGAACCTCGCGTGGCCTTCGCGTGGAATCGTTTCAAGTAGAAACGATTGCGATTGACCTTTACAAGACTGCGCCGAATCTGTCAGGTGCAATTTCATAAAGAAAACGAAAGACGTCTTCTGAAATGATGGAATGTTTATTTTGCTCTATATAAATGCTCGTTCCGGGCTTCTGCATTCATCCAAAGTTGTGGCACCAGGTAAGCAGCAGTCATTACCGTACGATGCTCCACCGGATGCCATCAGCTGAAAGAAAATAAATTACAAGCATGTATGATTTCCGTATATTGACCTAACAGGAGTATTGCGTGTAGAGGCGAAACGTGCGTAAGTGGTGAATGAGCGGCATTACAGATACATTCACTTTTAGGTACATTTCGCAGCAAAGACTCCTCCGAAACAATGCCATAAAATCTGAACATCCGATTTTCAAGCACCCCTCCTTTCCCGGGCATTATTTCCTGCACTTTAATTTCACAAATACACGGGTGACTGCGCGTTTCCAAAACAACCTGGCCTCAGTCGACACGATGGTACGCCAAGTACACAATGGTAGCTACAACACAGGCTAGGCCAGACCATGTTACACGCTCGCAGAATGCCTTCTAATCGCACTCAAGTCAGACTCGTCTGTGCAATGCCTGTTTTCAGTCGCTCAGAATACATAAGTGTCATGTTCTTGAGCTCCTCCGTGTTATCTTTTACGCGTCCTGCCGGCGCATGCAACACTCCCGTGTTATCACTCTCGGCAATCGCTCGTCGCGTTTTCGAGAAGCGTGAGTACAGCAATAATGTATATCTTGTTGCAGGGCTATAAAATGCGTCACAAACTTGTCCCACTAAAATTCAGTACACGCAAAACTAACTCACTGTGGCCGCGGCTTGCTTTTTTCGCTAACAGCTTCACAACCCCAGGCGCGGTGAGCAAGCCTCAAGGTATCCCAAAAAGTTACCAAATAATTTACAATACTTTTTTCGGGTCAGAGAATGCGTCACGAACTTCTACCAGTAAGATTCAGTACACGCGAAACTGCGGCACACAGCCGAGCTGCTTTTCGCTAACTGCGTCAATAAGCCGGGCGCAGCAACCGTGCTTCTAAACTATCCCAAATATAACGACGTTAGTTACAATAATGTTGGGGGCCACAGAATGCGCGAAAACTTGTCTGCCTCAGGCGCTACGACGTAGTGCACGCATGCACACGCGCAAATGCGTCACACGGCCGAGCCGGTTTTCGCTTACTGCGTCAATAGAGACGTTTAGCTTGTACGCTAATCCGGTAAACGGGAGCGGTTTGGGCGGGTTACCGGATGGTCGGGGCGTAAACGTGAGCGGTGAAGCCGCCTGGTGTTGTAGAGCTCAACCAGACATACGCATAGCTAAAACTGCAGTAACTCACCATATCCTGCTTCGCCACTCGTGCAAATTTTTGGCAGCGGCGTAATTGTGAACACGATTACGCCACTGTCGAATATTTACCCTAGCAGCTAAGCAGAATACAGTAATTAGCTCTGTGGTTTTGTGGTTGAGCTTTGCGCCACCAGCTGGCGCCACCGATCGGGCCGCTCACCTTTACGCCCCCGCTAAACCGGAAAACCGCCCGCGCTTTCCCGGATACCATACGCGCTAAAAGTCCCTAATAAGCCGGGCGCGGCAAGCGTACCCAAATACTACCGAAATAAGTTACAGTATATATATATCAAAACGTTTATTTAAAAGAGAAAAAAATGCAGAAAGCGAGTGGGTGGAGCCCCTAGTCCAGGGCCCCACTGGCTTGAGCGGTCCGCCGTGCTTGGTCGAGAAGCGCTAGTTGCATCTCCCGATCCTCGCTGGCGAGCCAAGTCTCCCACGGCTCCCTTCCGGAAAGTTTGCCGGCTATTTTTGGTGTATTAATTTTGGGTGGCCTGTTCTGGCAGTCCCACGTAATGTGGGCGAGAGTTGGCCGGCCTCCGCACCAAGGACAGCGAGCGCTGTACAGCGTTGGGTGAATGGCGTTTTTCAAATAAAGGTTTGGAAATGTGTGCGTCTGTATTCGGCGCCAGTCATAAGAGTCCTGCCTGGATAGGTCAGGGTGTGGTGGACTGTACTTTCTTCGCTCGCGCCGCTGGTGCTCAAGGATGTCTCGTGGTAAAAAGGGGTTTTCGTCAGAGTGGTCGGCCGCTCGGTTGACAAAAGCACGAGCTGCGCCGTCCGCTCTTTCATTGCCCTCGAGTCCTGCGTGACCCGGGCACCAGATGATCATGTGTTTCTGCGTTAGGTTGGATCCTAATAGGTGAGTGGTGCTGTGTGGTAGCCTCCCGGTGAGGAATAGTCTACATGCGACTTGGGAATCTGTAAGAGTTATCGACGATTGTCCCAGAGCGTCCTTAGTTTTAATAGCTAGCGCGATGGCTGAAGCTTCTGCGGTATTCGCAGATGCAACTCTAGCCGTGGCACAAGTCACAAGCCCTTGATTTGCGGCCGCTCCTACCACTGCGAGGGCGTATTTGTCAGCACCACATCGAGCGACATCTGTGTAGACTGTATCCGGGTTTCCATCGAATTTCTGCATTAACTTTCGAGCTCGAGCATTTCTACGTCCCTGGTGGTATTTTGGACTCATGTTCTTAGGGATTGGGGCTACTATGATCCTTTCACGAAGGACTCTGGCCAGAGATTCGAGTTCTTCTCCCGCATACTGTGGATGAGTAGGGTAACCCACGCGGCAAAGTAATTTTCTGCCAGAGGTGGTTAAGCTAAGCCGCTCCCGTTGAGATATGAGCGTCGCTGCCCGTAGCTCCTCGTAGTTATTGTGAATCCCGAGGGCCAGCAGACGTTCAGTAGAGGTTCCCTGTGGTAGGCCGAGAGCCGCTTTGTACGACGTTCTAATCAACGCATCTAGGGCCTTTAGTTCTGTTTTCTTGGGGTCCTGGAAAGGGAGGCTATTTGTGAGACGACTTAGCACAAAAGCCTGAACGAGCCGGATCGTCTCTGTTTCCTTGAAACCTTTTCGGTGATAAGTTACTCTACGGATCATACGAGAGATCTGTTTCACCGTAGTCCTAAGGGTTTTAATGGTGTGGTCTACTCGTTTGTTGCTTTGCAGCCACAGTCCGAGGATTCGCATTTTTTGGACTTCCTTTATCTGGCTGTCTCCTAGAAAGAGGTTCACCGGCTCGTGAGTTTGACGGCCTCGCCCTCGTATCCTGATAAATTCTGATTTATCGGGAGCGCAGCTCATTCCACTGCTGCGAGCGAAAGTTTCAACAACGGTCGCTGCTTCTTGCAGGATTTCTTCTTTTTGTCCTAACGAGCCGCTGGTTGCCCATAGGGTTATATCGTCTGCATATATTGCGTACCCTAGCCCAGGTATGACGTCGAGTGATTTGGCTAAGCGTCTCATACCGATATTGAAAAGAAGGGGGGAGAGTATCGCCCCTTGTGGTGTACCTCTATTGGGCATGGGAAAAGGGTCTGAGCGCGTAGTGCCGATGCCTATTGTCGCAATGCGAGAGGTCAGGAAAGAGCTGGCGTAGTCATAGATTCTTTGTCCACAACCGATGTCACTTAGCTCAGATAAGATAAGTTCATGTGAAATAGTGTCAAATGCGCTTTTTAAATCAAGAGCCAGGACGAGATGTTCCGCACCAACCGTGGTGTTGCATAGAACTTCTTCGCGAAATAGCAGGAAAACATCTTGTGTCGACAGATGCTGGCGAAAGCCGAATATGTTAGTAGGAAATAGGTTGCGGTCTTCAATGTAAGACGTGAGACGTGTGTGGATCACCTTCTCAAATAATTTGCCAAGACAGGAGGTTAGTGATATCGGCCTGAGATTTTGTAGATCATGAGGTTTTCCTGCTTTCGGAATAAGCACGATTTTGGCCTCCTTCCACTGTTGTGGATCTGCGCCCCTCTCCCATATTTGTTCATTAAAATACCGGGTAAGCTGTTCTAGGTGGTCGTCGCTCAGGTTCCGGATCATAGCATTTGTGAGCTGATCTGGTCCTGGAGCAGTATTTCTCTTCGCAGCTTGCGCTGCCGCGAAGAGTTCTGCCTTAGTTATCGGAGCGTCTAGCACCGCGTTTTCTTGCCCTTGGTATGGCAAGGTGCATGGGGGAGTGATTACTGCTCCTACGTACTTCTCTTTAAGCTTAGTGAGGAGGGCCTGATCTGTTCCTGAAAATTCTCCGGCAAGTTTTTGAAGAGTGCGGTTATTGGCCGTTTTTGTTTTTCCTGGTTCCATTATGCTGCGAAGTATCGCCCATGTCTTGGAGGTGTGTAACGTTTCGCGAAGTGAGTCGCAAAAGCTCGCCCAACTCGCTGTCTCTAACTGCTGTGCGTAAGCGTTTGCCCGCTCTGATATTTCAGCAATTCTGTGGCGCAGTTTGCGATTAAGTCGCTGTTTTTTCCATCGTTTAGTTAGCCCCCTTCTGGCTTCCCACATATGTAGCAGATGGTTGTCAACTACCGGCGTTTCCGCTGTGAGCGCTAGCCGCTTAGATGTTGCTTTATGAGCGTCTCGAATGTGTTTTGCCCACTCTTCAGCGTTCTCAGGTGATATCTCCGGCATGGGGATTTTGCGATAATTTACCCAGTTCGTGATTACCACCTGGCCACAGGGTCGCCGAATTTTCGGGGAGCCTACCGACACACTGATAATGAAATGGTCACTGCCTAGATTCTCTCCTAGATTGGTCCAGAATACCTCGTTGACATTATTTGTGAATGTGAGATCTGGAAAGGTGTCTGCACTGACGCTGTTACCTATTCTTGTCGGGTTTTGAGGGAGAATTACGAGTTGGAGATCATATGCTTCGGTCGCTCGCTCGAGCTCTCGGCCTTTGGGGGTGTCTGTTCGGTAACCCCAGCTGGTGTGAGGAGCATTGAAGTCCCCAAGAAGCAGTATATAGTCTATCCTGGGTGCCGGAGTGACACATGACGTACCGAATGATGGCCTCGAAATCGGCCCTCCTTTCTTTAGGGGGGCTATACACGTTCGTGATTATTGTTTTTGCCTTGCTACGCTTCTGCGGTAGTATTGTTACAATTTGATGATTGATGCTGCTACTCGCCAGATAATCTATACTGACTGCTATGTCCTTGAGCACCATCGTCGCGACCTTAGGGTAGTCTGGGTGGGTTATCGTGTAGTAGCCAGTCAATCTGACTGGCTTGTTACCGATCTCTTGCAAACAAATAACATCAGGTTTGACTGGCACCGTGTTAATGTATTGTTGTAGAGCTGCCGCCCGTTTGTGGAAGGTGCGGCAGTTCCATTGCCAAATTTCGAGATATTCGTGATGTACTCGCGTTCTACTCGCCATGAATAGTGCTTTCGCTGTCCGAGGTCGATATGGGTCGCGGACGGCGGTTAGATTGAGCGCTGGGGCTAATGCTGGCTCGCTTACGAGCCGCGCTCTTTGCACTGGCCACAGATTCGTCGACGTAAGTTTTTAGGCTTTGAAATTCTGCGTACATCTGCTGCTGAAAATTTTGCATAGTTTGTAATTGATGCACAACCTGTTGGAGTGTAACTTCCACAGAATTCGGCGTCGTTATAACCTCGAGAGGCATGCCTGCTGCTTTAGTATGTGTTGTTTTGTTCGTTTCGGTACAGCGACTAGCTTTGAGGGAGGCCAACTCTCGCTCAATTTCTGCCAAGCTCTCGCGGAGGAGCTTGTTCTCGTTAACGATCTTCCGATATTCGGGATTTTCTGTTATAGGAGCAGTAGGAGAAACGACTCGTGCCCAGCTTACCGTGTTATCTTGTGGCACTTGCTTGGTCACAGTGCCGAAAGCCCCCGATTTAGGTGGTTTTGGTGATTGGTAATGAGGTGGGTTTTTGGGATTGGAGTTCTTTCGGGTCCGCGATCTTGACCTGGATCGACGGCGAGTCTCTGATACCTCCGGCGAGGAATCGGATGCGGATTCTCCATCATCGGAACTGAACCAACGTAGGCGTTGAGGTGGCTTCGTTGAGCTGTCCTTCCGGGTAGTCCGTTGAACGCCAGTCCTCGGCATTCTTTTGCTTTGGGGTTTGAGACGCTTTTTACAACTTCGGTCTCCTGTCATGTGACCCTCCCCACAGGCTGCACACTTGGGAGCACACTCATGTCCGGCTACAGGGTCCCGTTGTCCACATATACGGCACACTGGAATGTCCGGCTGGGGACAGACATCCGATCGGTGACCAATTTGGTGACACACTTTGCACACCTGAGTGGTAATCTTGTAGGGATAGCAAGCAAGTTCTCCGCCGTTGTAGTAGACGTACCGCGGCGTAATACCTCCAAAAAAGGTGATAACGGCCGTTTTAGTGTTACGGAACATGCGCGCTTGGAGAATTTCAACCCCTTGCGTGCGTATGCGTAGATTCGCTTTTAGCATTTCAGGTGTCGTGTGCGGGTCCAAGCCGTGAATGACACCCTTGGTTGTCCCGTCACTTGTCGCTACGTAGGCGTTGACCGAGTGAGGCCGACCGTTGATGTTGAGCATTTCAATACGTCTAACGTAGTCCGCCACTGTCTGGTGTGGCGTGGACACGATAAAAATGTTGGAGCCCGGCTTGATTCTGAGCAGAAATTGCTCACCTGATATTTTCCCGTTGCACGCAGCAATCACGGCATCCGCCAGTAGTGGACTAGTCAGGTTCTTGACCGGTAGCCTTTGATGCGGTCGCACCACTATCTTAAAATCATCCTTTGGCAGGGGGGGTAAGCGCCTGTATGCTGGTTTGTGTTTAGATTTACCAGTTGCTTGACCAGTGGAAACTTGCTGATTCTTCAAGGTCCCCGAATATTCCAGTGCTCTGATCTTCTTCTCTTTCGCATCCTTCTTTTTCTGCCGAAGCGTGAGGACCGTCTGCCAATCCCCATCTGTTTGACTTTGGCTCTCTGTCCCGGCGTTCTGGTCGCTGGGTCCTTTTAGTGTCGTGAGGTTGTGAGCAGCGGAGTCTTGAAAATCCATGCTGTCAAGGTCCTGGCGGCGCGTGTCCGTCACCCGCGAGGGTCCGGGACGCGCAGGTGCGTCAGGCGGTTGATTTGCAAGAGCCATCGAGCGGTCGGTGGGAAACGGCAAGAAAGCCGCTTCCCATATGGCTTCCGGCGAAAGCGGCCCGGCCGAGGGCAGTCGGTGAAGATGGCGTCGTCTTCTTGGTTGGGGAGCGCGCCGACGACACGTCCGTTCCCTTCCAAGGCGAAACTCTCTGGGGTCAGCTGGGATCGGTCGATGCCGCTGGCCTTCACGGACACATTGGTGCAAGCAAAACTTACGTTCGAGGTAAATAGCACTGCGTAATTAGCTAGAAATCATGGAGCCGATCTCTGGCTAGGAACGAGCGCTTCTTCTTCGTCGTCTTCTCTCAAGTTACAGTAATGTTGCGGCTCATAGAAAGCGTCGCAAACATCTCCTAGGACGAGGCATTAACTCAAATTAACTGCGCCAGGACGGCGGTGCTGTTTTTCGCTAACTGCGCCACTCGAACTAAGCCTAAATGTGATTAAAATGCGCCGCACACTGTCAAACACAATTTCTCACCTTGCCGTAGTCCAGTAGTGCAGTGTGGAAATGCAGACGACACGCAAGAGAAGCATAGAGAAGGCCGGGAGCCCCCCAAAAATGGGCTATATCCAAAATAGACGGGTCGCCGAGCACCCGAGCTTCGCACGTACGACCGTCCTCGCTCACTCCTGCGGCTTGTCTGGCGCATGACGTATGCACGCGCGTCTGGCGTGCCGCTAGCTTGTTGCTAGGCAACGCAACAAAAAGTTGCAAAGTATAAGTTCATTTACACGCAAAACTTTTTCACTTTTAGTGGGAAGGAATAAAAAAAATAAAACGTTGTCTGGAAGTTTATTTCACATTTTTTTTTCTGATGCTCGCGTCAACTAACGGACGTTGTTGAAACTAGGCGTGACGTGTTTCCTGTTGCCAGTTTTTGAAGAGTGTCCCCTCTTGTTGAATTTCTTTCTCTATGGTACAACTCTGCAGCTTTGCTTGATGCCAACTGAAATCGAGCACCTCTACAACGAACGCCTTTACCACTGAATGACCTGTGTAACGAAGAGACCGTTCCGTCCATGTTCTTGTGTGAGCTGTTTAACAAAGGATTTTGAAAGCACCAAGCAATCTTTATAAAGACGTTCTACTTTATTATGCTTGTTTGACGCGACAGGAACCTACACGTCACCTCTCACCTGTGTGTGCCGTGGTTCCAGTTCGGCCACTCGATTTAATGGCTTTTTTTTTTCTTGCGTCACGAGCGGGAGCGTGTAAGTTTGTCACATTCTCCCTTTGCAGCAGCTAACGCTTTTGCACGCTTTGTTAGCCCACCTTCAGACTCGGCGCTCATTTCGCAGTCCCTTTCTCGTAGAAGAACGCTACAAGACGCTGCGAGACATTGTACCGCCTTCGTATTCGACCCAGGCTGTACCCTTTCTTTCAGCAGTAAGCCATTCGCCTACGATTATGACACTCCCTAGTGTGAAATCTATTCATTTTTTCACGATATAGTGGCTGGCGCGGACGATCTGTCACGCTCGGCACATTGGAAACGGAGAAAAGTATGGCGCGACTGCTTCGCCAATCGGGAGATCGCGGGAGGCAGCGCGTGAGGGATGCGTGGGCGCGGTTCACAAGATCTGCCGAAGACAGACGTCCGCTCAAGCAGGGCTTTGTTTTTGTATATAGGTTCTGTGGGCGTTGTTTCCGCATGTCATCGGTAAACAGGCGACGGCGCGCTATTCTGGTGCCATAGCCTATAGCGTTCATCGCCCCAGAGCCATTCTTGCGCGGCCCTACGTTTTTCTTCTCGCGCTTTCGCCATACCCTCCTCCTCCGCTTTCCGCGTCATGGTTTCGCTAAACCCGGCTCCTTCTCTTTCCTCCTCGTGCTGTCTTCCTTATCGAAGTCTTTCATGCCCCGCTGCTCTCCGCGTTCGCTCTTTCATCATTCGCTGCGCTCGTCTGCTGGGTTACACCGAAACTCAACGCAGGAACGTGCGCGTAAGAGCTGCGATCTAATATTATGGACAACATGACCTACAGTCTTGGTCAAAAAACTTGAACCGGCTGTGAACGGCCGGGGAGCAACTGCGCTCCACTATCGCGGCGCTGCCACCATCGGCGCGCGCCGCTGATCGCTTGTGCCGATGATAAAGAGGGTGAGGGAAGCATGTCCCTTACTCGCAATAGTGGTTGGATAACAGCGCTCCTGAAAAACTAGTGCGCCGAGCGTGCCACCCGACCGGCTAGCAAGCCGTTTGCAGCGTATGCTGGATGAACCGGCGGGGGTATCTGGCGACCGCTGTGAAACGCAATACGGTGAAATTTCCCGATTCCGAGCATCGTAACCATCAGGTAATACTTTTCGGGCCCAAATTAAAGGAACAATGCTAGGAAACGTCCTACGCATGCTAGAACAGGGGCAGTTTGCGAGGATCGCCACTTCGATCTGACTCCAGCAGCTGAATGATATATTAAATAACATGCCACAATAGCATCTCGTATTTGTAATCATGAATGTCAGATGTGGCAAATTAATCAAGAAGAAGTTAAGTATTAGGGTGGCACCTGCATCCCACGCCGAAATCGCAGAGGGGAGCATACCTTCAACGCATTGAGTGTGGCTTGTTCTGTGGTTGCCAACAATTACAGCTTGCCGATGTGTTTGACTGTAAACTAGCCAAAGTCTCTGGTTGAAAGGACGCTGCATAAAACCCTTTTTTTCTAAACTGCCTGTGAGGCCCTTCCTCGTAGATATGAACAATAGCACAGTAAACTATATCCACAATACTTCTTCCAGTGAACACGCCACAGCGACAGCACCACTGGTGTGACGCGTTCATTATGCGAGAATCCTATAGTCTCCTGGCCTTGGCTACTTTACGCAATTCAAACGCGTGATGCCCAGTACAAACGGAACGAACTTACACTGGCCGCATGTGTGCATGAAAGTGGGCGCTAACGACAATGCGGCAGTGTGCATGAAGATATAAAAAAAAAGGCGAGGTAGTCGGCACTTTCCAAAAGACCGAGGGAATGGGTCTTACTCAATCGGTTGCTCATGCAGGGTAAACGTGTCCTAGTCCCTAAATGTCTCAAAATTTCACTGTGGGTTTAATTGAAAAACTTCAACGCCAAACGCACTAGTGTGGTCGTTTCTTAGTAGAGACGTGCGGTCAATGTACTTGAAAGAGTGTAACAGTGGTTACAGGCCCTTTCCGAAGAGAGCCTTTGTAGTCGAAATTACTGCTTCTGGTCTTTTATAAATGAAGGATGATTGAATTGCCCCTATCTTACAATAAAACCTGTAACAACGATAAGCAGCACTGAGAGATGTCGGTTTATATTTTGTGTTTCGTCTTCAGCGCACTCAGAAACACATTCAAAATGTTTAAAATTAAATTATGGGGTGTTACGTGCCAAAACCACTCTCTGTTTATGAGGCAGGCGGTAGTGGAGGACTCCGGAAATTTCGACCACCTGGGGTTCCTTAACGTGCACCTAAATCTAAGTACACGGGTGTTTTGCATTTGGCCCCCATCGAAATGCGGCCACCGTGGCCGGGATCCGTTACCACGACCTCAGCTCAGCAGCCCAAAACCATATCCTCCGAGAAACCACGGTGAGTATTCAAATGTTTATCTAAAAGCATAATGCGAAGGCTATTGCCTTTGAATGTGTAAGATGAAGTTGTAATCGTAATTGCGATGATTAGGATAATTTTTATAATGCGCTGCATGGAAGCCGCGCAGTTCCGCCCAGGCCACCGCATTTTCTCGCACGAAGCGCCGTACCACGGCCGCCGCAAGCCGACCTCGCAAGTGGCAGAACGAACGCCGCACTAGTTTTTCACGAGCGTTGTTATCGAATGCTGCTTGAGAGAAAGAGACATGCTTCCCGTGCCGGCGGCGGCAGCTCCGCACGGAGCGCAGCCGCTTCCCTGTCCTTCACAGCGGGTTCAAGTTTTCTGACGAAGACTGTAAGTCTCCTTTCTTTTGTTTCTTGATCTGGTTCGCCGATCGCACGTGTATCGGTAAGTTGCCGTTCTCGGTCCATTGTGATTATTATGTTTCCCATGATTCCTCATTCTTAATGTCCTACAAACTATCCCACTCTTTAGTAATTGTCCATTACAGACAGATTTCCGTGACGAGAGGCGTCGGTGCAGCAAGTGCGAACACGCTATTGCGTCTGCGTGCACCGTCGATGCAGAGCGAACAGTAATGGGGCGAGCGCAAATAGAGTTGGGAAGCGCGAGGAAATAAAATATAGCCTAAACGTAATACTGACGCACTGAAAAAGTAACAAAATGGCGAGTACCTATCTGAGTGTTCGCCTTCGTAGTCGAAGCTCCGGAGCCCTTACAGCTGAGGATAGCGAAGACGGGTGATTTCTGTTGCACACGCAGCCCCTCCGTATGAACGGCTCCTTTAATAATGTTCCAGCTACTAGACCATAGCAAACCAGCGCCGGAAAGGTACAGTGGTCGGCTTTTGACACGAAATACTCGTAGTGCGCGGCTGCCACCATCTTTTACAGCGAAGCTTTATATGGCTAGCTGATTCGTCCGTTCCTCCGTCTATTCGGGCACAAGAACAGGCTCGTGCAGCCGAGCGCGAGCAGCAACTGCGTACTGAGAATGAACCGTCGGTATTAACTAAGTGATAAACACCGAGGCTGCACGTGTCAGCTTCACTGGTGAACCACCTGTACGGAGTGCTTAGGCGTTGTTCTTTTTTTCTTTGCGCTACAGGTGAGCTCTGCGTGATTGTCAGGGAACGAAAGGGAGTCACAATGCGTCGCGATGATTTTCGCTTTCACTGCATACCACGATGCATCAACTCGGTGTCCCCAGCACTTACAGTCGGCGCAAAAAGCGCAGTCGTGTTCCACTTCGTGAGCACGGGTTACGCGCATCGTATAGGTGCTATTGCGCACACGACGCTATCGGTCATCGGTGCGCCTAGACGCCTACAGGGTCCGCATCGCAGACCGTGTTCAATACAGGGCTCGCGCGGCCGCGCCACACGCAGCAGCCGCCGGAATAAAACACCCCGTTGCAAGCATACGCCTAATATCTGAATTGCCTAGCACGGTGTCAGCGTGCACAGGCAAGCACTTCACACTCGATGACCGCGGCCACTCGCCGTCGAAACGATGGCGTATGGAATAGCGGCAGCAGCTGCGAGGGAAGTGACCCTCGCGCTGTCTATGGCTTTAGCGGAAACTGAGTGGTGAGAACATAGCGCGTAGAAAGCTACGAGCCGAAGGCCCACCTAGACTGTGCCCCCAAGGCAGATCACTTTCAACATGAAGCACGCACGACTACGCGCAAACGCGCCGTGGGACAGTGGGTGATACCATAGAGTTTCCTACAAACATTACTAGAGGAAACTCTGGCGCTGCAGTCGTTGTCCTACCATGGGAATGATGGGAAGTACATGGATTTGTCTGATCTTCGTGCTTATAGATTCAGGCGTTCTTGTGGCTTTGTATATTGCGCTATATAAATCTTATTGTCGTATATTTCAGCGCAATCTATATTCTTCGAAGTGCAGAAGACGCCGGAAACGCGTACAATTGCTATTAATTGCAACGATTGAGCTTGTCTATGTGCCCAAATTGAAACGAACCAAGCGTCTCAAAGCACTGGCATGCCCGCGATAAATTCATAAGTGCGTGTCATTCGGTTGTCGATACATGCATCCATGGCTTAATGGTTTCAATATCAGGCTTCTGTACTAGAGTCTCTGTGTTCGAATCCTGCCGTCGGGCAATTTTAATGAAGTTCATTTAATTATTTATTACGCAATAAACTGTTGAAAATGACGGAGTTTACAGGGCAATTTTAATGAAGTTTATTTAATTATTTATTACGCAATAAACTGTTGAAAATGACGGAGTTTACAGGGCAATTTTAATGAAGTTTATTTAATTATTTATTACGCAATAAACTGTTGAGAATGACGAGTTTACAAAGTCACAAAGCCGTTTGAAGCCAAAAAGGACGAAGTTTAGGCAAATCCATGTACCTTCCCGAAATTCCCATGCTGGGACAACCGCTCCCATTGTAGCTCACGTAGACACTAGCGCCAGAGTTCCCTTTAGTAATTTTTTAGGAAACTCTATGGGTGGTACCGCTCGCGTGGTAGTACCGTTCAGTGCAGCATGGTGGCACGGTGGTCATAAAAGCTTTCGCGCGTTCTCCCCTCGTGACAGTTTGCGCTTTGAGACGCTGCCGTCGAGACGCTGCGCCTCCGGTCACATAGACTGCGATCAGATGCATTGGAAGGCGTTGCCCCGAGCTGCGAAGGCGTTGCTTGAGGAAGTCGCACTCAAAGTAGCGGTTGGCGTCCACGTGCCGCCAGAGAACAGTGGTAAGGGGGAGCACCCCATTAAGAGAGTGCAATACAGTGCCCCAAATAAACACCTCCCAATGCATGCTCAACGTATTCTTGAATAGTAAGCGACGTTGGTTCTTCATAATTTTTCTTGTTATCCATTTTAAAGCAACCGTTTCAGCAGCGTCATTTCAGGCATGTGCATGTAAGGCTTCATTTCATTTCATTTATTCATAGTGTCAGCCCTGTTGTGCGGTTATTACAGGGGTGCAAATAGAATGACATGATAATTTTGTTTACGAAATATTATTTTAAAGAGAATGAAGGACGCTTAACCATTTCTTTTCTCGGATTTCTGCGTTGTGGTTGCCTATAGTGCTAATTAGATTTGCAGACGATATCTGCAGACACACCAGAGCCAGCACGCAGGCCCAGGAACCTGCCTTGCTTGCTTGCTTAGCGGCTTCAGACAAACACCACCGATTTCGCCAGCTGGCCAGGTCCTTGGAAATGTATCTAAGGACAGTAAAAAAAAGTCTGATAGGTCAGCGGTGAGGAATGGGCCAAGAGAAATGGAGTATTGGTGGCGCCGAAAAGAGGGAAATAAATAATTAATTTTAGGACAATAGATATTGTTTAGGATCACTGTTTGTGAGCACAAAACGCCGACCGTAAATACTGAAAATAAGCGCAGAAGTAAGGAAAAATAACAAAATTTCTGACGCCCACCTCCACCCAGTTCTTAAGAAAACACTCATACTATCCATCCATCCATCCATCCATCCATCCATCCATCCATCCATCCGTCCGTCCGTCCGTCCGTCCATCCGTCCGTCCGTCCGTCCGTCCGCCCATCCATCCATCCATCCATCCATCCATCCATCCATCCATCCATCCATCCATCCATCCATCCATCCATCCATCCATCCATCCATCCATCCATCCATCCATCCATCCATCCATCCGTTCGTCCCTCCGTGCACGTATACCATTCGTACATCTGAACAAATGCTCAAGCGTCTGGAGACGATTGAGGATGAAGCCAGAGAGAGACGAAACTACCGAATGCTATTAGGAATGACTGCTGTGACAACATCTGGATTAGTTTGAGATCTTAAATGCAATAAACGTTCACAGGCGAACAAAGTGCGCAGCGGCTAACTATAAAACTCCTTTGGAACATGGACGAGCGTCTGCAAAATTATACGGAGATTGTCGAAAATCATCGGCTACCCAGGAGACTGATGCCACCACCGGATAAAAGTCTAAACAATAGAGAGGCAGTCGCATGGCGGCGCCTGCAAGCTGGGAACTTCATAAACCCGGTCTGGGCATACCATGTTATGCATGATAGAGAAGCCGATGAGTGCAAACACTGTGGGGCGGGAGGGACCCTCGATCACATAATCTGGGAATGCGCTAGCTCACCAGGGGCTAAAGCAAACATAAATTGTAGAGAGGCCTGGGAAGCCCTGCTGCGGAGCGAGGACCCTACTCCACAGCAACACGCCATCGGCCTGGCGGAAGAAGCCGCGAAGAGTCAAGACCTCTTTGCTTGCTTCTAATCGCGGAGGTTCCGGCCCCCGTTCCTAAGGCCCTTGTGCCGGGGACGGGGAGTAGGGGCCTCCTTATCCGGCGGTACAATAAAGTTGCTGTCATCATCATCATCATAATCATAATCATCATCATCATCATCATCAGAATTCATCTGATACTAAACGCCACAATGTGTGTGCACAACGCTAATGCCAATAGTGGAAGGCAGAATTCGTGCCCTCTTTCAGAAGCAGAGCTTACTCTCGTCTCTGAGGACATTTCCTAAAGCTAAGTGTGCGAGCTGCACGCATGCCGGCCGTACCTTGACAGCACGCCGAGTGCACTTGTGAAGATGTGTCTTGGGCGTTGTTGCATAGTTATTTTATTAAAAATACAAAAGTTTGCCGAAAGAAATCGCTAAGGTCGTTCGTTTCATCCTCGTGTTTTGTAGCCCGTTATTTTTGTTATGGCACGAACAGTATTACCTGGAACATGTCTCACGTGTCTGTTCGCGCGCATGTCAGTGCATGTGTTGTAACGTCTGGAACAACAGTTCCGAGCAGTGCTGCTCGATATAAAAGGAACGAGCTGCTGTGTTCAGTCTCCACACAAACTATTATCTGCTGAGAACAAACGGAGAATAAGACAAATGTATGTTCTGGAGCTTTACACATAGGCTTTATTTTCACAGTGCATTGTAATCGCTGGGCCCGTCACGTGATTTGACCATATGAGCTAGTGCTAACGCAAGTGTTCCGTCCACGCTGAAGAAGCAATAGGAATTATTGAGAGCGAGTGGCTTAGCTAGTGCTCTTGAAGCCAATATCTACAGCAGCAATGAATCAAAAGTACCGATATTTTTACCTACTTTATGTTGTATTGCTGATGGTCGTACTTCTAATCGCAGATGTTATATGTCAAACCGCAAGTCGCGCTCTCGAAAAGAAGGCAAGTATACAAGATCATCCTTTCTATGAGTAACGAACACTTAGAGCGTCGTGTCGCAGGCAATCTGATTTATTGCTAGCAAATTGTTAATAAAATCTGTCCAGAGTGATAGCTCAATTGTTAATTGCCTAGTTTCACATAGTACGTCTTTAATATCAAATATAATTTAATTCCAATTTTTCTCATGGTCGACTCTTTCCACTGTTTCAATCGTACATTCTCTGTAGGCTATATTTAAAATCTTTAAATATTCAGATCCTAATTGATTTATACAGGGAAATCATTTACAAATTAATAAGTTGCAATACTGATTACTGTTGTTAGAAAGTCCGCTCTGTACTTTGTCGTAGTGTGTAAAAACCACGTCTAAATATTACTGTCTTCGTACATGAGATAAATTTTAACCTCTACTTAGAAAATGTGAGCTTATTATATCAAAACTTTACAGGAAATGTCTGACTACACAGCCGATATGTTTTTATAAGAAAAGTGGGCTTACACTAAGCTCGGAATGTAACTGGCTGATGTTAAACGCCCTGATGTGTTTTTCGGTCACAATGTTTCAAAATAACACGTACATTCTTGTAATAGTTGCCCAAAACATGCACATTGGGATTCTTAAGCAAACTTCACTTCAACTAAAAGAAATATATGCGCAGGAGCGTTTACATTCTTTTTTTTTTAAATTGTGCCCTCCTACTTTATAGATTCCAATAAAGCAGCTCTTACAAAATTGTATAATTCGGACATGTTGCGTTAGATACCGTATTGCAAGACTACTTTATGAGGTTGCAATGCAGTTATGCACCAGCGAATTCGGCATGTGATCACAAAAATAAACGCAACTGTGCTACTATATTGGCCCGCCTTCTGACGTTCGCCAGTTGTGATACCCACTGACGGAACGATGCAATCACTGACACTATGATTAGCAGCCCCAGACACGGCTAAATTGAAGAATTCTAATTTTCTGTGCAAAGACATATCTTTATTTAAAAATTGCCAGTTTGCTAGCACGTTCATTTTGTGTAGAGGCAAGCACAGATGGTGCGCCCCCCAAATTTAAAATAAGCCATAGTAACGGCCGTCAGTGTAATAAAATATTGTCACGATTCACAAGTAGCAGGAACTGATAAAACAGGGCAGGGCACTTTAGTTGTAAGCAAACTGAAAACGATTAGGCAGGGACCTCGTCTTATCATCTGCAGGGCCCGAGACCTTCGTCTTTCTCCACGTGTCACATTGGATGTGGCATTGTCTCCCTCCAGAGGGAGCATCGTCCCTATGCTCCCCTAACAGCAGGAAAATGTCCCAGACGAGGTGTGGACACTTCATTCCGAACAATATGGTTCCATGCGCACGATGTGCACGACTTCTGGTGGACACTGCCTCGCCCTTGAGGAAGCAAGGCTGTTAGAGATTACCTCATAGTTCAGGTCGCTGAGGCGTCGTACAACCTTGTACGGGTCAAAGTACTTCCTCAGTAGCTTTTCTGAAAGCCCTCGCCTATGAACGGGACTTCAAACCTACACTTTCTTGCCTGGCTGATATGTGATCTATCGGTGCGGTGTGATCTAGCGTCGGTGTGATCTAGCGTCGTCGTCCTTTGTCGAGTGAATCTGACGTGGATGAGTTGTCTCATTTCTACAGCCCATTGAGCGAAAGCTTCAGCGTCTGTGCCTGTATCAGCGCAGTTACTTGGCAACATCGCATCCAGCATCGTCGTCACTTCACCGCCATGGCGAAGGCTAAATCGTGATGTCTTTCGCGTTGTTTCTTTTGCCCAGTATTTTAAGCGAGTGTGATGTAGAAAAGAGCGTCATCCCAATTTTAGTTTTCCACACCTGCGTACATACTCACGATGTCCATGATGCTCTTGTTCAAGCGTTCTGTTAGGCCATTCGTTTGTGGGGGATAGGCTGTGGTTTTTCGATAGCAAACTGAAAGGCCGGACCTTGAATTCGTAAAGCCTGTCCAGCGTTATGAAAGCAGTCTTTTCTCTGCCTTTCTCGTGAACCACTATTTTCCAATAGCCACTTATTTCTCCATCGACAAAAATTTTCGGCCATAGAGCTGTGCACGGGCCGCAAATCTGAGCCGCACCCTACACTACTACAGGCTGCCCGGTCCGGCCCGACGCTAAAGAAGCCTAAGGCCCAAACAATGAAACGTTCCTTTCCTTCGAGCGCTTCCAACCTTACGTGAGGCCTCCTTACAGCGAAGGACCGATGGAGGAAGCAAGCATACTCTGAAAGCTCCCTTCACCCGTCCTCACGTAAGGAGCGGTTGCCGCCATGCCTGGGTTCGAGATTATCTCTTAAAAGCTTTAGGCGAACACCAGAACACCACTATTCAATAAAAAAGGTTGTATCGTCGCACAATCTCTAAGTTGATGAGCTAATATAGAGAAGCGTGGACGCTATTTTTTAGTTTTGTTTACCAAATCTAAAGAAGCAGTGCATTACAGTGCAAAACTTGATGTGCTCCAGCAACGCTGGCACCCCGGCGTCGTGCAACGCCTAGCAACGCCTAGCAACGCCTCCATGCCGCACGCGTGACTGAAACGAACGTGCCTGGCAAAACGTACTGTGCTCGCGCTTCTCCGAAGGTGGGCGAAAGCGCGCATGCGCAAGCAAACGTCACGTGGTTAAGCAGTGAGGCGAAGCGCTCATTCAGGGCCAGGAGCGGTGTAAGGACGCATGAAGGTAGCTTGGCCCAAACAATAAAACGTTCCTTTTAGGGGTGTGCGAATACTGAAATTTTCGATTACGAATCGAATACGAATAAGGCGAAGAACTCTCTTCGAATATCGAATCGAATATCGAATACATGTGTAGTATTAAAAATTGCAAGAGAGGTAACAATAGCTTTATTACCCTTTTAAAAATAACATTGCATTTTACAAGGTTGCTTCAAATTAAAGATGTACTCAATTATAGATAATGGACTCAGGTAATGCCCTCAGTCAGGTAAAACGCTTGTTACAGATTGTCGTGAAGGAAAATTAACTTCTCAATATGGCCAGAAAGTAAACGCTCTCTATGCACTGTCACATTTCTACCGGTAGAAAAGACTCTTTCACTAGGAACTGAAGTGGCAGGGATCGCCAAGTACTTCCGGGCGAGTGGACTTAAAAGCGGGTACCTGAAGCGGCCAATGGACTGCCACCACTCACAAGGATTCATGCCCCTTTCCAGAAGAGGCTTTTGCGCGTAGTCTGTAACTTCCCTCTCAGGGGCAGATGCCAAATGTGTCTTCTCTTTGTTCATCACTAGATCGTCAAAAGCATTCCATACACTCGATGCCACCAGTGGACACGAAGTCGACGCTGGCACGGCGGTGTCCCCACGGTGTTCCACGACGGCTTCCTGGAGCTCCCTTGTCACAAGGTTTTTCAGCCAGATCATCTGACCAGATGCCTGATTAACTGTGGCCATAAAGCGCGGATCAAGAAACATGCCTAGGCTGGCCACTTCATCAAATTTCCACTCCGCACAAAGAGCCTTGATACATTTTGAATCAATGTTAGCAAACCCTGAGTTGCCTTTGCAACCTTCAAGGCAATGGGGCATTCCAAAAATAATTGGAATTATAAAGCTTGGTGAAAAAGAAACCGAAACTGATCATGTCTCAAATGCCTGAAGCAGATAGACTGAAACAGAGCATACAGATAATGAGCGGATCATGCTAAGTTCTCAGTTAATAAACATGTTCTTAGGAGAATGCGGAGCAAGCATACAATTGGTTAATTGCTCAATTATTCGCAGTCTATCCGAATATTCGCCGTTTCCACCGTTATTCGGCCGTCCTCGGATATTCGTGAATTTCCGAACATGCATTTCTCGAATCGAATACGCTTCGAATATGGAAAATATTCGATTCGTATTTGAAATTCCGAATATTCGCACACCCCTAGTTCTTTTCTTTCGAGCGCTTCCTAACCTTACGTGAGGCCTCCTTACAGCGAAGGACCGATGGAGGAAGCAAGCGCACTCTGAAAGCTCCCTTCACCCGTCCTCACCTAAGGAGCGGTTGCCGCGTGCCTGGGTTCGAGATTATCTCTTCAAATCTTTTCGCGAACACCATTATTCTATTAAAAAATGTTGTATCGTCACACAATCTTTAAATTGAATAGCTAATATAGAGAAGCGTGGACGCTTTCTTCTAGTTTCGTTTACTAAAGTTAAAAAAAAGTTGCGCATTACAGTGCAAAACTTGATGTGCTCGAGCAACGCTGGCACGCTGGCGTCTTGCAACGCCTAGCAACGCCTAGCAATGCTTGCATGCCGCACGCGTGACTGAAACGAACATGCCTGGCAAGACGTACCGTGCTCGCGCTTCTCCGCAGGTGTGCGACAGTGCGCATGCGCAAGCGAATGCCGCGTGGTTAGGCAGTGAGGTGAAGCGCTCGTTCAGGGCCAGGAGCGGCGTAAGGACGCATGAAGGTAGCTTTGGAGCTACCGTATGCTGAGGAAGCACCAAGGAAGCCTTCACCGAGGGCCCCTCAGTAAGGAAGCTTTCAGAGTGACATAAGGTAGCCTCACCCCAATGAAGGCTTCCTTAGTGAGGTAAGGAAGATTTCATTGTTTGGCTTCTTATGCTGAGGAAGTACCAAGGAAGCACCAAGGAAGCCTTCACCGAGGGCGCCTCAGTAAGGATCCTTTCAGAGTGACATAAGGTAGCCTCACTGCAATGAATGCTTCCTTACTGAGGTAAGGAAGATTTCATTGTCTGGCCCTAAGCTCGCCCAGCCCGGCCCGGCTCAGCCTTAGGCCGGGTTAAGTCCTGGCCCGGGCCCGGCCCGACCTGCAATAAGGTGACGCCGACACAAAAAGAAACAATATCAGGAAAATCAGTTTATTTAAATGACCCTATAATGATGAACTCTTTCATTCCATATGACAAAATCGTGAATATATACAGATGCAGCGCGCGCACAGAATTGTTATTCTAAGCTATTGTGCAAAAACAAGTTGTCCATTGAAGAAGGATTCAGACAAGTGCGGCGCTCCTGCATTATGAATCCGGCAGCGCTGAAGCTTCGTTCACTGCTTGAACTGGTGGCCGGAACGGCTAATGGCCTCTTAGCAAGAAGAGCAAGTTTTGGGTACGTGGCTTCCTTGGCGCGGGCCCGGCCCAAGTTCGAGCAAGAGAATCTCCAAATATCCCGAGCCCGGCCCGCGGGCTGGGCCAGCCCGAGCTCGTGCACAGCTCTTATCGGGCATGCTTCAGCCTATCGAGAGAATCATCAGTACGCGGTAACAGGTATACATCTTTCTTTGTAACCCGGTTCACCTTACGGTAATCGCCACAAAAACATAGACTGCCGCCTTTCTTTTTGACCATCACTACTGGCAATACCCACTGGCTTTTTGACGTATGGATAAGGTCGTCATCGAGCATTTCCTGCACGTGCTCTTGGATGAATTCACGTTCTTTTGGTGCTACATGGCGCGGGTTTTGTCAGATTGGTCTCGCAGTCTCCTTCGTGATAATGCGGTGCTTCGTCAGTGGCGTCTTACCGGCTCTGGATGTGAACCAGAAGCAATCGTAAAACTGGTGCAGCAGGTCCCGAAGGCGCTGCCTTTCCGCTTGTAATACGATTGCACTCACGTTGAAAACAGGTAACGGGACTGAATCGCATTGCTCTCGCTGTTGTAATGCAAAGCACTCGTCGAATTCTGCAATCTCGTCGAGGTAAGCTACTGCGGCGCCTTTTGCAATGTGTCGTCGTTCCTTGCTCGAGTTTGTAAGCAGAAGTTCTGTTTGCCCAGGCTTCTCGGTATGGAAACACCTTGAGTGAGCAAAAGCGTATTTATCTGCTCGGCAAGACCTTCCCCGTCGCAGCCCGTGTCGCGGTTGACGGAAAAATGACGGCAAGGTAACGGTGGTACCGTCACGTCTTCTATGATGTGCAAAGACTGGCGTTGTAGCTATGCGCTTGCATCCCCAGAAGAGGTTAGTATACCTCCTGATTAGTTGATGGCACCGTACTCGCATAAAAGTCCATGCCTAAGATTACACCTTTGCTGAAGTCAAGAAAAATACAAAATTTTCTGCGGATAACGAATCCCCCATGTTGACCCTTGCAGTACACTTGCCAGCCAATGTCAGTAGCTGGCCTCCAGCACCTCGATTGTACGGCTCTGACTATTCCATTTTGAGTTTGCGAAGTTCGTCCGCCTATTTTTCACTTAGAATCGAAATGTCCGCGCCAGTGTCGACCAGCACCATCACGTCGGATCAGCCAATTGAGACAGTAACATCGGCGCTAACAATCTCGTCCGTTGTCAAATCATCCAGCTGTATCGGCTTCCCGTTCGACGGCAACAGGGGATTTTCGGCACTTCGAGGTGAGGCAACCATCCGCCATGAGGTCGCTACCTTCAGTTTCCCCGGCGCGGGCTGGGAGATTGGGCTTCGGGCCACGTCGGTGGAACTGCGTCTTGCAAGCTGAAAACGATATCCTGGAGAAGGGGAGCGCGATCGTTAACCAGGAGAATCGGCTCGCCCGCTCTTCGAATTCGTATCGCTGTTCGCTCGGCGGCCGTGGGAATCACAAGATGCCGTAGATGAAAATGCTTTGCACCCTGCGACGCAATACGTGCAATGACGGCAGATATGGCCCGCTTCCCCACGTCGGAAGCACAAGGGCCTACAATCAGCTCTGCGCTAAATGTCGCTTCTGTGAAGCTGTGGTGACGTCGGTTGTTCCCTATTGTGCCAAGGTGATACCTGAGCGGACTGCTGGTAATGGTGCTGCGTCGGCATCGGGGGCGGCAGTCGACGGACAACGTCTGCGTAGCTGGGCTGCCACATTTGAGGACGTGGCTGGGAGCCGAAAACGCTTGCGTTATTGCTTGGCGCATACCTTCAGTCACCGAGGCAGCTGTGCATTCACTTGGCGTGCCAGTAAGCTCTTTATGCTTTTCCTGAACGATTTCTCGTATCAGCCTGTGCAAAGAACCCTCGTCTGTGACCGTCACTCCTCCGGCGCTTGCCGGTCCAGTGCTGCTCAGGTGATCATACTGGCGGCTGCATAGGTGTAACGCGCGCTTTATGGCTGTCGATTCTTTAATAAATTTGTCGACACTTATCGCCGAGTTCTTCAAAAGACTGGGAAACAGCTGCTCCTTCACGTCGCGCATGAGTTGGCCGAGCTTTTTTGCCTCGGATATATTGGGATCTGCACGACGAAAAAGATGAGTCATTTCCTCACCGAGCATGGCAATAGTTTGGAGGTATGGAGGAACTCGCGACGGAACTCGCCCCAGCTTGGCCAGATTCCCCCGTGACTTAAAAACCACTTGCGGGCTCTGTCTCTTCAAGAGAGACATAAACATGGGAAAGCTTCTCCCCAGAATGCCACTCATTAAACTTGGCTTCGCACTCGTACTGTTCAAACCAGTCTTCTGCATTCTCGTAGCCGTTGCCGTGGTAGCTCACGGTAGATACAGGAGTCAAAAGAGTCACCTGTGCAGTGCCTGGGTCTTCCATCTATTGGGCACTCGCGGTAACAGGTACACTTCTTGGTAGGTGACGAAAGTCTGTACTTAAGGCCTAGTGGGCGAGAGCTGGCGTGGTGAACGGGTGTTTCGACACGCGGAAATCCTCCTGGGCTTGATCTGGGGCAGTTAGAAGGCGTTTCAAATATCTACCAAGCACCTCCACCAGTGTCGCGATTCACAACCCGGAGGAACTGATATAACAGGGCAGGACACTGTAATTATAGACAAACTAAAAACGATTAGGCCAGGACCTCGTCTTCTCTTCTCCATTGCCCGAGATCTTCCTATTTCTCTACGTGCCGCATATTGGATGTGGGAATATTCGTGAATGCAAACTCTGTGGGAATCAGTTTGGGCGATGATTTCATTTTTCGTTGAGGAACGCTTTTCTTCTTTATCACCCGTGAAGAACAACGTAGCCCAACAACATGTTGGACTCATTTTCATCGAGAAATTATTCAGAAACATACATTTACATGGATGGATGGATGGATGCGAAACTTTAATAAGGTCCTGAGGTACGCGACTCAGCGCGCAGCGGGCCGCTCCCACGTTGGGACAGTCAGGCCTTGCCTGACCGCTGCATCGTGGGCCCTCTCGACAGCCCATAGTTGCACCCCGGCATCAGGGCTCTTGATAGCGGAGAGCCACTTGTCTTCATTGATTTCTTCAGTGCCTCGTAACGAGGGGAAACGCCAGAGCATATGATCTAGGCTAGCGATGCCATTGCAATGCCTGCAAGAACTAGTGGCATAGGTGTCGGGATAAATTTTGTGGAATAAAGCCGGGCTGGGATATGAGCCTGTTTGCAGTAATCTGAGGGTCAATGCCTGCGCTCTATTTAACTTCTTGTGTGGAAGGGGAAACTGCCTCCTGCCGAGATAAAAGTGCTGCGCAATTTCGTTATATGTGGTCGGTTGATCTCTATTCTCCACCGCTGCGGGCCGGCGTTGGAGTTCTCCATGGTCGCGGAAAGCGAGACCTCGCGCCTTGGAGCGGGCCAGCTCGTTGAGGTTTGTGGGGCCTCCGGTGATGGATCCCATGTGAGCGGGGAACCACGTGAGAGTGTGGGTGGTGATGCTTTTGCCGTCGAGGATGCGACAGGCTTCCTTACACACGGCACCAACGCTGAAGGCGCGGATGGCTGCCCTGGAGTCGCTGAAGATATTGGCATCATGTCCGTCATCCAGAAGGGCCAAGGCAACGGCCACTTGCTCCGCCGCACGCGACGACGTGCTTCGTACCGAAGCCGCGTTAACGGTCGAACCCCTGTGGTTGATTGACACTACCGTGAAATTGTCGCTGTTGCCATACTGGGCCGCGTCAACGAAGCAGCTGCCGCCAGGGAGTTCTGTTGCGCGGCGTAGGAGCGCCACCACTCTGGCCTTCCTTCTTTCTACTTTGCACTGGGGATGCATATTGCGCGGGGCGGGCGATATGATGATGTTATCTTTCTGCTCTTTCGGTAGGCCTTGGTAGGCGTCTTCGACAGTGGCCGGGGGGACGCCCATCTCAGTTAGGAGTCGTCTGCCCGCCCTGGTGCCGGAGAGCCTGAGAATCTGTGCCCTTTCTTGTGCTTCTGCAATCTCTTCCAGGGTATTATGAATACCCAACTGCAGGAGTCCGTCGGTGCGTGTGTAGTTTGGTAGTCCGAGCGCGCTCTTGATCCCCCTCCTTATCATGGCATTTCATTTGTCTCGCTCGGCCCTCTTCCAGACGTGCATGGCCGGTACGTACGTAAAATGGCACAACAAGAAAGCATGGACTAGCCTTAACAGATTCTCTTCGCTCAGGCCTCTCCTTCTGTTAGCTATCCGCCTGATTAGACCGATGACGCTATCCGTCTTCTTTGCTAATTTGTGAATGGTGATGCTATTTGTGCCTGTCCCTTCGAGTGTCATTCCCAAGAATCGAATGGACGCGACTTTTGGAATGGGATCTCCCCAACTGGTGTACAGATTAATGTCAATTTCAGTGGGGGGTTTCCAGTTCTGTGGCTTGCGGCCCTTTCTACTTGGGCTGTAGAGAAGGAGCTCCAATTTCTTTGGGGAGCACCGGAGTCCCGTGTTGGTTAAAAAGCGCTCTGTAGTGTCGGCAGCTTCCTGGAGAGCGGCTTCGACTTGTCCGTCACTGCCACCCACGCACCAGACAGTGATGTCATCCGCGTAGATCGTGTGACCGATGCCCTGGACCTTGCCTAGATACCTTGAGAGGTCAACCATTGCGATGTTGAAGAGGAGTGGTGAGATGACTGATCACTAGGGGGTGCCTCTTCTACTCAGCTCCATTGTCTCCGATTCCAAATCTCCAGCCTTGAGTATGGCACATTGTTTGCTCAAGAAAGACCTGACGAAGGCATGGAAGGACGAGCCCAGGTCGAGCTTGGAGATGGCGTCGAGGACGAACTCGTGACGGATGTTATCAAAGGCCTTCTCCAGGTCCAAACCAAGGATGGCTGTCGTGTACCGAGTGTAGCGTTCCAGGATTTGGATCTTGATAAGCTTCATGGCGCCCTGAGTGGAGAGGCCTGGCCTGAAACCTATCATGTTGTGAGGGAAAAGGTCGTTGGTATCGATATACTCGACAATTCTGTTATGGATGGCGTGCTCGGCCACCTTCCCTACACATGACGTCAGTGAGATTGGGCGGAGGTTGTCCAGGCTCGGCGGTTTACCGGGCTTTGGGATTAGTATGACCTTCGCCAACTTCCATTCTTCAGGTACAATTCCCTGCTGCCAAATCCGATGCATCTCATCTGTAAGAAACTCGATCGATGCGTCCTCTAGGTTTCTGAGGGCCTTGTTGTTAATGTGATCCGGGCCGGGTGCTGACCTACCATTGAGGTCGTGTAGGGCGCGGCGGATTTCAATGATTTTGAAAGGCTCGTCTAGCGCGGAGTTCGGCTTCCCTTTGTATACTGGGTATGCCGCCTCATCGGCTACAGTTTTGAGCGGCAGGTACTTCTTAGCCAATGCCCCGAACATTTGCCTCCCACGTAAGGCAACGGCGGAATGGCGATGCTGCAATGACCACGGCCGCATTACTTTGACAGTCTCTCCATGCCTCCATGGCAATGAGCGAACGACAACGATACCATTACAATGGAATGACAACGATGTCTTGACAGCAGCCGCAACACAACCATCGGGTGACGACACTTGAATAGCGATGCTGCAGCGACCAGCAAGGCAGATGATAGCTGTATGACGATGACAGAAAGACAATTATATCTCGGCGATGAAATTATTAGGGTGCTTTTAAACGAAAGCACCGCAACGGCAAAATGGTGGCGAAGGAATGCTCGAAAAGATCCCTGGACTGTCATTATGAACTTGTCTCAACGACAGCGTATTCCTGTTGGCATGACGACTATGGAATGATGACTACACCACGATGACAGTGTGACGACGACGAAATTACGACGATGCTACTATACTGAATATGATTGCATGGAGACGCAATAGTAATATACGGGTGGCAACGGTAAATGTTCTTGCTATTTAATTTAGGAAGGTTTTGTAGGGGATAGAAAGCCATAAAACCGGATTTCCCAAGGAAGGCAAAGCAGAAAATATCCTCTTCGAAGGCTATGTGTAGTATATGTTTCAATACTTACTGTGTTTCGCATACCGAATAAACAGTGAAAGAAATAACAAAAGACACAGTACATAGCTACTACTGTTCTCTCGTGTGTTCTTTTCTTTTTTTTTGGGGGGGGGGGCGGGATGGAGGCAGTGTACGTTAACTGCTATAATAGTTTGAAAATATCGAGAGCAAGAAAGATATCACTTATATTAGGAACTGTGTTTGCATACCGTACACCACGAAAAATTCAAAATTATATAGGAAGAAAAGCACCTCAAAAAACCGATCGTAAGAGCACCATTTGAAATGATTGCAGGTCCGCCTATATGACCATTACTGCAGTGCCGTAAAGATATGTAAGTATGGAATGTGCTGTCGAAAAAAGGGCGCAAGAGCGATATGCCATCCACTTGCCCAGTACGGCAAAAAGTGCACCGAACGTCCAGTAAAGGGCATCTATAAGCGTCATTGCGATTGTGCCTACGGCCAAGGTAAGAAGAAACTCTTTTGTAATCCCGAAAACGTGCTGTTTTGCCACTTGCAATAGGTACAACGGCGTCGTCTGTGCTTATATTGCTGGATTCGGAGAATCTACATCAGGTTTATGATGCATGTTTCTAACAAAATATGCCATTTTTGATGCAACCAGAGAACAGAACGTTGAAGTACCTGCTTTTAGCACATATGGAGCAACATATTACTCAACACTAGTTATTGATCCTAGCTAGGAAATCAATATTCAGTTATATTTGCGAGCAGGTCATAGGACTTTAACTTGCACATATCACACAAATGAAAGTATCTTGATGAGAAGTTTCCTGTGCCACTTCTTTCGACTTTCGAGCTGCTGCTGCATCAAGAGCAGCAGCAATTTTTGTATTTACACTTTTCAACTAAATATAATATTTGATAATGTAATTTATTATTAGGAGAGATTATGTAATTCCGCGAAATACAAAAAATTTTGTGAGGATCACCAAGCGAGGACAAACATCATTACCTTGGCTGTGCCCAGCTACACGGCATTTGCATATTTTTACATCTTCGTGCATGATAGTTGGGACACCCCGTATAATCTAATGGGGACGCTCCACAGTTGATTTTAGCGATTTTGATGTCACAGCTTTCGTCACGCTTGGTGCATAAAGCAGAGTGCACCAGCCTGCCCTACAGGAGGCTTTAGCGTGGCACGTTTTCACTTGTCCTTACCGAAGCGCAATTAAAACTTAGGCGGGACCTCGCGTCGACAAGAAACGCGCGGATAGCACAGGCTTCCAAGAACGCGAGCAAGGGTGACGTGTTCTCCCGGTGAGGCGTTCTCCCCTCACGCAACACGTGGTACCAACAGGCGTTCCCTTTCTCTCTGCTTTGCTCGGTCGAGGGACGCTTGCGACGTTACATCACAGCCAGCCAAAATTTAGGTGCCGTTTTTTTGCTAATTCAGATCAAAGGCTGCAGCTTTTTCGCTCAATGGTCCGTTCGATGCTGTTGGATAAGTATGTTAGTAGAGTGGCGCCACCAAGCAAATTTAACAACACCGAGATTGTGAAATAAGCAATAAGAAATAGTTCACACACTTATCATTGCAAACAAGTGGAAAAGCTTGCTGTGGGTATTAGCGTAAATTCAGTTTCACAAAAAAATACACTGAACAATGCAAACAAAATTACAAATACTCTTAATGTTCTCAAATTCGTAATTCGTAAACAATGCAAGCGCCACGTCGTTTTTGTTATTGTGCGTATGATTCTGAAACAAAAAACCGTCAAATGGACCTATTATACTATTGCACGTTTTATTTAACTTTTCACAGCAGTTAAATGACTGAATTGCTTAATGCGGATTTATTAAGTTTCTTTAGAAAGTTTCTATAAACAAGTGAGCAGGCTACAGAAGCTCCTTAGGCTGGAAAGGGCACGTTACATGTACTGTAGGTGCGCTACCAAATGGGAAATTTTCCTGTTTCGCTAAAGTTTCAGTACATCAATGGATTCATAATACTAGAAGAAAACTAACATACGAAATTTATCAACGCTTTGCTTCACTGTTATCAGTTTGATTATCCGGCGAATGCTTCCGCTTTACCAAAAACGCATTTTTTTTCGTAAACTCAGCACAATATCTATTTGGGCGGGGGAACATTGTTAGGAGAAAAAAGAAACTTGAGTCGTCTCGTGCAGGATGCTTTCCATGAAATGGATGTCGCATTGAATTTTTCATTTTCATTAACGCAATCGATATTATTGACGACAATGTACTGATGAAAAATACTAATTTGAATTTGATGTCTTAGGAGAAGTAATATTGATTGCTTACACAACCTTTACAATAGCAATTGAATCAATCACTCAGACTATGCTTTCGTATCAAGAAATCATGCAGTATTGTTTATGTTTGTTTCAGGGTGCCTACTTCTTTACCTGCCCCCCCAAAAATTACTAATAATAATTTACGTTTGAATTGATATAAATTCGTAGGCAATGCTGTTACACTGGTCCCGCATTAAAAATACTTAGGTTGTGTCCCTAATTCAGCAAAATGAATCCAACGTATTTATTTCGTTGTATGCTAACGATGTTTTATTGATGAAAGAAGAACTCACTTTTTTCTAGTCTGTGCCCACAAGTTGAAATACATTAATGGCATTCCGTACTCGACGCATTTATCCAACTAAATAGATATTCCACCAGGTGAAATACCTTCAGCGACGAATAAACAATAAGTATTTGTTGACAGGTCACGTAGAAGCTTGAGTCCAAGTCTTGGGTCAGTATATGTAAGACCATTTTAAGGGCCAGTACAATGTAACGGGGTGCCATGACTAGGGGAAAAAACGAAAGACATGACACTGCTGTTTAACAAACAAGAAAGAACACAGAAATCCACACTGTTGCATGGGACTGATCCACACGGGTATATAACATTTATCTACGCATAGGCCAACAGTCTCCATGAGGGCGACCCTTTAGCAATCTCGAACACGTCGTCTTCCTCCTCTTCAGCGCAGCCACACTTTGGTGGCTATTTCGCATCATCACTCCCGGCATTAGAAGTACCGTCTCGGTGCTTAACCCACACATTCATGGAGAAAGGTGTGTGATAGGGTTTTCATCTCGCTAAGTGAACAATGTCACTTGCAGCTGACGATGACGCTGTAGCGTTGGCGGGGAGGATTTTATATGTGACACCACTAACTTGTTGTTCCACAGGTGTCAACCACTTTAATGCGACAGCAGCTTCTTCGAAAGGCCCTCATAGTTGATGGGTGACTGGAGAATCACGACTGAACCCGGAGAAAAGTGCACGTGGTGCTTGTAGCAATCGTACGGGCTGGCTGATACAACAGTGAGGCTGCTAGACGGGTGCGCACAAGCTGCTTCTCATGGCCGGCATGTGCGATAGCATCGCGGGCGTATTCAGTGGCAGAGCGTGCGGACGAGGGCAGCAAGGTGCCCAACGGCAATGTGGGCTCACGGCCGTATATGAGATAGAATAGGTAGAATGGGAAATGGCTGGCGGTGTCGCAACACAATGAATTACACCTAAACGTCACTTATGGTAAATGAAGATTACAGCAGTTGTTATCGTCCGTAACGTACTACGAACGCATGTCGGTGATGGTTCGGCTCAACGCTGCGTGAGAACGTTGGTCTGTGGGTGGTATGAAGTAGTGAATTTGTGCTTTGTCGAGCAGGAGGGGAGAATGCCTTCTACGACTGCCGAAAGAAATCTACGCCCATGGTCAGTGAGTAATTGGCGTGCAACACTGTGCACTACAATGATGTCATAGAGTAGAAAGTCAGCGACGCAGAAGCGCAACGTGACAGGAGGGCTCTTGTGATGGCGTAACACGCAGGGTAATCTGTAGCGACGGTGACCCATTAATTCACGGAGCCCGAGAAAGGAAACGGTAAAACAAGGCCTAGACCAAATCAGACAAAGCGTTCGCGCGGTGCGTTGACCGGCTGGAGACATGCAGCTGAAAGCGCGGAGGGCTCCTTCCGGCACTGACCGGGCTCACAAGCGCCAACATAAAGCCGCACGGAGCAGGGTATGTCCGGCAAAAAGAAGCGACGGCGTACCCGGTCATATGTGCGCGAGACGCCCAAGTGCGAAGCCAAGAAAGCGTCTTGATGTTGTAGAAATAAAGTCGAATGCTGCTGCGATGGAATGACGAGCAGAAGCTCAGGACCGTGTTGACAAAAATTATGGTGGTATAATGTTCCTTCCTTGACGAGAAACCTCCGGAGAGAGGCGCAACCACGCCTTTATTCCAGCCGGTCGATGAGGGCTTGTAACGAAAGATCGCGGCGTCTCTCGTTCCCGATTTGAAGCAACTGTGACAGAAAGTAAACGTAAGCGATGCCGTCCGCATCTGCTGGTTCTTCGACTGGGTATCGGGGCAAACAAGCTGCATCCTTGTGCAAGCATCCCGTCTTAACTGCGACGCAGAATGTGTATTGTTACACGCGGGAAGCCCTGCAAGGGAGTCGTACAGTGGGATCCTTTAGCGAGGATAGCCAGCAGACAGCGTGGTTATCAGTGATGACACAGAATGAGCATCTGTACAAGTATGAATGGCACTGGGTAACTGCTCATACAAGAGCGAGGCACTCGCGCTAAGTGATTGAAAAATTGCGCTTGGCGGGCAATAGCAGTCGGTTGGCATAGGCTATAACGTTATCATGTCCATCTTGGCAATGCGCTAACACTGTTCCTATGCTGTGGCCGCTGGCCTCTGTTCGAACTTCCGTTTAGGCAGACAGGATAATGTGGGCCCGGATTTAAAGGCGTGGTAAGGGGAGTACTGAGATGAGAAAAAGGGGCAGCATAATTAGGACCCCACGACAACAGGACGTATTTCTTCAAGAGATCGGTAAGGGGATTTGCAATGGTCGCAGTATCCTTTACAAAGCGCCAGAAATAGGAGCGCAGCCCTACGCAACTGCGGAACTCCATTGCAGACTTCTGTACAGGAAAGTTCATGACGGCGCGAATTTTGTTGGGGTCTCGTCACATGCCTCTTGCATTCAAGAGCTCTCCAAGTACAGTGATATGGAGCTGAGCGAAGTTATATATTGAAGAGTTCAACTGTGGACCAGCCAGGTGGAACATGTGGTCGAATGCCTGTCGGATGTGGGCATGAAAGCGATGACGTCATCCACGGAACATAAAGAGCTAGACCCCTTGAACACTTGTAGCAAAGGATCAGCCATTCTTTCGGGGGTGGCTGGCGTGTTGCAGATAGAGAAAGGCACCACCTTGAACTCATAGAGACGGTCAGGGGTTACAAATTCCGTCTTCTCTTGGTTCCTCTCATCGACGGCAAGAAGCCAGTAGGTAGACAAAAGAAAAATATCACATCGTACGCGCAGTCTCGAGCATCATCAATACGTGGCAACCGGTAAACGTACTCGTTTTGGATTTTGTTCAGGTAGCGATAACCTACAAAAAGCGCCACGTTCTTTTCTTCTTTTTTTGCAAGTAGGATGGAAGAACCCAGGGTAAACGATCGATAATGTCCTTTGTAATCCTCTGTTTCACTTCCTGTTGGATAACTCCTCGTTCCGGCGCGAAAACAGAAATGGCCGTCGGTAAAGAGGGTTCGCATCGCCAATAGTTACGCGATAGGTGATGTTTGACATAAAGGTCGATTGTTCAAGTAATTAATGTCGCGATAGCCTTCAAAAACGCGCCAGAGGGTTTCCGCTTCTGCAGGTGCAAGGTCAGAGGAAACTAGTTCCTCAATCCCGATGCAATTGCGATGCAAGACGCATTTCCACCGACGTGGCCCGAGGCCCGATCTCCCAGCCCGTACTGGGGAAACTGAAGGGCGCGACCTCATCGGGGATGGTTGCCTCACGTCGAAGTGCCGTTAGGTACAGCTGGTGCGGAATACAAATCGACGTGCGTAACACATTTAGGCGGCAGGTGAATGAAACACACGCAGCCTAAACGGATTCCAGGCGGGTCCACATGGTCGAGATGACGATGCAAGTCAAAGCAAACTGAGCCCGCTGAACAGTAATGAGGGCACAGTGCGTGACAATCAATCTAGACCAAGAATGAGTGCGTGAGGGCACTGCTCGATAGCGGTAAGGAGAACCACGGTGTTTACCTCAGCGATGGTGAGTCGGGCAGTGCACTTGCCGACAATAGGGACAGTCCGTCCGTCGGCAACTTCTACGGCTCGCTTCGAGGCAGGCGTCAGAACTTTTTGAGCCGATGGCGAATACCAGCACTCATAATGTACACATGCGCCACGGCGTCATTCAGCGTGCTCACATGAACGTTGTCAACAAAAATCTCCATATGGTACTGGTTCGTAGCTATCGCCAAGATAGCATTTTCTGCCAATGTCGTCCATTCCACTCCACCCCTAGAAGCTGCACTGTCTAGTTTTCCTATCGGTGGTACAGCGAATAGGTCGGTGAACGATCACGTCGTGACTGAGGCGGACGAGTTTGACGGTGGAAGGGAGAAGGTAAGCGGGCGTATCGGGGTCTTGTCAGAGGTATCGAAGAGTCAGCTAATGGGTTGGGTGTAGAGGGAGCGAATGAAAAAAAAACGAACTAGGGTTGCCAGGGTGTTCGGCAGTTCGGCAGTGTTCAGCGCTGACAGCTATTGTAAAGTATTTTATCATTTATTAAGGAGACGCTGTAGTTCCGGAGAATCCCTGCTCGCTTCTAGCGCTTCAGCGGCACATAGCTTCTCCTTATGTTATCGAACCCATCTCCGCCAAACGGAAAGCAACATTCAGAAATCCTTTTTTCAATTGTCTCTCGAAGCGTCAAAACGTGTTACCGTGGCTTTAATATAAAAAGAAAGGAAACATGCCTCACAAGGCGGAAAGCCATTCTAGTTGTGCATAGCCGTCGCAGTCAATTATATGATATTTTTTGTTGTAGATCATGGCGTTTAGCGGGAATTTAGAATAACAGTTGGTCGACTTCGTACGTTTCCAATGCTCTCCTTACTGCACATCACATTGTGCTGCAATTTGCGAGTTTCCGAGTTTCTGAATATCGTGTGCCGTACAGCAAAGACTTTTCAAGACGACCATCGCTTGTCCTCTTCGTGAGACTTAAAAGGCAGGGCTGTTTAACTTGTCTAAACTCTAAAGGGCTTTACATCAGACATCATATTGGATAACTTGAAATATTTGGCGAACCTGGGGTCTTTATCTTGTACGCAGAGCTCTGTACACAAGAATTTTCGCTCTTCTTTCCGATCATAATTATGCCACCACAGCCAGGATTCGAACCTATGAACTTGTGTTCCTCAGCCAATTACAACAAACACTTAGCGAGCGAGGTGGGTCTCCGTGATTCACCTCTTTCAGCAAAAGAAACATTAGAAAATTAAAAAAAGAAAACTAGAAAACACCATGCCTTCGTACGAAAGCGTTACTGAGATCGCATCTACGTGATTTAAAGCAAGTGTAGAAATAAGCAAGGAACAATACATCACATGAGCAAAGCCTACGGGGAACTTGTAGATAGCTTGACGAAAACTTCGTCCACTTAAATTCAGCACCATCATCGAATGTATGCGCCCCCACCCCGTAACGTCATCGGTATCTCCAAACTGCCGACCAGTTAGAAAGACGACCACCGGGAAAAGCGCACAAGGCAGTTCACTTGCCCAGTATCGTAGGTGCACTATCTTTAGTTGCAATGCAGATCTATCCTGAGGAAAACATGAAGCGGATATTTTCTAAAGTCGCTCCTTCGTTCCTTGCCATTCATACTTTATCATTTTCACTATGGTGGTGAAAAACAATATTTCGCCCATGACCATGAATAGGAACGAACGCGTGCCACCATGGCAACCCGCACTTGGCCGCTGAACGTTATCAGCACTACTGCGTCATCTGGGAAAGTTTGCCAGCATGACAGCTGGACGCAAGGAGTACGACGTAGGCTTGACAGTGGTGTATACATTTCTCCTTCAACACCAAGCGCCAAGTTTTGTTTTTCACCGGTAACATACGTAATAATAATTAGGAGTAGTCATCCAGTGGAAAAGTGAACGATTTGAATTATAATTATCTCCCATGCGTATGTGTTTTCCTTCCTGATGGGGGTTCCTATGTGTGGTGATTTCATTTGCTTGTTTGTGTCGATGTTCATTTTGCTTTTCGTTGCGGAGCGAACTCAAATCTTTGTCTGTTTTTTTTTTCTTTTTGCAGGGCTTTGTGTCAATGGCGTATGCATCTAAGAAACGGCCGAGACACTGTCATTTTCCTATAAGTTTTTAGCTCGAAAGCTAGTAAATCATTACTAAGAATTTGTAAGAAGATACAGGCAAGAACAAATATACATAAAACATTTACCGTTTTTGTTCGTTTTTGTTGTCGACGTCGTACTCGCGCTGATTGCTACCGCACTCATGAAACATGAATGTTGTGTTGCAGTTCCCACCACTAACGTTTGATGTGCTCAGGTGCTTGAAAGCTCAAGCTACTGCATCATATAAAGATTTCTATGACTCCGTGTTCAAGGGCTTTTCAACACACACACCAGGATCCCCAGACAGTGTTGGCACAAAATAATAAAGAATTCAATTAGACCCACTGTCTCCTTCCACGGAGCCGGATTGTCAGCGGAGTATATATCCCTTACAAAAATGACTCTAGACTGTATATAGAAAGTCTATAGACTTTTTATAGACGATGTTGCCTTTCTTTAGATTTAGTGTTTTGTTGATACAAAGTCTATAGAGGGTCTATAGATGGAAAGTCGATAAGGTTTCTATTTCTTTTTGTCTACTCGCCATCTATAGATGGTCTATAAAAAAAAGTCGATATGGTGTTTGTTTCTTTTTTGTCTACTTACCCTCTATATAGTCTACCTATAGACGAAAGTCGATACAGACTCTATTTATTTTTGTCTATTAATTGTCTGTAGACTTTCTATAGACGAAAGTCAATAAGGTTTATATTAGTTTTGTCTTCTTGCAGTCTATAGACGGTCTATAGCAAAAAGTAGATATGGTGTTTGTTTCTTTTTTTTCTGCTTCCCCTCTATAGACTAGCTATAGACAAAAGTCGATACAGTCTCAATTTATTTTTGTCAATTTTTCTCTAGAGACTTTCTGTAGATGAAAGTCGATAAAGCTTTTATTTCATTTTGTCTGTTCGCAGCTTATAGATGATCTATAAAAAAGTCGACATGGTGTTTGTGACATGGTGTATGCTAAGAATGCACTGTATTACTCATCGTCGCTGGCGATAATGTAAACGCCTGACGGGCCCTGTAACGGCTTTTACAAACAGCGCATTCATCCAACTGTGCGTTCCAGTTCCATACGATAGGCCACAGCATTTGTAACACAACATACCAGCACGATTCCTTTATCCTTGAAAAAAAAGAAAATATGTAAAAGAACAGCAACCCGTTCCGCGCACATGGCGCGCAGAGAGAGAGAGAGAGAAACAATGAAAGAGTAACAGACGCTCGGACTTCTCGGAGCGCGCACGACCTCGTCGCCCTGAGCTTCTGCGCAGCGCAATGGCAGCAGCGGTGGTGCGCCATCTCTCCACGTA